>NW_023270305.1:4932785-4984222 GCF_011800145.1 Mirounga leonina
CTCCCTCCCTCCCTCCCTCCCTCCCTTCCTCCCTCCCTCCCTTCCTCCCTTCCTCCCTTCCTTCCTTCCTTCCTCTCTCTCTCTTTCTCCCTTTGAAAATCCATGTGTGACAGATCTGGTAAATGCTTCTAGGGGATATGCTGGAAAAGGTTCATGGCTCAGCCATGCCGGAAGCACAGAGACTTCACATTGAGAGCATGAACAGATGATTAAGCATGTGTATCTATATCCCTGCAGATTATATATATCTGCATTGATTCGGTATGTCAGCACCCACGTGTCTCTATGAGTCTGTGCACATGCGACAGGAGAGACACACAGAACCCATGTCTTCCAGTCTCCTGTATTTTCAGATGCGGCCTAGAAAAACTGGTTGACTTGTCCCCCGTGGCTGGTTCCTGGCAGATACGAATCAAGAACTCACCTTCTGGTTCCCAGGGCCATTCTCTCCTTCTACTCACATACATGCATGCACACGCATGCGCACACGTGCACACACACACACACATCCCATGCTGCTTTCTATTCTTCCAAAAATGACATCTGGTCCGGAATCACATTGCACAATGTAGTTCTTTCTTTCTTTCTCTGTGAGCTCTGTGACTCTTGCCGCGAAGTGTTTGCACTGTGATTCTGCCCTCTGGACTTTCTCAGAAAGAAGGGAATAATGGCGAGCAATGGGTCAGGCCCTCTGGGGAGTACAGCCTGTTCTGCTACGGGGAGCAGAGATGTGCTGGGTTTCAACGCAGCCTGGGCCTTGCGGCCCCTCGGTATCCAAAGCTCTTCTGGTCTCTGTTTAACACACCAGTGCTCTAAATATACAAACTGTTTGTAACCAAAGTCAGTTTTTTTGAAAACCTGGGGTCCCCTTGCTTTGGAGGCAGGTGAGTGTGGGCTGGCTAATGGAACCGGATGGGAAATGGCCGTGCCCGAATGTTCTGGCAATACCCTGAGCGGTGGCCCTTGACAGTTTCTGGAGGCACAGCACAGACTTCCTGCCTCAGGTTTGGGGCCTCAGCATGCCCCCGAGGCTGTACCTGCTGCACACCTGTGTCTTCCTGGGACATAGGAGCTGTCTCTTCCATTGCTTCCTTGATCATGGGTTCTGCCAACAAGGCTCATAACCACTCCCTGTTTTGGAGAATGTTTGGTGAGTTCTGCACCAGGCACACATTATTACAACAATCCTTGGAGGGTGGTAGTTTATCCCCCTTTTCAAGTCAGGAAACTGAGGCTCAGAGAGATTAAGTGATTTGCTCGCAGATTTAAAACCCAGGTCCTTGTAACTCCATTAAAACAGCCTTAGTTGCTCTCCTGGTGCTTAGACTCAGGGTTTCTGGAAAAGTCAGAGACAAACAGAGCTTGGGGCCTCATGATACCATCTCGTCTCTTGTCCGCCACGGACCCACCAGGCGTTGCCCTCATGTGGGATCGGGAAAGTCCTTTTGTGGGTTTAGAGGGACTCAGCGAGGGTAGAGGGAGGGGTTGCTTTTCCCTCTGGTACCGTCCCAAGCAGCTCAACGTGTCCCCATGGAATGCAGTCTTATGGATTTTTTTTTTTTTAGCCTAAATCAGCCTCAAGTTAAAATCACCTGATCAACAAATATTTTGGGGCTAGATTTAGCTTCTTGAAGGAAGTGATGGTGTTTTATTTATCTCTGTGTCCCCAGTGTCTGACACAAAGTAGAATTTCAGTAAATGTTTGCTCAAAGAACGGAGAAGTACCCCCTCTGTGGCAGGCACTGGACAAGGACAGCGGGGAATAGAGATGAATAAGATTCAGACCTTCCTCCCAGGAGCCCCAAACCTAGGTCGGAAGAGAGAGTGCTATGGATTGAATGTTGGTGCTCCCGACGCTATGTTGAAATCTTGATAGGATGGTTTTGGGAGGTGGAGCCTCTGGAAGGTAATTAGGTTATGAAGGTGGAACTCTCGTGAGTGAGATCCATGCCCCCGTCAGCAGAGGAAGGTGTGAAGACGCAGCGAGAACAACCCAGGAAGAAGGCCCACGCCAGAGCCCAACCATGCTCACACCCTGATCCCAGCCCTCCAACCTCCAGAGCTGAGAGGAAGAAACCATCATTGTTGTTGAAGTCATCCTGTCCGTGCTCTTCACTATAGCAACCCAAAGTAAGGCGGAAGAGAAGACACACTTGCACGTGGAAAATCCCTTAACAGTGCATTATCCACGTTAGGGGTCAAATGAGTTTTACTCTCAGAAAATTCAAAAGAGAGAAAGATCCCCTGGGGTCAGAGGCCTCCTGGTGGATATGAGGAATCTGGATTAAGGTGGAGGCCTAATTTGTGCGGCAGAGTCCTAACCAAGGGAAGAACTTCTTGGCATTCAGAGCCATTCAGCAGAGTTGCAGAGGGCCTGTGGGGCAGGATCTTTCTCTCTTGCTGACAGGATTCAGGAGACAAGAAGGTGGGAAAGGTGTGTGTGTGTATGGTGTGTGCACTAGGAGAAAGATCTGACCTAATGATTTCTTCTGTGTCCACGTTCCTAGTTCCAACATTGAATCAGAGGAGGTTTCCAGCTATTTTTTTAGAACCAAAACCCAAACCAAAAAATAATATCCACACAAGGAACTCAAGGACTCTTCTAGAATGTTGAATAGAATTCCCTCATGCTTATTTCCATTCTCTGTTGCATCTGCTGTAAAATTCTCAGTCCCAGATGGGACTTGAGAAGGGGAAGGGAACCCCAGTCTCAAAGGATGATACATTCTCATGGATACATTCTCATGGTGGCATCTCTCAGAGCTGGTTGATTTCACTTCAGTGAGGATATTGGAGCTCTCTTGTGCCTCCAAAGGATCTGCTCTGGTTGAGCATACTGTAGTCCTGTGGGATGGGGGCATGGAGCCAGGGGAGTAGGGGCTCCTAGCTGGAGATAAAAGCCTAAGTCCCACGGGACTACTGCACTTCCTGTCCGGGAGCAGAGGAAGGATGACCCTGGGCTTTCTTTTCTTTCTTTCTTTTTTTTTTTAAAGATTTTATTTATTTATTTGAGAGAGAGAATGAGAGACAGCACGAGACGGAGGAGGGTCAGAGGGAGAAGCAGACTCCCCGCCGAGCAGGGAGCCCAATGCGGGACTCGATCCAGGGACTCCAGGATCATGACCTGAGCTGAAGGCAGTCGCTTAACCGACTGAGCCACCCAGGCGCCCGACCCTGGGCTTTCAAAGCCATCTTGCTTGAGGATCACTCATGGAGCTCACTCAACCTCCATGGCTCCTTTGCAAGGGCCCCACCTGCCCCTCCCTGAGGAACTCTGGGGGCCTGAGGCATCCTCCCACCGTGAGGGAGATATCCACCTTACAGGTGAGGGATGGAGCCCTGTGGGATTCAGTGTCTTTGCTCGAGGCTCCACACTGAGTGTGGGGTCCGGTTTGGGGATAAATCAAATCGTCTTAAAAATTCTGTATTCAGAAGCATATGCCCCTTCTAAAAACCCAACAGACAAATGTTTGCCCAAACCCTATTCTCAGGTGGTGTCACTGAAAGAGACCATGGTTAGAGGTGAGGTGAAGTGAGAGTAGAATTGAATGAGCAAATGACCACTGCAATGCATAAGGGCCGGTCCTCCACGGCAGCTTGAGAGAGGACGAAATTATTTTATTGTTGGGGGAAATAGTGAAAGGGGTCACATGGCAGGTGGGGGTTAGTAAAATGGAGGTCATGGGAGACTTCTTGGAGGAGGCAGCATCTAAACAAGATCTTGAAGGACTCAGCAACTGTCCATCTGTCTCTCCCTCCCTCCCTCCATCTACTAGTCATTCACCTGTCCACCTTGCCTTCCATTCTTCCATCCCTTCACTGAGTCATCCCTCATAAAACAGATACTGATTTCCTACCATGTACCAGGCCCATTCCCATACATTCCCGGTTTAATTATAGCCCTTCCATAGGTAATAATATCCCAAATTTACAGATAAAAATGCTGACTCCAGGCGACAAAATTCTTCTCCTTTTGCCCCATTCCAGTCCTCCTCAATCTGTATCAAGGAAGAAACATCTACTTATCTTAAAAGGCCTCCGCCCTTTGCTTCCCCACTCCCTGCCTCTCTTCACCTCTCTGCCCCAACCCCCTCAAGCCCCTCCAGCCAGAGCTGGCCGAGACCTGAGCGGGTCACATTCTGTGCCCATAGCTCCACGGGGCTTCCCATTGACCCGGAACCAGTCCTGCCTCTTGACTTCGAGGGTCAAGGCCCCATGTGCCCTACAGTTCCTGACTTCATCGAAGTACTTCTTTCCTCACTAACTTGTTAAAATTGAATCAGGCAACCCACTGTGCTCTGAGCACCTCTGGATTTTTTTCCCTTTTAGGGTTTTTGCTCACCTCGTTTAAAATTACTTATCCCGTTGATGATGGCCTCCCTGCATATTACCAATGTGTTAAGTTGAATTCAGCTTCCGCCAGGAAGTATGCAGATGGGCAGTGTTCCAGCCCACCTGGTACCTCTGGGACCAGGACGCTAGGTAGAGCCCCAACCCTGGCATGGGGGTAGTGGGAGACTGGGAGCTGTTTTAGGGTGGGAATTACGGGCAGAAAAGGACCCTGTCCTCAGGGTCAGTTCCCAGGGGTCTGCAAGCTGGTGACAGAGGACAGTCCCAGCCCCATCTACCACATGGGTCACTTTGGCTGCGTGCTGTCAAACTGCATAAATAGTATTTGTTATTTTTTGTTTTTGGAGATTTTATCTATTTATCTGTCAGAGAAAGAGAGAGAGCACAAGCGGGGCGGGGAGCGGCAGGCAGAGGGAGAAGCAGGCTCCCCGCTAAGCAGGGAGCCCGATGAGGGACTCGATCCCGGGACTCGATCCCGGGACTCCAGGATCATGACCTGAGCCAAAGATAGACGCTCAACTGACTGAGCCACCCAGGTGTCCCAATAGGATTCGTTATTATGAGTGGATATGTGCAATAGGCATCCTGTCCCGTCCCTGCCCCAATCCTTCCTTCCCTCAGAAGCTGATCCAAAACCCAGCCTGAGGCTTCCTCATCCCGGATTCTCATTTCATCCCCAGCCTTGACTTTCTCCCTTGGAGGTGTTGGCATGGACGTCGGTCTTGCCTGGTGGCTCTGTTTTCATTAATGAGCAGGGAATGTTACTCATTGTTCTTATGGATTGACCATGTAGGAACCCCGGCAGCTTTCCTAGAGCATTTCATCTATGTTCTCACATAATTCATTCCATATATTAGAGCAAGAGCTTTGCAGGTATGGCCCCAAAGCCTTTGGCTCCCACAGGAAGTAGTTCGTGGCCAATATAACCAAGCAAGGAGCTCAGAACTCATGAGAGGATGAGGTGGGGCGAGAACCAGGGATGGGTGGGGTAAGAGATGGGTTGGTAGGGGGTCAAGGACGAAGTGAGGTTCAGGTGTGGAGTGACAGGGCCAGGCGATACATTATTTGGAAACAAACAAGGATTTTTAGGCCCTGTCCAAATGTTTCTCTAAATAGGCTGGCATGACAGTGGTCATGTTAAGCAGAGAACAACTAACTTTGAAGAAAAGATCTGCCTACCACCCCACAGCTCAATGCTGGGGCCAGGAGACCAGGGTATAGTCTGGTCTCTCCCCTCTTCCCCCGCCCCCCAGCTCACCCTCAATCTCCGTCTTCAGTGAACCTCTCCGAATCAGCCGCCTTCTTCTGCAGAATGGAGAAAACACCCATTCACAGAATGGCTGAGAGCATCTCTAAGCTTGTGTTTGTGGCAAGTGTCCGAAACTGTGCAGAGCCCCCTGGGGCTCCACAGAATGATGGTTTCACACAGGCGTGTCCGGGAGGATGCTCCTTCTCCAGCAGGACGGTGACCACAGCCTGTCTCCGCAGCGGACCCGAATCATTTCCCACTCTGAGGGCAGACTGACAGGGAAACAGCACTCCCTGGCTTCACCTGGAGTCCTTGGCAGAGGCCCGCCTCAGCTGGGGTTCGAGACAACACGCACTTTTGGGTAGAAAGAATCATGGCCCTTGCACGGTGTGGGCACGTGGGGCCAGGCAGGAGGTGGCTCTGAGGGGGGCCAGGGAGGGGAAGGGTCCCCAGGAACCGAACCCGCCTTGCCAATTGTATATGGAGTAATTGTAAATGCCAATAGCCCCTTCCCAGATTTTTTTTTTTTCCATCTAGCATAACACCCACCCCATGTCCTGTCTTTGTGGAGCTCTCCCCGCACCGCGGGTTGGAGAGCACATAGTAGGAGCTCAATAAATATTTGCCCACTGCGTGAATGGCTGGTAATCCAGCACTAATCCCCTCTCTTCTGTTCCCCACCCCCAGGAAGAAATAAAAGATGTCCATTTGCGACTCGGCCACATTCAGGCAAACTTCCATATTGCTGCCAAGTCCTGCCATCTGCCACCTCCGAGGTGCAGGTGCTGGGCAGCCCCGGCACCCACAAAGCTGGGCTGCGGGCACAAAGGCCCGATGTACACTGATAATTGCTGAGTGCAAAGCCCGCCGGCCGGCCAGGCTGATGCAAGTTTGCTGGGTCTGCTGAGATTTGCATACAGATGGCCAGTCGGGCTGCGGGGCCGCCCGCCTCCGCCACCGCGCCACCACCGCCCGCTCCCGGGTAGACCAGCCTGCAGCCCCTTTAGAAGTGTGGCGGCTTTGACTGCGGCCCCGGCCCGAGTGAGGCCTCATTCTGCCTGCCCTGAATAGTCCGTCATTCAAGGGCTTGCTTTGAAATCTGAAAAGAGAGAGAGAGAGAGATTGAGAGAGACTGAGCAAGAGATGCAGAGAGACAGAGATTGAAAGAGAGACGCAGAGACATGAGAGACAGGTGGCAGACAGAGACTGAGAGAGACACAGAGGGAGGGAGAGTGACAGAAACAGATTGAGAGAGACAGAGACACAGAGAGAGACTGAGAGGCAGAGCGAGAGAGAGGCAGAGACAGAGACAGAGAAGGAAGACCTTGGAGGATGAAAAGCAGCCCATCTGTGTGAGGGGGGCCGTGGTGGGAAGGGGGCCCTGCTTCAAGAGCGTGGGGAGCCACCTGGACCTCGAGGAGATCTCTGTGGAGACTCAGCCTGGGTCACCTGGCATTTGCTGGCTTCTGCTCCTGGTCCCCGGGGACCAAGGTCTTCCAGAGTCCCAAATGCAGAGGAAAGAGCTCGCCGGGGGCGCGGCCAGAGCGGGGACTGGGTGGCGGTGGCGCAGGGCGCCCCACACGCGGCAGGTGCTCGGCCGGCGCCCGGCTCTCTGTTTAACAACCCCTGCGCGGCTTTAGCTCCGTGTTTGCTAATACCCTCGCCCTCGCCCTCCGCACCGCTCCCCTCCCCGTCGCCTTCCCTGAATGACCAGAGCGGCTGAAAAGAGAAAGGCGTCATTGAACTCCTGTTGCCTCTCTTGTCCAAACTAAATGAAAGGGAAACAGAAAAGCAACAGAGAGTAGCTATTTCTCATGTTCCTCCCTGGACATTTTCAACCTGCTTCTCCCCCTGTGTTGCCTGTGCGGGAGAAGTCTGGGGGTCAGCCTTGATACCCCCCTCCCCACCCCCGTCTCTCTCCCCAGCACCCAAGCAAGCACCAAGCCCTGGGGGTTCCTGCCTTTACAGCACCCACTACCCTCCATCTGCACCTGCTCCTGCCTCCCCACGGTCGGCCCCCAGGACCGCAGGGCTTCTTTCCACCACCCTTAGCGACTCCTCTCCTCACCAACCCATCATCTCCCCACTGCGGCCAGAATGCTGTTTCTCAAACACAATTCTATGTATCTCTCTCTTCCCTAGAGATCGTTCATTGACCCACGACTGTCATCTAGAGAATAAAGACCGAGCTCTTCAGCTTGGTGTGGGAAGCTCCTTGGTCTGGGTTCTGCTCCACCCTCCCTGTCCCGGCCCCTGGCACCAAGATTCCACGCCCCCGCCTCCTTGCTCACGTGGCTGCGCTTCTTGGCATGCCTCTCTCCTATCCTGATGAGCGGGATGGAAGTCCTCCAGCCTCCCACCCACCTCCCTTCTTCTTCCATCCTGCAACAAATACGTTATTGGTGCTGATGCTGTGCGTGTTATCAAGTCCGGAGGATAAAAGGCGTAGAGAGAGAAACACTTCTGTCTCCCTTCCACTCTTTCCCTGGGTTGTATAAGGCTACTAGAGGAGGTCACAGTTGTGTCCCCTGCCTCAGTACCGCCTGTGTGTGTGTTTCCAAGGCAGTGACCGTTTTTCTATCAGCGGCAGATACCCATGCACTTGAGACCAGCATACTGCTGAACTGGAGGGTCTTCTTCAACATTTTTATCCTGCTTTTCATGTCTGAAACTATGCCAGGAACTCAGAGGAAGTCATTCGGGGAGGATCAATTCCATAAAAGGGAAATTACTGGCAATTTGAGCCAGGCACGAACATAGCTTTTATGATCTCTTTTTCCTTTCACCACTTGAAAAGTCAGAGCAAAATTCACTTTAGATGCTGTATTTCATTCTTTCAACAAGTATTTGAGTTGAATGAACGAGACTGTGAGTAAGGTATTTGTGTGATGGTTCTTTTTATGAAACGAGCTCCGAAATGTTAATATTTTCATGCTCGGAAATATGTCTCCACTTGATGACTCTCTCTGGATGACTCTGTACCTGTTCTTTCTACTCACTGTAAGTGTTGCAGGGACTTGGGCCAAAAGCAGTACAACCTGGTCTAACCAGAAAGGGAAAGATGGGCTGTAGGTAGAGAAAGTGTCATGGGGCACATACCTCCAAGTACAGTGGTTTCTTTGGGGCCTGAACCTGGGTGGTGTTTTGTAATGATAACCCTTCTGAGCTTGAGCTCATTCCACTGTCGCCTAGCCATCGGCACATCTGTTTCGAGGGTGGGGTAGGAAGATGGGGTGGAGTAGAGAGGAGAAAATCACAAACATGAGAAAACGATCTCAATATGGTAGATGGTTTCAAAGTGTTCATGGTAGTTAATTTGATATCATTTTCAAATCAATTTTGCATCATTACTGGGAAGATACCATGGTAGAAACAAAGAGGAGAGACAGAGTCAGAGGAACTATGGAAACCCCGTTACTAGGGATGTGATTTGGGGCCAGGGACTTAAGCTTGCCGAGCACCATTTTCCATAGCTCTGAACATAACAACACCTATTTTCTAGGCTTTTTGTAAGGATTTACATGAAATAACGTATACCTAATGCGATATCTGGTAAATAATGAGTGCTAAAAAAAAAAAGAGTAGCTGTTGTTATTGTTGAAATTTATTATTGCTAAGAATGAAATAAAAAAAAGGGGGGGAAGAAACCTATGCACAGGTTGGATCTTTCACCTGCATGAAAGTATAAAACAGAAATAAATATCATCCCTCTGCTGCCCTGTGTATAACTGTACTTCCATTTATAACATTTTCTCTGTAGCAATTTCAGAAGCACAATGTTGTCCTAACTTTAGAGAATGCAATGCTGTGTTCCTATTTCCAAGTCATTTCAGGAGGCAATCAGCTATTGAAATATAATGTATTATAAAGCATCGTTCAGTTCAATTCAGTTTAATTCTGTTCAGCAGATGTTTTCAGAACACCACAGGCATTTCTAGAATAGCAAGGCACTGTGATGTGGGGGAACGTAGAGATGAACAGGATAGTAATACACTGAAGAGATGTAAACGGATTTCTGTGGGAACAGACCCGAGTGCCCGGGGCCTCTGACTCTGAATCCTGCCCTGCAACTAACTGGGTGACATTGAGCAAGTCATTTAGCTTCTTTAGGCTTTTCTTTCCTCAACTGGAAAAGGGAGAAAAGCAAATCTTATCTTGTAAGGTTGTTGTGAAGAGGAGAGGAAAGATGGAGTTGAGGGCACAAGAGGCTTACAGGCTATTTTTTTTTTTTTTTTTTTTTAATTTTAGGTAGTTACCACAGAGTGCAATATTGGTTTCTGGAGTAGACTTCAGTGATTCATCACTTACATACAACACCCAGTGCTCAACACGACAAGTGCGCTTCTTAATCCCCATCACTCGTCTAACCCATCCCCCACCCCACCCCTCCAGCATCCTTCAGTTTGTTCTCTATGGTTAAGAGTCACTTATGGCTTGTTTCCCACTCTCCTTTTTTTCATTTACCCCTTCCCATATGTTCATCTGTTTTCTTTCTTAAATTCCACAGATAAGTGAGATCATAGAGCGTTTGTCTTTTGCTGACTGACCTATTTCGCTTAGCATAATACACTCTAGCTCCATCCATGTCATTGCAAATGGCAAGATTTCGTTCTTTTTTTCTTTTAGATTTTTATTTATTTATTTGAGAGAGAGAGAGAGCATGAGCGGGAGGAGGGGCAAAGGGAGACACAGACTTCCCTCTGAGCAGGGACCCCGACGTGGGGCTTGATCCCAGGATCCTGAGATCATGACCTGAGCCAAAGGTAGGTGATTAACTGAGCCCCCCAGGTGCCGCAAGATTTCATTCTTTTTGATGGCTCAGTAACATTCCACTGTATATATACACCACATCTTCTTTATCCACTCATCCGTCGATGGACATGTGGGCTCTCTCCATAGTTTGGCTATTGTTGATAATGCTGCTATAAACATCAGGGTGCATGTGCCCCTTCGAATCTGTATTTTTGTATCCTTTGGGTAAATACCTAGTAGTGCAATTGCTGGGTTGTAGGGTAGCTCTATTTTTAACATTTTGAGGAACCTCCATACGGTTCTCCAGAGTGGTTGCACCAGCTTGCCTTCCCACCCACAGTGCCTTGTGGGCTATTTTAAGTATGGAGGGATGTGCCGAGGCCCAAGAAAAGAGGATGATTCGAGAGTGGACCCCGGCAGTGGTGACTTCCCGACCATCAGTGGGTATGAGAAGGTGTTCCCTTACTAGGAAGCTCTCCATCCCCTCCTCCCTCTGCTCCATAACAGAGGCGACCAGACCTGTGGGCTGGGAGCTGGTGGTGAGAACGGGCATTGGTGAGGTGGGTCAGTGCCACACAGACCAGAGCTGCTTGGAAAGTGGGGACCTCCCTGCTTGGAAAGTGGGGACCTCCCTGAGCCTCTCTTCCCTCCTCTGACAGATGGGGAGAAAAAGTCTCCTCGGACTACTTCACAGGGTGGGTGGAAGAGCACTGAGAAGACAGACAGAAAATGACCCTGTAAATACTAAGTTGCTGTACCAGTGATGGAGACTGTTATCAGCTCTCCAAAAAGGAGGAGGGACAGAGAAAATCCCATCAATCAGTGAGCTTCCTGCGTTCTGTGGTATTCTCCCGCAGAGACTTCGCCATAATGAGCAGGTGGGGAACAGTTACCATCCCAGTCTTCTACTCAAAGTGGGGTCCGTGGACCAGCAACACGGGCATCCCCTGGGAGCTTGTTTGAAACCCAGGACGGTGGTCTCCATCCTACACTGACTCAATCAGAACCTGCATTCAAACAAAATACCCCAGGAGCCAAAGGCACAGTAAAGTTTGAGAAGCATCGGTCTAGAGGCCTTGGTGTATAGAGAAACACAACGTGGTCAGTAGGAACTTTGCCGGTGCTAGACAAGAAGGCCCCTTTGGTGCTTTGGGGTTGCTTGGGACAATGCCAGGATGAACTACAAACAGTACCAGAGAAGAGGGAAAGAGTGAGAACCTATCTTCACGCAAGAAAGCCTGGACAACATTAAGCTGTCGCAAATATGAGGGCAAAGACTGTTGTTGGCTGTTCCCCACAGCCTCCTTCCGCTGCTGGATGGTTCAGCCCAGCAGTGCCTGAGTTCCCTCAGGTGCTCAGGCAGGAAAACCCTGTGACAGCTGTCTCCACGGAGCCTAAATGCTTTCAGAGATCCTACTTAGTTCAATCAACATCACAAAGGCTTCTAATGAGGAGATAGCCCTTAGGAACTCTTTGTTATCAATTAGTTAATCATTAGGTCAACGGGCACTTATTGACGGCAGGACTAACTAGCTTAGAGGCACCCTGACATTTTTACTGTTGCAGGACGAATCAGAGGTGGATCTCATTGTCTGCCCGGGCATTGCCAAGCTTTCTCACCTTTCTTTGAGGGGGTCCTTCTGCTGGAACTCTTCTTCATTCTCTTCTCAGTTGAATGCTTAATGAGCCTTTAGGACTTAGCTCGGTGTCCACCTTGGTCTCCGTGTGACCCTGAGCTCCACGGGACCCCCGGTCCGTTTTGGATAAGAGTGTACATGGAAGCTGAGGATCTGGAAGGGGAATTTATTCTCTGACAATGTTCGTGTGCCCCAAGGAACCCCACATAAAGTCTTTGCAAAGTGGGGAAAGGTTACCCTTTACCAGCAGGGCACTTCTGGCCCGTGCTTTCTCAGTGTTTTATAGGGACTGATGTATGTCACCCTCACAGGGACCATCCCCATTTTATACACAAAAGAAAACTGAGACTTGGGGGGAGCGAGGATTTGTACACACAACATTTTCCAGCTCCTAAGCTCTGTCCTTCTACCACTGCAGATTCTGGGAGGGGTAGAGGATGGGGGGGGGGGAGGGAGGGGAGGGCAGGCCCTGTTCACGCTGGGGTCGCCACTGGAAAATATCACAGGCTCCCAAATATACCAAAAAGTCCAGTCTGGGAGGGAGTGTGTATGGCGATTTGTAACATGGGCCCTGCAGACGATTCTCTGTCCATCCCGCATTCCTCATGGATTTGTCTTGAGTGGGAATCAGGATCCTCTAACTCCAAACATCTGGATGCTAAGATGGGGGGTCCTTTCCAGTTAAAGTGCTCCACAATACCACAAGACTAAAGGAAAAACACACCTTCTTTTTTTTTTCTTGACCAGAATTTCTTTCTCTTTCTTCTTCCTTCCTTCCTTCCTTTCTTTCTTTCTTTCTTTCTTTCTTTCTTTCTTTCTTTCTTTCTTTCTTTCTTTCTTTCTTTCTTTCTTTTTCTTTCTCTTTCTTTCTCTTTCTTTCTTTCTTTCTTTCTTTCTTTCTTTCTTTCTTTCTTCTTTCTTTCTTTCTTTTTTTCATCTTCTTTCTCTCTCTCCCTCCACCCCTTTGTTTCTCTCTTTCTCATTCTCTTTTTTTTCTTTCTTTCTTTTTAAAGTGGGTGTACTTAGCCATTATAACTGGTTAGAAGCCCGAGATAGTTAGGCGTCTTCTGGTTGGAACAGAAATAGTCCTGTTAGCCATGGACTGCGTCCAAGCTCCTGAGCAGCCCCCCGAGAAGATCTCCATATAAATGGTTCCTTCAGGACTCCCCTTTGAATGCTTTCTTGGTCTTGGGGGTCTGAAATGTAGCCAATTTGAGAGAGTTCCAGGCATTTCCCACAGGGCCTCTTTCCCAAAAGCCTTTCAAAGAATCCCAGAGGTCCAAGCATCCTCTCTAACTAGGGACTCCCATCATGATGAGGAGTTTGGAAAACTTGCCTTTCGGCCCCTGACACCTTTGCTCCTGACCCTTGGAAGGTGCACAGTTCTGGCTGGCTTATCCTCTAGTGTAGAGACACTGCCCAGGATGGTAACTGGCACACGGCAGTTTTGCAAGAAACACTTGTCAGCTTTTAACTATGAAATATGTAGGAACGGCACTGATCCCCTCTGGAGCCAAGGCATGTGTGTAATTCGCAAGCACGCCGATGGCAGAAGGGTTTCTTGGTGTCCATTCGGTTACTCATACACCTTTTGAATGAATGAAGTAAGCATACATATGCTCATAAATGTATAAGAAATAATTTCAGTTAGCGTGTTGATATTTCGAGTTCTCACAGTGTGGATGTGAAATCTGCCGGTATTTATTGGGTCTATTAACTAATTATTAAATAATAATAATAATGCCAAAGTCACTCCAGCAAAGTACAGCCGGAAAAGGCACGAACCTGGCAGAATGAGTTTGAATCTATGCTTCTCACCAGCAGGGTGGATGACGTCAGATGAGTCCCTTGGTGTCTTTGAACCTCAGTTTCCTTGTCACTATTAGCTATCTTGAAGACATTTGCCCAAATAGATAATAAATTTAAAAATCCTGTGTAGAGTATCAGCTTAGTCATACTTCCTTGAGGGCCAAATTTTTGAGACCAGCAAACTGGGCATTAAAAAAATAGGAAAAAAAAACCAACCTCAAAACCAAATCAAATTCTAAAGGAACCCAACCTCAATTACGAATATTCTACGGGGTCCACATACCTCTGCAATCGGTGGGGGAGACAGTTTAGGCCTAGAGAGAGGTAATAATCACCCAAGTCCTCCCAGCTGTATGTAGCCAGCCCAGAGAATATTCTCCTGAATCTAAAACGCCATGTTCTTGTTGTCTTCTTCCTGTGGGCTTGAGGGCTTTACTTACCACCTGGCTTTCTTCCCGCTGAGGTCCCCACTGTGCTGGGTGGCCACAGGCAATTCCCCTGCCTTCTCTGGGTCTCTGCTTCCCCACATGTAAAGTAAGCGTCATGCACCTGAAGCTCATGAGGGCCCTTTCCTGGTTCCCATCTTTTTGCATTTCGGCTTATACTCACCAAGAGATCTCTTTAGAAAGAGTGTGCTCAGTTTCAAAATCTAAATCTCCTCTTAGATGAAAGTTAATCCTAGACTTGCAGAGAGATTTGGTAAAGCTAGGATTTGGTAACAGAATATCAGCCCTCGAGGCAGGACCATCTCCAAGTAAGGGCATGGCCTCAGGAAGCCATTGTGCCCGAGTTCCAGTCCCAGGTTTGCCCCAGGAAGCCCTTCGCTTAGCCCTTCTGCACCTCAATTTATAAAATGAGGATAATTTCAGGCAGTGACATGTGCATCAGGGAGAATTTGACAGAGTAATGAGATAGAATGTTAAAACCATGCTAGGCATGTGGAGGATGGCATCCCAGCTGAGGCTCTATGTATCCAAGGGACAGGAAGTCCTGAGGGGCTGGCATCTGGAGAGAGAACTGTGAAGAACATCCTCTAAACAGAGAGCCTTGCTCTAACAATACGATAGAGTCTCAGAGATGGAAATAATGTGGATTGTGCATAATGTTTGGTTTCGGCAGACTGTTTCATAAGAGGTGTAGACCAGTGATTCCCAAACTTGGCAGCACATTAGAATCAGTTGGGGAATTTCCAATGTTCCCAATCTCCAGGCACACCCTCGACAAATTAAATCAGACTGGCTCATGATAGAACCCAGGCATCAATGTTTTTCAAAATGCACCCTGTGATTCCACTGAGTGAGTAGCCAGGTTGGAGAACTGGTAGTATATAGACCACCAGGGTCCCGGCAGGGTCCTGGAAGTGGTCAGCAAGGTTTCTTGAAGGAGATTTTCTTTTTGTTGGCTCAAAGAGGCTTTCCACTTGGCTCAACCCATCTTAAAAGCTGAATTCATACCTTCAACAAATTATTGGCGCCCGTGATGTGCAAGGGACAGAGGATGCATTCCTGAGCAAGACCAGCCAAGTCCTATCCTCCTGGAGCCTACACTAGAAAGTGGGGATGAACACACATTCAAAAGAATAAATATAGTGTTAAGGAGAATAGTGGTAAGTGCTGTAAGGAAGAGAGAAGCAACAACGTAGAGTAAGCTCAGCAGGGTGTTCTGTGAAGTTGACATTTGAGTTGAGCCCAGAGGGGTATGATGGCAGCCATTATGTGGAGAACATTCTTAGATGGTGGCTTTGACTTCATGCATTCCAAGAATGGAAAGGCCATGAGGTTTGTGTACATTGGTGAGAGAAGGGGCCCGGATAGGGGCACAGAGAGGCAGGGGCCCTCTGGAGAGGCTGGGGATTTTATTTGATGCAGTAGGAGACCACTGGAGGCTTTGACTGGGGAAGTGATCTGATCTGGTTCACATTTTAAGAAGGTGATCCCTGTTGGGAGGAGCATGGGGGTTAAGGGTGAGCCGTGAATGGAAGAGGAACGGTTAGGAGCAGGTGCAGCATGGGTTGGAGATGACTATGGTTTGGATGGGCTGGTAACAGTGAAGGAGGGTGGCAGTGGTCAGGCTTTGGAAATGATTTGGAGGAAGAACCAGTAGGACTTGCTGATGGATGGACCTAGAGGGGGCTGAAAGCAGCAGGGTCATGATGACTCCTAGATGTTGGCCTTGAACAACTGGGTGGAAGGTATCATTTCTAGATGGGAAGACTGTGGGGAGAATATTTAGGGAGAGCATGAGAGAGAGAGAAAAAAAAGGGGAGAGAGAAAAAGAGAGAGGGGATGAGACAGGAAACCATCAACTCTACAGCAGACCTAATGGTGCCTTTAGACATCCATGTGGAAGTGGAGAGGTCAGGTTGAGATCTCAGGGTTGGTGACATCCATGTTTTGATGTTATTTAAGCCATGGCACTGGTTGAGGCCATCCTCTGAGACTCTATCTCAGCCACCCTTTGAACCTTCTGGCCTAGCTGCGAACCCCCCATGCTCTGAAGACTCCTTTCTCATTGGACTGAGATGTACAGTGGGGTTTTCTGCTGGACTTCTCACTGCATGGTCTGGATGTCTTGGCATTGGTATCCATGGCCTGGCTGGGGGTGACATGGTAGGGATTCACAGCTCCTGTGCTCCCTCAAAATGCCAGGCCCTTTCTGAGCCTGGTACATAGCTCTCTGGTCCAGGAGCATTTGGAAGAAGCTGTGATTTTACCTTGACACATCCATGAAATTTCCACCAATGACATTCCAAATGCTGTGCAGAAAACCACCTGAGAACAGGTATCGCCCAGAGTGACTGAACCACTCTTTTTTTTTTTTTTCTCCCTTTCTCCAGAAGCAGAACTAAGCTTGACTGCCTCAACAAATCCGTCTCCGCAATCTTAAAACTGAACTTTGATTTCTTTTCCAGTGACTTTACTAGAAGAGCAGAGTGGAAAAAATCCCCGGCTGGAGCCCAGCTGACTGGTTTTGTGATCTTGGGCAAGTCACTTAACCTCTGGGAGCCCCAGTCCCTTCATCTGCAAACAAGGTAGTTGGGTTGAGTTTTTGTGAAGGTCCCTTTTAGCTCTAATGACCTGGTTTCTTACAGCAGATTCCTTCCTCTTCTCCCATCAAAGAAGTGAGGCAGAAAGAAGAGGGGAGGAAACTGCCTGCCTGGATCAAAGTGTGGCCTCCCAGAGCCCTTGCCTTCTGCCCATAGAACTTACTCATCTTGCCTCTTGCCAAGTCAAAGGTAGAGGAATGTGAGGTCGGAAGACTTTTGCAGATTCAGAAATGGGAATTGACCAATACTTATGGCGTACCTACTCAGAGCCTAAGCACGACCTGATCACTGGTGAACAAGAGACAATCAATCAAAAGAAGAAAGGAATTAAAACACACAAGAGGAAGAAATTAATTTCTTGCCCTCGAAAAATTCACATTCTAATTGTTCAGTAAAGCATAACATTCTTGAACCTTGACTCTATACTAACAAATTAATGTGAGATATATGGGTTATTTAATTCTCTTTTAAAATGATAGATTCCTCCTTTTCATCAATTTTTAGAATGCCTTGGTGCCTAAACAACTCTTTGGTGAACAATGACATTTAAAACATTATTATGAACTCATGAATTTTTATATATTTCACATTTCATTCCTTTTGGCTTTCTTCCTTCCTCCCTTCCCCCTTCCTTCCTTCCTTCCTTCCTCCCTCCCTCCCTCCCTCCCTCCTTTGTTTGTTTGTTTGTTTGTTTGTTTCTTTCTTTCTTTCTTTCTTTCTTCTTTCTTTCTTTCCTTTCTTCCTTTCTTCCTTTCTCTCTCTCCTTCTTTCTTGTTATTTTTGCATTTTTCTTTACTTTTGGTCATAGGCAATCTTCAAATTTGCTCCTGTGTCTTTCTGACACAGCCCTAGTATCTTAGAGAGCTTCCTTGCTTTCCGATACAAAACTATTTTATCCTTACAACAGTCCCAAAGAGATAGATTCTATTATTATTGGCATTTTACACAAGATAAAACTGAGATTGCCCAAGGCCACAAGGCCAGTGAAGGTGGAGCTGGGATGTGATCTTCACCCCTGACTCCAAACTTTTGACCATTACGCCACATAGTCTATTTGAAGAGATAGAAGAACACAAAAGAAATAATTAGCAAATAGCAAAGAGCGTGTTAAATTAATTTCACTGGGGGGCCATTAGACTAAGGTGGCTTTAATGCTTAGCAGCTTAGTAAGCAAACCCATACCTAAGCCTGCATTGCCTCAAGGTTAAGAAATCGAAACCCAAGGACAACCAATCACAAAGAGCCAACTAGGCTTTTCCAAGTAAGGCACCCTCTGGAGCAATAGCCAATCAAATAATTTTCTTGCTTTGCTTCTGCTGGTCTCCATAAAAGTCTTGCCCCTAGTTCCTGTCCATGGCACTCTTAACCAATTCTGGTTTGGTGCTGCAATTGGAATTGATTTTTGCTCAAATAATGAACTCCCCCAATTTTAATATGACTCAGTTTATCCTTTAACAAGTGGCATATGTTTTTTGACTGATTCATCAAACATTACTAGGTTCCAATCATATGCCAAGTTCTGTGAGATGAATAAGTCAGGGTCTCTGTTGTCAAGCTGCTCACGTTTCATTGAGGGCTAACCTTTGTGGTCATGGCAATGGGTTTGAAATGAATTCAGTGTGGGCGGGGGAGGCCCTGGGTAAACTTCTGGGATGGGACTGGATCTGCCCTTTGGAGGCTGATCAAGAACTTTTCTGGGATGAGGCATTCTAGGCAGGGGCCCATTCCAGCGAAGGCCCAGAGGCAGGAACCAGCCTGGCAGAGGGGGTGGCAGGTGTCTGTGCTGTCTCAAATTATTAATCTTCCAAAGGCTTGACTCCAAGAAGAGTGGGTATCACAGATCAAGCATGCCATGTAAATGACTCTTACATGGCAAAAGAACTTCCAAGCTCTGTGTTATAGGAAAGCCTTCCCAGAGTTATGGGAAGACTTTACCCGCCCCCAGCCCCATTGCTCTTTAACACTACAGTGTATTTTTTATAAATTGTGCCCATGCAGAATGGTAATGGTGGTCCATTTAGCATGGGCATTAGGGTGGTGTATGTGCATATGTTCTGTGAGCTCTCAAAGTGTAGAGCCATATCTTAATGGTCCCTGTATCCTCAGTGATCACCATATGGATTGGTTCTTAATCATTTAAAAAAAAAATTGAAATGAGGGCACCTGGGTGGCTCAGTTGGTTAAGCCTCTGCCTTCAGCTCAGGTCATGATCTTGGGGTCCTGGGACCCAGCCCTGCATCGGGGGTTCCCTACTCAGCAGGGAGTCTGCTTCTCCCTCTCCCTCTGCCACTCCCCCCTGCTCATGCTCTCTCTCTCTCAAATAAATAAATAAAATCTTTGAAAAAAAATTGAAATGAATTTTCTTCCAAAACATTCATACCCTTTGATTGGATAATTTCATTATGTGTCTCTGAGAGTCCATTGCAAAGAAATAATCGGGGATGTGCCAAAGATGTTCATGATAGAAGCATTTGTATCAAAATATTAGACACGGCCTAAGGGTGAATGCTTAATCACACTGTGGCCCATTCTAGGCTATTCTGGGTATGATTTTCTTGGACCTTGATGTAGGTATTAAACATCAGGTTTATGAAGAGTTTTTAATCTTATGAGAATATTCTTAAGTTAACTCAAAACATTCAGGGTATGAAATTAGAAACACACAATGACCCTGGCTATGTAAAAACAAAAGCATAGAGAGAAGCCCGGCAAGAAATACACCAAGGATGTCAACATGTCAGCGAGAGCTTCTCTCTGGAATGATTCTCTTCTCCTTTTTGTTTTTCTGTTTTCTGAAGTTAGGCGTGCCTTACTTTTCTAATAGGTGAAACAGAAGCCGTACAGTCTAGCAAGTAAAAAGCTCTGTGGCTTTTGCTACCTCAAACCCAACAGGGAAGGCAGGAGGTATGACGGATGCCCTGGGCAGTATGGGTGGGTGAGGGGGTGGGCCCAGCAGAACAATTTGAATGAGGGGTGAGGTCACTGAGTCGGTGAGCTGATGGGCTGGAGGGGCCCCCACCTTGGTGGCTCCCACCCCTGCTCTTGGGCTACCTGAGGAGGTAGCTAGCCCGAAGCTGGTGGAAACTCCAATTTAACAGTCATTAGGGGCACCGTGGGCTGGGCGATCAGCGGGGGCTTTGATGTGGTTAACCTCGCTGGGGGTCAGGCGGCTCTGACCTCGGCAGTGTTGTAGCTCTAAAGCCGAGGTCGGGTCAGTGCTCCCATTGTGTCGCTGGCCTGCATTAACTCCTGGGCCAGAGAACAGGGCCCGCTCCGCACCGCCCGCCTCCCGCCCAAGTGGGCCAGCTTTGTTCCCTCCCGACTGGCTCCCATTGTGCCTACTCGTGGGGGGGGAAAGGCCAGCATTCATTTCCTCACTCGAATGGCTCCTTCCTCTTCCAGCCCATAAGCATTTTGTCACTGTGACCCCAGAGGTGATTCGGGTCTTTTGATCTTGCCTACCTAGAGCCCCACTCCTCTGCAGCCCTCAGGGGGGGCCTGGACGCGCCCACCGGAGGGGGGGCCTGGACGCGCCCACCGGAGGGAGCGCCCACCGGCCCAGTGGGCCCTGGGCACGTTGGAACTTAGCTAACCGGAGAGGGTGGGTTCTCGTGGGGGTGCATTCCAGTCTTCCTTCCAGTCTTAGGAGGCCCCTGCTCCTCAAGATGCCAAAGCCAGAGGGCCTGGGGGCTTCTTCCTTCTTGCCCAGCCCTCCACAGACCCACCGGGCAACCCCTCTGCCCCGGGTCCCTCCAGACGCAGCATGTTTCCCAGGACTCCCTGCTTGCTTGTTGTCCCCTGCAATGTCCTGGCCTCCTTGGCTTCCACAAGTTCCCTGCAGACTCCACACCAATGTGACTCCTCCTGTCACTGGGCCTCAGGTCTTGCAGTTCTGTGACCAGCTGCGGGCAGTTACAGGCCCTGCCCCATGGCCCGACCGGGAGCTCCTTGAAGGCAGGTGCCTCGTCTTCCTCCTTCTTCCGGCCCTCCTCCCGAGAGGCGACTCCAGCGAGGCCTGGAAGAGAGAAGGTGCAGGGTTGAGTCGCTTCTAGGCAGCTGTGGGGTGACTTCTGACCCCTTCAGAAGGAGCTTTATAGTTCAGGCAGGAGTGAAGAGGGTTTACGATCTGAACACTTCTGACAGATTCTCGGGGCTTGAGAGGCGGGCAGAGGTATCAGGAAGGGTTTTGGTGAGTTATTAAAACGTCTGAGGTATCAATTCATTTGCTCGCTTATTTATACAAACAGGCATTAAACGCCTTCTCTGGGTAATTATTAAATTGCTTTTAGCACTGGGCACGCAGAAGGGGAAGAGATCCCGGGCCCTGTCCGTGAGGCCTCAGTCTGGTGGTGTTCACGGTCCGGACGCAGGAGAACATGGCCCATCCAGAGGTGTGATGATGGGTAAATTCTGGTGCATGTTGAATTCTACATAGAGAGAGAAGGAACTGGATCTGAGCGGGAAGGTGAACCTCTTGAGACAGGTCTAAGATGTCTACAATAACACATTTATTAGGCAGTGTTGTACAGCCTGGGAGAATTACTATATTCCCTCCAAAGCGCATGATCTTGGTTCAAATTCCACTTAGTTATTTGGAGGAAACTACGCGGAAGCATCCAACAGCAAGTTCAATGCAGCCTCGTCTGGCTGCCTGTAGACAGCGGGACGCGCTTTTTGGTCTCTAGGCCTCTTCAGGATATTTGGGCTGGCCCTTCGGCAGCCATCTAGAGCTGCCAACCCTTGGGGATCTACCCAAAGTCCCCCTCTGCGGCAGGGGTGGGGTCTCCCAGCTGCTCCTTTCCAGCCCAGTTTTAGCGCTGTCCGAAGGTAAACTTGCCTCCTTTCATGAATACACTCATTTCTTCATTTCTTTCTAATCAACAATCTATTCTTTGTCTGTCAATGAGTTATTTTCACGCATTCATTCCACAAATGCTTTACCGAGTCCTTGTAACCATATTCGCTTCAGGAGCTATAAAATGAACACACAGTGGTCTCTGCCCTCGAGAACATTATTTTAGTGAGGGTCACTGACCAGGCGACCTGGGAAGAGCCACAGTGAGGGAAATACCACATGTTAGCAAAAATCCGAGAGGAGCCTTAGCCTTTTCCGGGGGTATTCAAAGAAGGCAAAAGTTCTGCTAGCTGAGATGACACTTGCAAGATTTTAAGGCATTAGCCAGGTGAAGGAACAGACTCGTGTTTGCGTTCAGAAGGAAGGGGGGCACGGGCAAGACCTTGGAAACCACGAGATTGAAGCAAGAATTCAGGAGAGCCCCGAGTGGGTTCTGACCCTTGTTTCTGAAGGGCCCTGAGGGCATGGGGATGCGAACTCCAGTCTGTCACTGTGGTCTCTGTGTTGGCCCCTCCTGCTGTATCCTGAGGATGGAGCGGGCTGGGGCCATTACCTCCTGGCAGAAGCTGTCTGCTGGACTCTGGCTGCCGTTTTCCAACAGGACCCAGTTTGTCACATGGAAACACCCCAACAGCACACAAAAGCCTCGCCACCCTCCAAAGTTTTGCGTTGTCTGTGCAGCTGATTTCTGAGAAGAGTCACTGGCTTCAAACTGTTCCGTATTCAGTTGGGTGGCTTCTCCCCCGCCCCGCCCCAGGCCATGAGGATAGATGCCTCTGAACGTGCTGTCTGAATCTGAGGCAGAGAGATAATTATTTGCCTTTCTCATAAGGAAAAGCTAATTACTAGAAGGAATCCCAGCATAATTACACAGTTAAGCTCAGTGTCTTTGTACACATCACCTCCTGACAAAGACATCCCAGTTAGCCTGTAGCCATTTGAAGGAAGAGGGGATGATCATTTCTGGTTCTTTCTAGCTTACCCACTCTGTTGCCTGCCGGTTGCTGATGCCACTTGGGGTAAGTAAATCGAGGCAAGCAGCTGGGTAACAGGAAAGGGAGAGTGGTGCCCTACAGATGCTTGCTCCTCACAGTTACCCTATAAGGGAGCTACTAGAATGTTCCATAGGTGAGAACATTGGTGCTCAGGGACACATGTCACTTGCTCAAGGTTTCTTTGCCTCTAAGAGTTGGAGTCGGAATTTGAACCTCAGTCTCTGGCTGGAGAGCTTGCCTTTTTTCCCCACAACCACCTCACTGTTGGATGTTGACCTGGCTGTTGGGGTGCCCTATGCAGAATAGCAGTGTGTCCAGGAAGGGAATGAGGAATTTGCTTCTCAGTGTGGCAAGGAGTCGAGGGCTGGGCCGGGGCTAAGTGGGGAGGGAAGAGAATGTTCAGTATGATTGAACACTTGCTATGTGCACACCCCTGGAATAGAAGATGGGATCAGAGGTGTCGTCCTCAGGGTGGGAAGGAGGGGGGGGGGTCTCACCAGTGGACCTTTGGATTCCTGCAGGCCCGTCATGCTCCTGGCACAGATGATGACCAAACAACAGAGAAGAAAACCTCCCAGAGGGGGAGCCTACAGGACTTGATGTCTGTGTATTTTTCTCTGCATGGAGAAACGGGCCAGGAGGCGATGTGAGGATATTCCAGGCAAAAGAAAGCAAAGAAGTGAGCAAAGGCCAAATGCACACTGTGGCTGGATGTGAATAAAATAGAGGGTGAGGGCCATTTTGTTGAGCGGGTGGTGACTGCTGGCCATGATCTCATAGAACCACTGGGATTTCTCATTTGGAAGAAGAGGTTGAACCAGTTGATTTTAAAGCTCCCTTCCTATTTCGACACTCTGTGAGTCAATGTTTGAAATATATTTAAATATTTATAATGCTGTTTGGTTACATCTATTGAGAATCTTAAACTCTCCATACACTTTGATCATGTAATTCCACCTCGTGAAATCTTTCTGAGGAAATTTATAAACAAGTATGTTCATTACATCATTGTTTATAATAGGGAAAATTAGGAATAATCTAGAGTCTCAACAATAAGCGATTCACCATGGAAAGTGTGTTCCATCCTCGCAATAGGTTTTCTACAGTTATTGAAAGGATGTTTACGAAGACTTTATAAGAACAGAGGGAAAATGGTTATGTCATAAACACTAAGAGGGAGGGACAGGATATAAAACTGTACATTTAGTCATAATAATGAAAAAACCACAGTATCACATAGCAGCCAACACACAATTGCGCCTAGAAAAAATGAGAAAAAAAACCATTAATGGTGACCATACTTGATCGATGGAACTCTCGCGAATTTAAAAATTAATTTTATTTTTCGAATAAGAAAGACAAACTTTATTAATATGTTAAAAAAATAAAATACAAAACAATGGCAACACAAACTCTCATGCGAAGGCCAGGTAATTCTTTCTCCTTTTCCTGGCAGTCGGTGACTATGGCTGTGTCCAAGGCTTGCCAGAAGGCAGCTAGCTGGAGGCCTCAGAAGAGTGTCTGGGGCAGACTGTGCCCCGAAGCCCTTGAGACGGTGGTGGTTGGTGGGTGTTGGGTCCGACATGGAAGTTTCCGAGTGAGACCAGCTCCTCAGAGGCTCTGGCAGACGCACCTGGGGGTAAGACTGAGTCCCAGGCATCTGTCAGGACCTGCAGAAACCAGCACTGACATGAAGACAGTGGTGAATCTGTCTATCTAGGGTTTTGTGAAATGTTGAAATGGCCTAATTTCTATCTTTTTTTTTTTTTAGAGAAAGATTTCTTTTTTTTTTTTTTAAGATTTTATTTATTTATTTGAGAGAGAGAGAATGAGAGACAGAGAGCATGAGAGGGAGGAGGGTCAGAGGGAGAAGCAGACTCCCCGCCGAGCAGGGAGCCTGATGCGGGACTCGATCCCGAGACTCCAGGATCATGACCTGAGTCGAAGGCAGTCGCTTAACCAACTGAGCCACCCAGGCGCCCCTAATTTCTATCTTTAATCTTCTTGGGAAACAGTGGGGACTGAGAAGTTTCATGGCAGAGACTAGACTTTGGATCAGAGATTCAGGCTCAGGGCCTGCTTGTACTTGTTCCTTCTGGGGTCTTGGCTTTCATTCATCAAAGAGGGAATCACAATACCGACCCCAAAGAAGCAGACCCGGCGATTCCGGTGAGGTACTGTCTGCCCAGTACCCGACTCGGAGGAGGGACTCAGGCCCAGGGAGCTCATGTCCACAGGATCCTTCTTAGCTGATGCGTGCCGCTTCCTCCTTTATTGGCGAGAGGTTTCCCTGCCTGTGAGCACTTGCTGTGATGATCCCAGGCTTGAATTAGCTGGTTTGGTTCATGACATGGCCTGGCAGCCCGGCCTCATTGTGTGAGCAGGCACTAGATTAGTCCCACAAAGGATGTTGCTTTACTGATGTCCTGCACTGATGCCAATGAGGATGTCCCCTCCCCACAAGACAAAGCCAACGGCCGATCACGTCACTCTCCCGAGGGGTTCCACAAGACCTGAGAATGGGAGGCGAAACCAGCTCGTACGGTGGCCGGCAGGGTTCTGGGCATGACTCCTGGCAAGGCAAGCTTTTGTGCCCTTCTGCTGCTGTCCTCTACCTGCCTGGCACTGGGACAGAGAAGAGTTTTAGATTCCATGGATAGAGGCAAATCTCCCCATTGTTGCCAAAGGGGGATTTCACACATGCTGATACGGATTTTCTGGCCAGATGGCTCTGGGAAGCCCTGGGAGCCCCAAGATGACCCAGTAAGATAAGAGCTGAGGCAGCTGGGGTTTGTGGGGTTCCCAGGGAGATTGCCGGGTCTAGAAAGAGCCACCTACCTGATGCCTGCCATTCCACCAAGATAGCTCCCATGCCCCAGAGCCTTGAAGGTGCTTCGGCTTCATGGCCTCCCTTTAAAAGTTAGATGCTCTTGGGAAGGTCACATCCTATGCTGTTAGAAGTCATTGCTATTAAGTCGGGTTAATAGGGACAAATAAGGACAGGGTGTTGGGCATGTTCTGAGAAGTTGGGACAGCAAGGGTGAAACCAGACAGGAGACTAGCAGTGGAGACACTGTAGACCAGTCCTCTCCAATCCCCTGGGGTTTAGATTTCATCCACTTTTAAATTTAATGTAAGTTCAACCTAAAACAAGATTATGAGTAAGGTGAGAGAGAATCTAGGAGGACATCTCAAGTGCAGGATGGGGTCACTGAGCTAGTAGGGCACGAATGCATGGTGCACAGGAGGGAACCTGGCTGTTCATCTAGGCATTGGGGGTATGTGGGTTTCGATGACCTCCAGAGCCTGACTCCTGGGAAGGAATCGGTGCTGACCCTTTATGAGAGTTACAGTTGTGGTCCAGGCCCTAAGCCTTCTATCCTGCCTGGGCAGTGAAAGCAGGCTTTACCCACTGGGATGGACAGGCTACTTCTGATGCACTGATCTCTCGGGACACCAAAGCATCGGGTCTTTAAGGAGTCAGGATCCCCTGGGAATCGAAAGGGGACTACTGTAAAGTCATGACCATGTGACTGTTCACACCTCACATGTGATGTTACGAAGGGGAGGTTCCTTTTCTCCTGGTCCCACCCAGGCACTGACTGCAAAAAGGACTCTAGCACCTTTGAGCCATAATCCGAAGATGGGGAAACTGAGGGCCAGCGGAGGCAGTGACTTACGCATGGCTACTCCCAGAAAGAATTAGAATGAGTCACTACCCCCTTGTTTCCTTGACCTCCAAGACCCCCATTCTCCTCACCATGCCACCCAGCGTCAGATCACAGCCCCAGGCAGAGAGCTTCTCGGCGTTTCCTGCCTCATGTGTACAATTGTGGGGATTTATTGTGGCTGGGATTTTGTTTCAAGCCTTTAATATGATTAGCAAACATCAAATATCAAAAGCTTATCTAGTAAACACCTCCTGTCCATGCCATGGATGTTATGGTCAGCTTCGGATTGAAGTCGAGTCACATTTCAAAACAGATGCAATTTCAAGAGGCCAGCGCGAGGCCGCCCACATCTGCTGGCCATGGTCTTTCGTGTGCGGTAACTGGCATTGTTGGGGAGCCGGGTTGTAAAAAAACATCAGCCTGGTCAGCAGGACCTGCTTACAATGCCTGGAGCTGTCCGGGGGATTTTAAAAATGCAGCCGAGCACTCTGAGTCTGGTGGGCAGTCTGCCGGGGCCAGCATAAGCTGTCTGTTTAGGACTGGGATGTTCAAATCGAATATTTATTATCTTTGACCAAAAAAATCAAGTGATATCATTGATTCTGGCAGGAGTGGAGGTGGGGGCCGAGGGGGGAGCAGGGGAAATGGTGAGCGTTTGTCAGATGAGACTATTGTACCCTCCAAATCTCTCCGTGAACACCAAAAAAGCACCCTTCCGTCCTTGCCCTAGAAATGAGATTAAAAAAAAAAAAAAGTCTTTGTCCCATTTGTGAGTAAAAGTGAAGTGTGAGCCCAAGGCATGCTCATCAGTGTGTGTGTTTTCCCTGGGGTCCACGGGTATGGTGGCTGACTGCATGCCTTTCTTTAACGTGTCAGGACCAGAGCTTGGGCTCTGCCTGGTGCCCACTGAGAGCTCTAGCTCGTCTTCAGGGATGCGGGATGTGTGTGTGTGTGTGTGTGTGGGCGTGCAGGAGCGTTTGAGTGTGTGTGAGAGCCTGTTCTTCCGTGTGATTCCAATCACTGCAACACACGCACCGCCCTCCCCGGGCGCCTTTCTCTCTCCACCGCTCTCATGGGAAGGAGACAGTCTATCTGGGGGACTAATGTTTCTCTGGGCGCCGCAGTGCGCGGATCGGAGTGACCCGTTGCAGCTGTCTCCGGCGGCAGCTCGGAAACTGGCCGTAGCCCAGTGGGTGGCAGGGTGGTTTACACCGTGGCAAATGCGTTCCTAATGGGGCAGCCTCTGCCTGCGCGGCCAGAGCGGGAGGAGCTGGTGTAATGAGAGAAATTGTTCTCTGCCACTGGGTCTGGCGGAGTTCACCCGTAAACGAAGCTTTGCTGCTTCTCCCACGGGAGGCATTTATTTGGTTTCGATTCCTAGAAGCTGATGAGGAGGCGGGGCTGACCCAAGGAAAAAGTTGGCCAGGAGTCCTGCGAGGAACGCGGTGATGGTTGGCACGCTCGGGATTCGAGGTGGGTGTGAACCGGGCTGCCCCAGGTCCCACCTGCCGTCTGCAGTGTTGCTGAAGCTGCACGTCACCCGGCTCTGTCGGGATGCACCCCGCTGTGGGTGCTGCAGCATCTTGAGGGGCGCAGGAGCAGGGGGAGGGGGGAGGGCTTGCCGGATCGGGGTGGCAGAGGGGTGGGACTGGAAGGGATTTTCAGAACTGCTGTTTCACCAGCAGAGACCACAATGGCCAGTGGCTCAGGGTACAGGCATCACGACGAGGGCTAGGACTCAAGTTCAGGGAGGATTTACTTTTTCTTTAATGTGGTTTTTAATTTTTTTGTAAAATCAAAGTTATATATGCGCATCATTTCAACAGTTCTGCAAGGCTTCTTAAGAAAAGCAAGTTTGCCCCCCAACTCCTTTCTCCCTATTTGCTTTTCCCCAGAGGCGACAACTTTTAACTCTTAAGACTCTTGTCATGTTCCTCCACCTCTGTCAGTAAAATATTGCTTCTTGATGTGATAGTTTGAGGAACAATCTGTTGGCTTCCCACTATGGAAGATGACGATTTAGCTTTTTTGGCGACCGTCCCTCTTCTCAACATCTGTTGACGGAAACATTGCATTCCTCCCGTACATCACAACTTTGGAAAGGGGCCAGGAAGGGGGTGCAAGAAACAGAACATGGAGCTCAGACTCCCCAAGCCAGGCCAACATAAAACTGTTTCCCAGGGAATTGTGGCAAATGGGGAGTTTCGGGCTAAAATTACCCAGGTGAAGGATGCTTGGTACATGCAGATCCCAAAGCCATGTGGTATATTCCACAAGGCAGGGGATCTTCAGAAAAGTTGCGTGTTGGTGGAATGGGTCATTCCCTACCTTTCTATCCCTTGCAATACTTTGTGGAAGGGGACCTAGTTGGGTTAGAAACACATCTTCCTCAGAGTGCGAGAGACCCAGGAGAGGCATGCAGGGGGCATGCAAATAACGGAAGAGCTATGGCAAATGCATTAGAAGTGAGCCATCTGTCCCCGCGGCAGAACGGATCCAAGAAAATAGGATTCTGATCAGAAGGTCCTAGGAAAGGAAAGAATCTGTTTACGTTTATGACAGGCAGGGCAGGGAGCATTGTGCCCAGCATAAAAGGTGCTCGAAACATAGTTATCTTTAATAAACGAAGCAGCTCATTTTGCAGATGGGTACACTGAAACTCCAAGAATTAAGATGGCATGCTCCAGGTCATACAGAAGATTGATGGCGGAGCTGGTAGAGGAACCCGGGACCCTCCCTCCCTCCATCCCTTTATCCCCTCTCCCTCTCTGTATTGGTGTATTGAGGACTACTCAGGCCAGGTATTGTTAAAGACGCTAAGGATTAAAAAGACAGAAGACCGGGTCCTGAGCCGGAGGAGCTAAGAGTCCTATTGAGAGACAAGTAAACAAACAATGCAGAGGAGTATGGGGGATGATAGAGGCAAAGTACTTGAGGAAGGTACTTGAGGAAGACAGAGAAGGGACAGGTAACTGATCAGCAATCAAGGAAGTCTTCCCAGAGAAAGTGATAATTGAGCTTGATCATGAAGGAAGAGTAAACGTCAGCTAAGAAGAATACAGTCAGTCTTTCATTATGTGATCACTTGACAGTGTGCCGGGAAGAGCCTGGAGGCAGGAGGTCAGGGAGGAGACTTCTTCAGGTGAGAGGTGACGTAGGTTTGAACAAGAAGGACAGTAGCCAGGGAAACCGAGGGGGCAGATGGGAGAAATACTTTGGTATGAGGACTGACATAACCCGGTAGTTGGCTGGAGGGAGGGGTGGGAGAGGGAGGCTTGAGACTGACTTTCAGTTTCCTGATTCATTTAGGGGCCTGGATGGTGAGGTCATTCACAAGAAAGGAGAACATGAGATGAGAGAGGTTTTTTGGAGGAGGAAGAGGGTGAATTCAGGTTTGAACTTGTAGAAATCTAGGTGGAAATGTTCAGTGGGCACTTGGGTTTGCAAGGGCCACAGACACACAAGAGAGGGCTGGAGGGGGGCAGTGTGTCCAAGGCCGAGGCTGGCCGTCGAAGCCATAGAAAGGAACATCGACCAGGAGCATGTGCAGTAAAAGGAGAGGGTTGAGGACAGAGCTCTGAGGAGCATCCCGATGTCAGGGATGGTGAGAGAGAGACTGCATGACGATATCTGCAAAGGAGAATTCAGAGCTAGAGGAGTTCCTCTCAATGAGAGAAAACAGATTTCAGGAAGGAGATGATGGTCAACATGTCTAATGCAGCAGGAAAGTCTAGAAAGGAAAAGACTGATAAAGCCCACTGAGTTCGGCAATGTGGTGGTAGGCAATGTTGGTGAGGGCAGTGTTGATGGAACGGTGGATGGAAGAAGCCAGAATTCAGTAGGGCGGTGAGCCCTGGGGCAGCCAACTTCCATGCCTTATAGGATCGCTGGCTGGCCTCGAGATGAACAAGATCAGTGTGCCTGGAGGACAGCACTCTGCAATCCGAGCTCCTTGGGACCCACTGAAGAGCTGCCCTAGAAGACAAAGGACAGTAAATGGGATTTCAGCCCAGGCTGAGGCCAAGCCAGTTGGACTGGTGGGAGAATGAGGCCCATTTCTGCCTTCTGGTGACCATATGCCCTGGTCAGTGTGTTTTCTTCTACTCTGAGTGGTGTGTACGTTTAGGAGCGCCTAGTGCCTGATATTTGTTGCTGCTTCTGGGTGGATAGAGTTCACCCAGAGTGAGATATTGCAGAGCCAGAACCCAAGGATTAAGTACAGCCGAGTTTCTTTTAATTCATTAAGGAGACATCCTTCTTTCTGATGTGGAGACTGAGCTAAGCAGTGGGATGTCTATTCTTTAGTAAATCAATTAATAAATCTTATATGTGTGGTCTCTAAACCTTGGCTTGGGTGAGGAACTTGCATTCATTCTTTGGATGAGAAAAATAAATGACATAGACCCCAAATAGAAGTGTGGGCAGAGGGGTGTGGCCACTTTATAAGGATTTCCGCTTGTTTACTTAATAAGACATTAGATGCCAGGTAAATAAAAAAGATGCACGTTTTCCACAGATTATTTCCAGATTTTTGCTCAGATTATTTATTTTTTTTGCACAGATTTTTTCCAGATTTAATATTTTCCTTCGAGTTTCCACAGTGGGGTGGTTGGAGACCCAGTACTGACCTGACCTGGGGCCAAATGGTACTGAAACCTTGTCATTAAAACTCTGCCTCTTCTGAAAAGGGATAAGGGAGAGCTTTCACTATTGGTGTCCATGAAACAAAGCCATTAATGAATAAAACAGCAAAAGAAAGATGTGAATCTCTTATATGGGGGGAAAAGCATGACGGGTCATTGGGATGACATGTTATTTCAGGTGAACACTACCTTTGGCTTCAAGCTTCTTGATCCCGAGTCAAGAAGGAAAACAGGCTGGACTACATAATTGTCCACATCAGATTCTCATAAAAATATGATCAGCAGTGACTTTAGAGATTATGCAATTGTATTTGTGGATGAAAGGGTAGCTGTTTGGAATAAAGTTGGTATGGAGGATGTAGAACCCCACGTGCTTCACACCCCCCAGGTACTGGTGTCAGGCTCCAGGGAAGAGTGCAAGTCACTTTTCTCATTCAGTAGCGTCATGTCACATATGGGGAAACTGAGGCCAAAGAAGTGAATCCAGTTGATTGGTCTGTAAATCAGGACTAAGTTCTGTACCTTCCACCTGCTTTTCTGCCTACAGTGATTGCAGGATTCTTTTTAATTTAAGTGGCATTTGATTTTCGTAAATAAAATCCCCCCAAGTTGGTCAATTTCACCAGCCAGAGAGAGGTACTGTTAACATTCAAAATGTACATATACAGGGGCACCTGGGTGGTTCAGTCCATTAAGCATCTGCCTTCGGCTCAGGTCATGATCTCTGGTTCCTGGGATCGAGCCCCACATGGGGATCCCTGCTCAAGGGGGCAGTCTGCTTCTCCCTTTCCTTCTGCCCCTCCTCCCACTCGTGCTCTCTCCTTCTCTCTCAAATAAATAAATAAAAATCTTCAAAACATTTAAAAAATGCACACATGCATACACAAACCTATACAATTTATAGATTCTCTACATGTACAAATTTTTTTTCTTCTTTTTTTTCCTTTTGACCGCCTTCACCCATATCTTCCACCCCCTACCCTCTGACTCTGGCAGTCACCCATCTGTTCTTTGTATCTATGAGCTTGTTTTTGTTTGTTTGTTTTGTTTTGTTTTGTTTTTGTTCCACATATAAGAGACATGATATGGCATTTGGCTTTCTCTGTCTGACTTATTTCACTTAGCATAATGCCTTCGAGGTCCATCCCCGCTGTTACAAATGACAAAATTTCATTTTCTTTTACATCTGAATAATATTCCATTGTATATATACACCACATCTTCTCTATCCATTCATCCATCAAAGGACATTGAGATTGTTTCCATATCTTGGCTATTGTAAAGAATGCTGCAATGAACATGGGGGTGTATTTATTTATCTTTTCAAATTAGTTTTTTGTTTTGTTTTGTTTTCTTTTCTTTGGATAAGTACCCAGAAGTAGAAGTGCTGGATCATAGGGTAGTTCTACTTTTAATTTTCTGAGGAATCTCCATACTGTTTTCCAGAGTGGCCACACCAGTATGCATTCCCACCAACAGTTCCAGAGGGTTCCATTTTCTCCGCATCCTCACCATCACTCGTCATTTCTTGTCTTTTTTATGATATGGCCATTCTAATTGGTGTAAGGTGATATCTCATGGTGGTTTTGACTTGTATTTTCCTCATGATTAATGACGCTGAGCATCCTTTCATGTACCAGTTAACAGTCCATCTGTATGTCTTCTTTGGGAAAATGTCTACTTGGATCTTATACCCATTTTTAAATTGAGTTATTTAGTTTTTTTTGCCACTGAGTTGTAGGGGTTCTTTATATATTTTGGATATTAGCCCTTTATATTATATATCAATTGATTTCTGCTTTTTTAACTTAACACCTCATAAATATTTTACCATGATGTTAGGAATTTTTTTGTAAATGTGATTTTTAATACTTACAGAAGATGCTATCATATGATATATCATATAGTGAACTTATCTGGAAGATTGGCCGTATTTTTTTTTTTGCCAGGTGAAATCTGCTTAAAACTATGCACGATACACATCAGCCCAGCTTTCTGAGGGCAGGCAAAACAACCCCACCTACCCCCAATTTTCTGACTTGAAGAGCTTGACTATACTTCCCACATGGTGATATTTGGGTACTATGGGCCCCTGGTTTCCAAATTCCTGAGTGACTTTGGTTATCTCAGTACTTTCTGCCCCTGAGAAAGCCAGGCTGTCTCTTCTCAGCCTGATTCCCACATCTTAGCTTGCCTAGCTTGGCCCTCTGTGACTGGGCCATAAGCCCCCAGCTTTACCCCAGTCAGCCCAGGAGCAAAGGGAAAGCCTTGGACATTTCCAGGACTGTTAGTAGAGCCTCTGAAGGGGTTTTGCATTTGCTAGAGAGAAAGATTCTTTGGAATTTTAGAATGGCCAACATGAAATCAATTCTTACAAGACTAACAAATTAGGAAAGAATGAGGAAGAATGCTCAGAGAAATGACCTCAGGTCATTGCCAGGTCCTTAAAGTGCCTCCTGAATCATTAAAGAAAGATTGCATTACTGCCCGGATGGTTATAATGTCAGGTTCAATTTATTATGTCTCGATGCCTTGAAAATTAATCATTGAAGTTTAAGTATTTTATTATTTATTTATGATCTATACCCTGCTGACTTCAAAAATGAATCAGAGGTAGCATGCCATATTTTAGTTTCGTATTTTATTTGTATTTTTGTTAAAGTAAATTGTGCATTGTTTTAAAAACAACAAAAATCTCTTGCTCTCCTCTTTACCTCCTGATTTTGCTCCTTAAAAGCGACCCAGTTTCAACACTATGTTGGTTTTTACATGATTTATTTCCATTTTCTATGTGCTTATATTGCTATTTTTAAATTTATTAATGCTAGGCATTATCCATATTGACTGCCAGCACACCTCTGGTTGATTACCATGCATTACTGATTCTTGATGGAGCACATCCAGAGTGAGATATTACAGAATCAGAATCCAGGAAGAAAATATTTAACCTTCAGGTTATTTTAGTAGAGTTGAGGATTTAAATCTCTTAAACCATGCCCTTCACTTCCGCTCTTTCTATCCTCCCAATATAATTACTCAGTAATCTGTAGTTAGATCAATAGTCAGAATTTACATTTTTACTATGAAAATGTTGCTCACTAAAGAGCCAATTAGTACGTATTATGAATGCTCTCCTTTTTCAATATAATTTTTTTGGTTTCTTCTGGAGTTAGTAATTCCTTGCTTAGGACTATGTCCATACTTTTAATTTTTTTAAAAAAGCTTTTATTTATTTATTTGACAGATAGAGACAGAGCAAGAGAGGGAACACAAGCAGGGGGAGTGGGAGAGGGAGGAGCAGACTCCCAGCTGAGCAGGGAGCCCGATGCGGGGCTCGATCCCAGGACCCTGGGATTATGACTTGAGCCAAAGGCAGATGCTTAACACCTGAGCCACCCAGGAGCCCCGTATTTTCAATTTTTTTTAATCATTAAGGTTTACCAAGAGTGTTTTGCAAGTGCTTATATATAAAGCAGACCATCTATCAGTTGCATTTTCCCACCTCTAGAACATTCTCATTGCTCGTTGTCTTGTGCTCCAATTTGGACTGTTTTTTAAGCCTGATAGTCAGCTGTCATCCTGGGATGTGGTAGACTGCATGTTAAAACATATTCACAGTCCCTTCCTGGAGAGGATGAGATCTCTGAGTCTCACTGATATGAGGTTTAGTCCATTGGCCAATGAAATGTGAGTAGAAGTGGCATGTGTGTGTATCACTTCTGAGAGGAAATCTTAGAGCCAGAGTATTGTTTGCTGTGGTCTGTTTTCCTCTGCCATGATGGCTGTCAACATTTCAGATAGAGGATGCTCCGTCAGCTTGCAGCAAAGATGACATGGAGCAGAGCCACGACCAACCCAGAGTGGACATGTAGCAAGAAATAAACCTTTGTAGCTTTAAGTCCCAGCATACCATAGCCTATTTTGTCTGGGACATGTGACTTATCATTGCTGCCTTTTCCTGTTGGCTCTTCTGCTCCTATTCATTTGTTAAACTGATCTATCACCTCTCTCTCTCTCATTAGCTATCTACTGATCTGTTCTGTTGTTTAATCCCTTGTTTTGGTGTAGCATAACCCATGCCAGCTTCCTAAGAAATGGTGTATGGGCTGTAAAAGTTTTGAGTTCCTGAATAACAAAAAATATCTGTATTCTATTTTTATATTATTTAGCTAGTTTGGCTGGGTATAGAGATCTATGTTGAAAATCACTTTCTTTCAGAAATATGAAAGCATTCTTTGTTTTCTAATATTCTATGTTGCTATTAAGAAATTTGATACCATTCTGATCCCCAAACCTTGGATAGAATTTAAATATTCTTCCCTGGAAGCTTTTTTTTCCTCTTTAGTTAATGGAAGTTTTAAGATCTTTCTTTAACCCACTTCTGAAGCTTTACACTAAGGTAACTTACTGTGGGTCTTTTGTCCTTTTTTTTTTTGGTCATTGTTATACTTTCAGTCCTGGGGCTCGTGATCTTCCCTTCTAGGAAATTTTTTAAAGTAATTATGTCTGTAATAATTTTCTCCCCTGTTTGTTCTTTCTGTAAATAACATTAGTCAGATGTTGACTATTCTGGATTGATCCCAACATTTCATCTTTTCTGTGCTATTTTCCAATTCTTTGTTATATATATATGTATATAGAACACATTAAAAGTTTCCATAACTTTATTTTCTGATCTTTCTATTGAATTTTCTAGTTTTGCTATGTTGTCTAAGTCAAAAGAATCATTTACAGGAGAATACAGAAGAGATGACCTTGGGGATCTAAATCTCCAATATTTAGCCTTAAAATCTGTATGAACCTAGAAGCCACTGAGTTTAGCATCTCCCAGATGAAGATGATAGGTTCCAGAAATAAAATGACTTATCTAAGGCAATGTACCACGCCTTCCTACTTCCAGGACAATTGCCTTTCCACCACAACATTATGCCTTTTCATCTTATCATGGCTAAAGCTTTGTTTCAATTCTGGAAAGGGCACTTTTAGAGTTAACTTCTGAATGGGAGAAGATAATGGAGATTGGTTGGGGCGGCATTAAAAAGTAGGCACTTCATGTAATGGTGAGCAAGCATCACTCAGAGACCCGGAAATCTACTTCCTCTTCTATCTCTGACTTGCACTCTGATTTTAACAATTCATTTTATCTTTCTAGACCTTGGGGTCCTTATCTACAAACGGAGGAGCTTGGAGTAGGTCATTGCTTCTCAAAACGCATTCCTCAGAGCTCCCAGAATTTCCATCGGTGCCTTGAGCTGTGGTGGCTTAAGGAGGGGGCTAAAATAGTGAGCAAGAGGCAGGGCTCTGGGCCTTTCCTCTGCTTCTTCCTGATCTGTTCCCTTTGGGTCTGTTTTATGTATTCAGTTTTCATGTAAGATTTTATCTCAAAAACAAGATTCTGTAGGTTAAATGTTTGAGAACCACTGGCTTAAACTTCTCTAGCCTTTCTTCTTGCAATGTGTTTTTTGCCTCTCTGATTGTAGATGTTTTTTTCAGAGACTCATTTAGACAGGCTCAAATTTATATGCTGTTGAGCTCTTTGGAGTTCCTATAAATTAGGATGCACATCAAGATAATTACCATCCTGGAATTCTAAGCACTTAAACACAAGTCAATCCTTATAACCCCCTTTTAAACCAATTGCCTCACTGCAGACATGGGCACTCAATATATATTATCGAATGCCAATAAAACAGGAAACCCGATCCTGCCATTTTCCCGATTAGATAGTACAGATGGGTTAAAGCCAGAATCTCAGCGGTCATTCTGCTGGTGGGATCTGGCTTCTCTCTGCAGTCAGACTCTGGTCGTCGGGCCAGGCACAGAGACAGATTCAACACCTTTCCTCCCCTTGGCTCTGGAGACTCATGGAATAGACCAGCTTGCAGTCCTTGCCTTTGGGAAACAAACTGGTTTTCGGCTCTGTTCCAAGTCGACTAATCATTAAAGGACACAATAGATCCAGGCCAAGCACTACTATCAAATGGCGGGACTGGGAGGGAGCAGGTTCATGTCTGAGGCTGAGATTAAGGAAGTCAAGGTCGGTGGTGGATCCCAGAAGACCACACAGATGGCTTCTCCAGGGCACACCTGCTCTGAGGAAGAGTACGGTGACCTGGGGACTGAGGCAGGGATTGGCTTTAAAATCAGAAAGAAATTTGTAGAAAGCCCTTAGAAGTTAAACAACAGAGCCTCTTCACTGAATACATGGACAAACTAAAGCCCAGAGAAGTGATACCCCTTGCCCAGGGTCACCCCTAGGTCGCAGTATTTTGCTTCTTCCAGCCTACATGGTGGGACCTCAAGCTTCTCCCAACAGGGACCGGGAGCATAAATGAGGTAACTGGCCAGGAGTGTTTCCTTGAGGGGTAGCCTTCAGGGGCAAGGGTGAGGGGATGGCGTTTTCCCACCACGAGCCATTGTTCAGCAGGCAGAAGGCAGTGGTCCAGTAGCCAAACCCAGACCCAGTTCATCACAACGTGAGCCTCTCCACCCCACCCAGCACTAGGGACTTTGGAGACTACCCAGTGTGTGCAGGAATTCCTCCTGCCCCCCTTGGCTGTCAGCCTACACCAGTCTGTGCCTGTTAAGTTTCTCTTCAGTTAAAAATGTGACCCCACCCTAAACCCTCAGTCCTTGGACCACCTCTGTACGGAAGCCTCTGTTGTGTATGTTACGGATGGAGCATCCTGCCCTTTCTGAGGTTGACAGTCTGTGACGATCCTGATAGGGACAGGGAAACTCACACATATCATTTACTTCCGTAAATAGTCATGCCATTAATGAGCATCCAGCGAGCGGAGAGGGTTCATTTGCAGACTCCCAGACCACAGGCTTCGGTTTCCGGAAAATGCAGATCAGGACAGCAGATGAAATAAAGCCATCACCATCCCACAGGACAGTCTCAAGAGGAGTGACGGGCCCAGTCCTCCACAGTTGTTGCCAGGGAGCAATTTGCCCTTGAAGCCAATATCCCAACCCGAACCTGACAATTTCATTTCCCTCCCAGCCCACCCCTGCCCCGAAGATCTGCTGAAACTGCGAGTTCCATCTGACGAGGCGGCAGGATAATGGGTGAGTCCCATCCGTCCATCAGCGATAATAGTCACAGACACTCATGACGCCTTTTGTCTGCCGGCTTCCCTGAGGATGCAGGCTGGGGACCTGGGGTATTTACACTGCCTTTGTGTGTGTGTGCTTTTAACAGCAGCTCTCTTGTTTACTTTCCAGCCTTCACCCAGGCTGTTTACTACCTTTGCAGGGGCCCAGCCACTAAGTCAACACGCATTAAGACCCAACATCAAAATGTCATAATGCGAACGAGCGGAATTCAGAAAGGCCAGGGACATTGACTGCTCTGTTGGGTCCTGTTTAGTCTGAGGGTAATGAAGAGCTCACAGATGACCTGATTTCATTAAACTAGGTCAGATTCGGCTGCAAAGCGGCTATGACTCTCACCCAGTTATCCAGCGGGCTCTCCCTGCCCCCACCCCGCCCCCACCTCAGGGCTTGAATGCTTTCTGGGAATTAACGCTGAGTTTTGTCAATACAGTAGCTAAATCTCCATGGAATAATTGGACCTTTCCCTTTGGCTTCTGTTTGTGCAGTGCTGAGGCCAGGCACGGGAGAGAAGGGGGTAGAAGGATGGAGAGATCTGAAATTGCCTTTTGGAGGACATTAGCCCAGGCCATATGATTCAGTTGTAGCCGATTTCTCTCGAGCCAAGCCTTCTGAGTTACAGCATCTTATCTGAGGGCTGTATTGACGGAGGCCGCTGAACCGGCCCAGAGAGGAGTTTCCATGCAAACAAGGCTTTGAATGTGTGCAGTCTCTCTGGGAACACTTAGGTCCTCAGCAGCTTCAAAAATCTGACTGTGGGGAGCAGGGAAGGGACCAGTCTGAGCGGGGGAGGCAGGAAGCAGTGGTGTCTGCAGGAATGTTGGCGGCCTAGGGGCTGTCCTTCTCGGGGCTCTGGAGGCAAAGGCAGGATCCATGGTGGGCATTCTGGGCAGGCAGAACTCCGCTCATCCACATAGAAGAAAGCATTTCTAACAATTAGAACGGAACAAGGATCGGATGGGCTGTCAGATGAGATCATTTAAATGTTAGACTTTGTTACGCATCTACGGTGACTCGGGCCTGATGTTGGGCACTTCACCTACCTTTTCTCTGAGCTGAACAACATCTCAGTTGAAGACAAGAGTGGAAGAAACCGAGGTTTAGACATGTTAAGTGACTTATTTAGGGACTGGCGGGGATATGTGGCGGAATAAGGACTTGAACCCAGATTGTTCTGTGCTCATGCCCTGTCCACATCCACAGCCCCCCACTTCTTGCTGGGGAACAGGAGCGTAGAACATTGCTGGGCTTTGGCAGAGGGGGTCTCATGCATTGCCTGGAGGCTGGACTAGGTGCTTCTTCAGCAGACTTTCTCAGGGAGAGCTGAGGATTGAAAAGTTCAGATGTCTTATTCCCAAAAGAACCTGAGTAAACCCTTGGAAGAAAACAGCAATTTTGGAGCACGATTTCCCTCACCCCCCTACCTATCCAAGTCCTCCCAACCTTCCAATGCGATTTCTTTTGGGCAGCCTCTCTGGCCACCTCAGGCCCGAGGAGTCCCTTGTTTGGAGTGCCTGCAGTGCCAACTGGGCAAGTTTCTTCTGGGGACTGAGTTTGCTGGGTGCTGAGCACTGGACATTCTGTATCCTTGGCTGAGGGTCTGGTCTCCCAGGGACTGGCCTGAATGCTGGACATCTCTGAGTCCTATGCAGCAACAGGAAAGGGCTGTGGACATATGGTTGGTTACTGAGGATAAACCGGATGTCACCTCCCCACTTCTACAGAGCAGGAGGAAGAAATGTCTCCCAAACAGAGTTTGGCGTTTGGAGACAGAGGGCAGGTTCTAGTTCTGGTTTAACGTCTGCTTCTGCCTGTGAGCCTTGCTTGCGTCACTTTCTCTGGGCTTCTGTTTCTTCTTCTCAATGATGGGGTAATAACATACATCCTACAGAGTCCTGGTCAGGATTGTATGAGATCATGCATATAAAGAGGCTCAGTGGGCTGTAAAGTGCTGGGTAGACGTGAAAAATACCCTGAGGCTGCAGAAACCGACCTGAGCAAATGTAAGCAAAACAGGGGGATTTTATCTTAAAGAAATGCCTTGGAGGTTGCTCCCTGGAGCCTCAGGAAGGACTGGAGTCTAGAACGACAAGTCCTTCCAAGACCTGGGCAACATACTCTCTCTTTCCTTCACCTCTGCTTTTCCTTGTGTGTCTCTTTCTTTTTCTCTGCTTGCTAGTCAATATGGCGTGCAAGATGGCTGCCCCGAAGCTCCTGAAGTTACACGTCAGGGGACCCAGTCACGGCAGGGGCATTCATCTCCCTCTCGGTTCCACATTCCTGAGACAGGACTTGGATTGGCCCAGTTTGGTCAGGTTGTTACTCCTCATCCAATCCTCTGTGGCCAGAGGTGTGGGGGCATGCTCCCTACAGTTATGTGGCTGGGGTGAATGCATGTGGAGAGAGCTCTAGAGAAGAGCTGGGAAAGCCAGTATTATTGGGCTGGAGAGGCATCTCACAAGTATCTGTCATCCTTGCTTAGGTTATCTAATGCTGCAAAACAAAGTACCCCAAATTTCAGAGGCTAAAAACAACCATGCCTTATGCTCACTGATCTCTGGGACAGGAATTGTAATAGGGCACAGAAAGGATGGCTTATATTTGCTCTATGATGTCCGGGGCCTCAGCTGACAGACTCAAAGGTTGGGGCTGGAATCATCTGAAGGCTTGTTTGATCAAGACTTGAATAAGTAGGGGGGCAGTTGATGATTGCTGTTCCGTGGGGGTCTCAGTTTCCATGGGCTTCTTCACGTGGACTCGCCACGTGGGCTGCTTTGGCTCCCTCACAGCATGGTGGTTGGGTTCCCAGGGTGAGCATCCAAAGAGAGAGGTGGTCTGAAGCCATAGCACCTTTTTGACCTGGTGTTAAGAGTCACACTGCATCGATTCTGTACATTGTATCCGCAGCATTTGTCAGAAGGGAGTCATTAAACCTGACTCATATTCAACAGGGAAGGGAAGTTAAACTCAACCTTTTAATGAAAGGAGAGGCAAGTTCTCAAAAACCAGAATAGGACTGGAAATATTGCTGTGGGCTCTTTGGGGGAAAAGACAACCTGCCACAATATTTTTAATTGTTTCCATTGTATTTTAATATTGTTTTATAAGTAAGAAGCTAGAAAGGCCATCTCTAGGGTTGTAGGCTATGTTGTAGGTTTCCCAAACTATGTTGGCTCATGGTGCCCCTAGGCCAAAAGAAATACCTAACAGTTCTGTTGATTAAGTAGTTACATCCAACAACGTAGTAAGTATTTATCTCCTAACAAATTAGTAGCCATTGAATAGTAGCCAAAATAATACTCATAAATTGGAAGGAAAATAACTATTTTTATTTCATTCTTTTTCTTCTAAAGATTTTATTTATTTATTTGAGAGAGATTGCAAGTGAGCACAAGGGGAGGGGTAGAGGGAGAGGAAGAGAATCCTCAAGCAGACTTCCCACTGAATGTGGAGCCCAACACGGGCCCCAATCCCAAGACCCTGAGATCATGACAGAGCCGAAGTCAGATGCTTAACTGACTGAGCCACCCAGGTGCCCCTATTTCATTCTTAAATAATTACAGTAACAGGATGTGGTGAGCCTTGTGGGCCTCTCGGGTGCTACACAGCTTCTCTGGCATCTGATTGGACACCACCCCCCTTGTTTCCTGTTTCACACTGATTTTCATACTTCATATGCTTGGTGTCACTGAACCCCCAAACCCTGCTTTGCAAGGAAGGATATGATGTCATGGAGAGGAATATAGCCCAATCTAATGCTGCACGAAGGAACAACTACGAGCTCGTGGTTTGTGCGATGTTTAATGGTTGTCAGGCATTGCTCCAAACTACAAAATTCTCTTCTGTGCTTCCATGAGTTTGCTGTAAGCCTCAGGGTACCTCAGTGCACAGTCTGGGAATCATGGGCTTAAACATAGTAGACTCAGAATTAGGGACCGAGCCATATGCCGAAGGTGCAGATTCTTAACTTCCTAACAAGGGCATTCGGATTTCAAATTTTTCAGATACTCTGAACTTGGGTAATTCGGAGCCTGTGTAGTTAAGCTGATTTGTTGAAACTGATGAATTAAGGAACCACTTTGGCTTTCTTTTATATGTAACACATGAGAAACAAGGATCTCTTCCCCCCATCCTCAGGGATGGTGAGCTCTGAGTTACCTATTGTCTTTAAGACATTGACAGTTGCCCTGGAGAATGTCATATATGGAGACTGAGGGAAGGACAGTATGTGGGGGACACATCTATGTAGTGAGCGTCGCCCACGCCAGGCCATGCTGCTCAAGAAAGGCAGAGTATAGTTTCATTCCAAGCTTAAGGCAGTCTTCTTTCCACTACCCTATAGTGCTGCCCAATACGAGGTGAAATATTACGCGAATCTTAAAAACTTAAGATGGGCCCACCCCATCTCCAAAACAAAATAGTTTCTGAGACCCCTGAAGCTAAATGAACCTAGAACATTGGCATAGTCTCTAAAGCAACTTCCTGTTTATCTGAGAACTTTATACATGACCCCAATAAGGTCATTTGATAGCTCTTTAAGTTTCTTTAAATAGAGCACTAAAGTAGTAAGTTTCTTTAAATAGAGTACCGAAGTAGTAAGAAGTCATTATTTTTCTCTAAAGTCACTTAAATTGCAAATGAAAGAGAAAATACACATGCAACTAGAGAGTTTGTCACCTTGCTGAACTAAAAAATATGGCCCAATTTCTCTTTCTCCCCGCTCCCCCCACTGTTTCTCATAATTGTCAGCCAAGACAATAGGAGTCATGTGATGTGACGGAGAAATTGGGCCAGTTAAAAATAGAAGGCACACTCCACCAAGTTCATTAGAAAGTTGAAGACTTATTGTTGATTGCCGTTGATTTATCTCTGCCTGCCACATGTGTGAGGGAGCAGGGCAACAGATAATTGCCAACTCTGAGAGCAGCCCCAGCGCCCGTCCGCTTCCCTCCTGCCCTGGCTGAGCAGCATCACCCACGTGAGTGCACCTGGGCCCTGATAATAGCCTCCACCAGCCCCAGCAGCCTTTTCCCACTGGGAGCTGTTTTAACTCTGAAAAGGCTCTGGTTGGCTTCTCCTCTCTCTCAGTTGGAGTGCTCAACATCAGCTTTTATAAATGGGGAATGCAGGTCTCAGCCTCATTTATTGGACATAGCCCTTGTCCCTTTGCCCCTGCGAAATCCTGAAGACTTCTCGGCAAGCCGTGTCTGGGTGGGTGTTAGAGCCGCGTGGCCACAGCGACACCAACTAGTTTTGCAACTGGGACCAAGTCGTCCCCTTACCCCTCCCTCTCACAAATATACAAGCACTCCGTGTGTGTCAGGCAAGGCATCTGTCCCTCGATGCCGGAAGGCCAAGGGTACACACTTCCGGGCTGCGAGGGGTCCTCGTGGAGGGAAATGAGCTCTCAGAGAAGACTCCCTCCAATGGTGGCAAACGCTCTTCACATTATGATTTGTGGTCATTTCATTGAAAAGGCTATTCTTCCCCTTGTTTTATAGATGAGCAGATGGAAGTCCTGAGAGGTGAAGTGATGGGGCTGGACCCGGAAACTTCTCCTTTCAGGTCGGGTGATTTGTCATTCAGGTCACTATCTCTTCATGGCCTTTTCAGACAGGCTGCACAGTGCACCCCTAATGATCACAGGGTAGGGGCTCGAAGCCTCCTGGTCCTGGGACCCCACGAGCCCACCGCACCCGGGGTGTCCAGACAGTGCGGTTCCAATGACCCGCTGGGCTGAATTGAACTGTGGAGTCCCAGACCATGAGCGACACACAAAAAGCAACGGGTTCCCGGCATGGTCTGGGGCTGCAGAAGACTGAGGTGCTGGCCCCCATGCCGGGGAGGTGGTTTGTCAGACAGCAGTTGGGCACACCTGCTCTCCAGGTGGGGTGTCAAGCCTCAGCTAACCTCAGGTGTGTCAGAGGGGCACGCCCTCTCCACCACCGGTGTTCCCTGGAGGACTTCTCGCCTCCCAGCGTAGCTAGCAAAAGGAGGACGGTGGGGCCGGGGGTTTAGCAGGGAGGCTGGGAGGACAGTATTGGAATTGCTCACTTGTGGAGTGTTAAGATACGTCCGTCTGCCACCAGCTTCCCCTAGCTGCCTGGAAATTGGGCTAGCCTAGCTTCTATTAGAAGGTCTGGGAAGGGGTGTTCTGTATTGAATGGGGGTAAAGAACAGAATCTTGGGGGGATCACCAGGAGATTCTGAGAGCCCTCTCCTGTTTTTTTTGCTTTTACTGCTCTTTGTAGGTTCTTCTCCTCTGCCCATTTCTAAAACATGGGAGTTCTGATGCCACATCACCTTCCTATAACTGCCAACTCCACTGCCCCCCTCTCCTTCCCCCTCCCTCTGCCTTTCTCTTTTCCCATAGACCTTAGGGGAGCAGGACGCTATGCGAGGGTAGGACAAGGCCTTAGAGCTCTGTCTGGTCTCCAGATTTTATATGTGAGAAAACTGAGGTCCAGAGCAGAAATGGACATGATAGGTGCATATTGAGAGATCCAAAATGAATTTATAGAAAATGCACTTCTGCAGAGCAAGGAAGAAGTGTTTTCTGAGGTGTATGAGGTGTGGTCCTAGCCAACCTATGGTACCTGTGACACATAGGGTATGGAGGGGCTGGAATGTCGCTTCACCTGCCAAGTGGGGACATTCGCTTGTCTGTGTCACAGGATTGTCCCCAGTGATGAGTGAGCTAGTTTATGGAAAAGGGCTAACATAGTACCCAGTACCCAGTGCACTCGTTTCTATGCAGAGCTTGGAAGTTAGGGTACGGGTTCGAGAGCCAGATTGCCTGGATTCTGATCCTAATTTACTGTATGGCCTCAGGCAATTTTATTTTTACCTCTCTGGGCATCAGATTTCCTGTCTATAAAGTGAAGGACACAATCATACTATCCCGTAGGGTTGATGGAGAACAGAATGAAGATTAACTGAAGTGAGCACCAGGAACGTACGTATGTGGCACATCAGTACTCAGTGAATGTTAGCTGCTATAACGAACATTGCTATCAACAAACCACGATCGTTGCAATTATGTTTGTTATTCCATCTTCCAGAATCTTAGGGCACTTGGTGATGAAGAAGGCAGCGTGCCTGCAGAAAGACAGGATTAAAGAACAATTCCCCCTGCTTACCATCACTTGGGGTGTCCAGGGGAGATACGGAGCAATGATTTTTTTCTGGGATACTGAAAGGATTCCTCCCAGGTCAGAGAAACCAGGGCTAGTGTCCCTTTCAAAGGCTCCATGCTTCCAGACAATACTGTGAATTTTTAGGGTACTTAAATAAATTTGCAAAAAGATGTTGCAGCTTCTCAAAAAGATGCTGATCTCTGCCTACTCCCACTCACTCATCAGTGCGTGCAGAACACTTTCTATGTGGCAGTCACAGCGTGGGCTTTGGGGACCCGGCAATAGATGAGATATGGCCTCTATCCCCGGAGAGACAGACATAATAAGCCCATGTTTCCAGGACAGTGTATTGTGTACCATGAGTCTACATGGGGCCGTATATGGCAAAGGGGAGGCTGTGACTACTTTGGGGGAGTTCTACCAAAGAAGTCTTCAGAGAAGGAAAAACATTTGCCCTGCATCTTGCAAGACCCATGAGTGGGAGTGCCCCAGACAACTAAGAGGCAAAGGACATTCTCAGAGGAGGGAACACCATCTACTCTCTTCCTTCCTGATGGCTTCATGAAATAGAGAACATAACGGCTGTGTAACTGTTTTGTAAAACAGCAAATAAGAAAGCTTACTGACAGATCAACTGGTAAGCCTCTGAATTTACAGGAGGCCTCTGACCCCTGTTTTGGGAGTCACCACCATATCTGAGCTATTCTATTAACAATACCAACCTTAGGGTTAAAGCCAAATACCCGTCATCCTTCCCTGGCTGAGGAGTTACCAGTCAAGGTGATGCCTCTGTTTTTGAAATGCAGATCAAATGGAACAAACTTTATTTCCATCTCTGCCTCATCTTTTATAAACTTTAAAAAAAGACCCCAAGGTGCCCCCATCCCACCAGCATCTCTGATCCATTCAAATCAAAAGAAGAGATCAAAATCCCAACTTTGTAAAGTTCCTGGAATCCAATAGCCTCTGCCTTGCTGGCCTCATCTCATCCATTCCCATAGTCCAGGCAAGCCAGGTGTGGGTTTCAGCTTACCGGCGACCAGGTATTGAAGGCTGAGTGTCCACTAATTACCGCTATAAGGGCAGGGCCCGGGAGTGAAGAATGGAGACAGACACCATGTCAAGCTTGTGTGATTATGGGAGAAAGGAGGAATTCAGGTGGGAGGATTATGAGAAGCAGGGAGAAAGCAGAGCCCCAGGGATTGGATGTCCCGTGGGCTCTGTAGGAGGCCGACTGATCTGCTCACCCTGATCTGGTGGCTATAGGGCTGGGCCCGCCTGGCTCAGCACACACTGAGGGCTTCAGCCTGGTGCAGCAGAAAGAGCAGGGATTGGGAGTCATCAAGACCTGGGCTGGAAGCATGGTGGTGCCTCTGGTTAACTGTGTGACTTTGAACATACGATCTTTTTAAGTCCCAGTTTCCTTACTAGTAAAATGAGGCTAATAAAACTTAACCTCCAAAGGTAATGTGGATTAAACAATATAATAAAAGTAAGAATCCGGGCCTGGTGTGAGCTACATAACAAAGAGAAGGTGATCAGCAGATGTTAATATGTCAAACAACAGACATATATTGAACACCTACTAAGAGTCTTCCATGTTGAATTGATGGTCCCTGCCCATCATGGTCCCACCTTAAGCTGAATGAATTCATTCACTCAATAAACATTTTTCTAGATAAACTATATGTCAAGCCCTGAGATTTATTCTGGGGATTCAGACAAGGATAAGATGATTACATGTCTTTATGGAGTGCACATACCATATACTCTCTGCGGCTTTGTCTATAAGGTTGAAATATTGGGAACAACCCAAAGGCCCTAGCAATAAGGGAATGGTTAAGTAGATGATTTACTCACACAAAGGAGCATTATTATATGATAACATTGACAAATATTATTTATATAATAGTAACTGAAGCAAAGGGAGATGAATTTTAAGGACAGTTAATTCTCAGTATTCATGGTAATGTTCTACAAAGTCACTTCAAACACTGACTTAGTGAACACAAACCATTGCTCCTAGGAGAAATACATGGCTAGGTTCCTGTGAGCCTCTGGTTATAGTATCTTTGTCAACTGATCAATTCTTTTTTTTTTTTTAAAGATTTTATTTATTTATTCATGAGAGACAGAGAGAGAGAGGCAGAGGGAGAAGCAGGCTCCCAAGGAGCAGAGAGCCCGGTGTGGGACTTGATCCCAGGACCCTGGGATCATGACCTGAGCCGAAGGCAGACGCTTAACCATCTGAGTCACCCAGGCGCCCCAACTCATCAATTCTTATCTTATTTTATGTGTGTTTTGTTATCTATTGTTGATTCATTAACATGGGACTCGTGGCCAACAGTGCTATGGGTCCCGCCCTAACGAAGCTTTCCTAACACGTACTTTTTTCTATAAGGCACTTCGCAGCTTTCTTGCTCTTGGGGACACTTGACAACGCTATGGCGGGTGGCTATTTTAAACAGTGAAATCACCAACATAAAGCATAAAAATACAGAAAACATTGCGCTAAATGGACTGGGAAGAGGACAGTTGTTTACAGTATGGAGCTGAAACATGAAGGCATCTCTGTGTTCTGCCTTGGCTGGGAACCTGGATGTGGGGCCAGCCAAATTTTTCACTTTGTGCATGTCTGTGAATGACCATGAAAGTGCTTTGAGTGCTGGTTTTGGGGTTACAGATACATTTTAGCGAGTAGGCAAGTTTGCCAATAAGGAATCCACAAATAATAAGTGTGTGCCTGTGAATAAAGACTGGGGATAATGTAGAAGAAAATAAACACAGTGGTCATAGGATTACTATTGATGCTTTTCTGTTTTAAAATTCTCATTAATGTTGGGGCGGTTGGGTGGTGCAGTCGGTTAAGTGTCCGACTCTTGATTTCAGCTCAGGTCATGATCTGAGGCTCCTGAGATTGAGCCCCGTGTAAGTCTCCTCGCTCAGCATGGAGTTTGCTTGAGATTCTCTCTCCCTCTGTCCCTCTTGCTCGTGCGCATGCTCTCTCTCTCAAGTACATAAATAAATCTTTGAAAAATTTTTCATTAATGTTATCAAGTTTTTTTTTCCCTACATTTTACAATAAATACACCTCAGGGAAAATGAACATGAAGCCTACGGGTGGCTCCCTAAACCCTCCCTACCTACTTTGCTCCCTCGGCTTGGTCAGTGGGCTCAGAGATGGTGGGAATGAGGCATCAGGGTCGGTAGCTCCCAGGCTGGGCCATTCTACACGGAGTGGCAGTTAGTACAGCCTTGAAAGCTTGCCCCTGCTGCCCCAGTGTAGCCGCCATCCTACCCTGACGCGAGACCCCTCACTGGGAGCACAGCCCCAGACAGTTTCTCTCAGGTTGTGATCCTGCCTTGTCTGCGTGGCATCTCCTGGGACCCCAGCCCTGTCAGAACCTCTGATATTCAGTTTCCTGTGTTTTGATGACTAAAGGCTGGGAACGCTAATTAAAATAGTGCAGTTTGTTTAAGAGGGAGTCTTCCTAGAATGTGGGCTCTTTGGAAGAACGATTGAATATCCTTGTGATTCAATATGTCTGTGATTGAAATATTTAGAATATTGCTCTAAATTATGTAAAAGACACACTTTTCAGTTCCTTTTTTAAACTATTTGTCAAGAAGCCAGCTTACCTGTTGAAGGGACTTAGTATGCTCCGATGGATGGTTCTAGGGGTCCATTTGAAGGGGAAGATCCAGAAACTTCTTCATCAATACTCGCAGAGGCTAGGAGAAATATTGCCCTAATTCCTGACTTATGGGGGCAGGAAATTCCAGGCCACTAAGGTTGCTAACATTTTTACCTGATTTGCCTCCGGATTTAAAGTTATGTGAATGGCTTGTTTGTCTAACTCAGCTCTGCTCAAATCAATCTTTCATGGATCTCTCCCAGTAAAGATCACCTTGGGTCAAAGGTCATAGGTCATCATGGTTCTCAAATACCTACCCACTTTGTAAGAGTTCCAAAGTGGACAATTACCTAGAAATTAGTGAGGAACAAAAGCAAGTATTTCAAAAGGCTAACTGGGAAAAAATGAGTGCAGCATGTGCAATAATGTTTCAGACATTGTCTTTAGGGCTATCCCAATTAATTTCCAGTTTCTCTCCAACCTGACTTGCAACAACATAGAATATGATATTAGGCACCTGCTGTTGATGTAGGGTTCTCCTGTGCTACATCCACAGCACAATTCTTGACTGTTGATATTCACCCTTTTTCTGCCTGTGGGCACTCATACACACGATGCATTCTTTTTTTTTTTTCTTTTTAAAGATTTTATTTATTTATTTGACAGAGAGAGACACAGTGAGAGAGGGAACACAAGCAGGGGGAGTGGGAGAGGGAGAAGCAGGCTCCCCGCCGAGCAGGGAGCCCGATGTGGGACTCGATCCCAGGACCCTGGGATCATGACCTGAGCCGAAGGCAGATGCTTAACAACTGAGCCACCCAGGCGCCCCCCACACGATGCATTCTTAAACGTGTGTGAGCTCAGACAGCCTTACGATGTCCTAACAAAGATTTCCCTCAAGTAATTCATCCAGGGCTACCACTGAGAAAAAAATGAAACAAAACCAAAACACCAAAACCTTAGAAAGACTTTCAAAAATATCATAGTTTGGTAGCTGATTCCTGATTTCTTAGGGTGCAAAGCTATTAATTTTGATTTAATAAAAAGTCAAAGTGTTCATGGAAACAAGCCAGAAATAAATGGGGGCATTAAGATTATATGGAGGGGAAGAAACTGAGACGTGAGCTATAGGGATTGTCTGAAATGTCAGGTTACGGCAATGTGCACAATGTGAACGGAGCAGGTTGGTTAAATACATGCATTTTAAAAGGTGGGTGGTCATGCACACGACTCGTCGCCTTTGTCTTCTGGAGAGCCAGGGAGTTTGGATGAAAGGAAATAATTATTTTCCATGGGGAACGAGAGGAATTTTAGACTATTGCTTCTTTGAAGTTGGACCTCCAAATGTTAGCCTTAAGATGCCTTGTATTTGTCTACATGCTATGCTTTAAAATTAATTTTTGGCAAATTTTAACATTTCCATTGTAAATTTTTAGGGCGAGGGTGAAAAAGAAATCTGTCTGTTGATATTTATTTGTCTTGTCTTTCGTTAACCAAAGATGTTTTGGGGATGTCCCAATTTAAAGTTACAGCTTCTTCTATCCACCTCGGTTGGGGGCAGCTTCTGCATCTTGGGTCCTCCTCCTATGTGGACAGGACACCTCAGAAGGGGCAGAACGTGGTGACCCAGCCCAGTGACCCTGTCTCTTCTTTACTCAGTGGAGTAAAATTCCCAAAAGTATGGGCTTGGCCCCAAGGTGTTGAATGGATTCACTCCAAATGGTGGTTTCTTCCCTCGGCGCTGAAGGTGAGAGAAGTAGCTTTTGAAGTGTTTCCTGTGTGCTAGACACAGGACTGGATGCCTTGTCAATTTCCTCTCCTCTTCATAATGATGTTGCAAAGTGGACATTAAGAATTTCCCTGTTCAAACGAGGCAGCACAAGAGAGGTTAGGTAACTTACCTGATCTCCCAGCTACGTGGCTGAGCTGGGATTCAAACAAGATGTGTCCGTCTTCCCAGAAGCTCTGCAAGCATCATCCAGGGGAGATGGCGTCCCCGAAAGCCCACCAAGGGGGGAGGGGGATTAAGGCTCATTTGGCCAGGATGGGGAGGAGGGGGGTGGAGGCAGCCGCCAGATGCCGTAGCCATCTCGGGTCAAATGAAGCCTGATCCTTTCTCAGCTTGATTTGACCTAGAACTGGGGAGCAGATGGGTCCAAGCTGCCCGAGGGTCTGAGGGAGGCTGAGCGGACAAATGGGTCCTGGCTGCAACCGCCCCTGTTCTGAGGGCCTGGGGCTGGGGGCTGCTTTGGGAACCGAGCTCCAGCCTGCACTTTGTAACTTATAAAACCTTAGATAGGAATTCATCTGCGAGGCTTCGAGTCTAGAGAGCTCATCCTTTTGGAGGGCAGCAGACTCAGGGAGACCCCGGGTAAATCCAGGGAGATAAGGCAGATGACAACAGATGTGTTACCAACAATGTGGCTGGTTGCCCCAAGAGATAGCCGGGAAGATAAACAAGGGCCATGGGAAGGGCCACGGAAAGATGCCTGACGGACTTAATTCTCATTCAACAGCAAAGACTCATCCTTTTGCAACACTGG
>NW_023270305.1:4984232-5074416 GCF_011800145.1 Mirounga leonina
TCATTCAGAACTCACTTATAGAAAGTGAGTTCTTATAGAACTCACAATAGAAAGACCAACCATCCTGTTTGCTTAGGACCATGTTGTTTTCTGGGAAGTGGACTTTCAGTCCTCAAGTGAGGAGTGTCCTGGGCACGCCAGGGCTGGATCGTCCCCTGCTTACTGAGAACCCATGATGGACCAGGCCTTGGGCTGCCACTGGGCATATGGGGCTAAATCAAGATGCAGTTCCTGCTCTCAAGGAGTTCACGTATGATCAGAACAGATCAATATGACACTGTGCACATGCCGTGATAGGGCCATGTGCACGAGAGGGCAAGGCCGTGGAGTCAGAAGCACCAGGATGGCTTTTAAGAGGTGGGTCAAACACTGTGGGCAGGAGCTCACCAGATCTCCAGAGAAGCTTGGGAAGGGCCTTGGGGCTAAGGGACAGCTGGGACAAAGGCCTAGGATCTCGTATAACAATGGTTTGGTTCAAGAAGCAATGGGCAGCATATGTGTGTATGTTTGTGTGTGTGTTGGGGACAAATGAGGGAAAACGGGGTGATTGTGAGGTTGGAGAGGTATTTGAGGGGCCAGGTGACAAGTCGGAGCCCATGTCAAGAAAAATGAAATCTATACTATAGGCAATAGGGAGCTACTGAAGGTTTTTCTAAGCAGGGAGAGGTAGAATCCAAAATTACAAAATGTTTCATTCGCTCAACGAATGTTTACTGAGCACCTATTGTGTGCTAGGCATTGTGCTGGAGGAGTGAGGGAAGGCATGCATGCGTGGCTATCTGCCAAAAAGTTTCTTTTTAATTTTCCAGTGGCGGTGAGGGTCCTTGAAATCCAGGGACTAGCTGATATGATGTTTGGGCCTGTGGCCTCTGTCAGAAAAATTGTTCTGCAGTGAGCAAATCTAACAAGAAGACTGCCGGCACTGGCTCCAACCTCCGCCCCCTTATCTGTTTTTCTTTTTCCAAAAGACCTTGAGGACTGTAGTCAATTCCACTACAAAACGGTTACACAATTTCCCCCCGGAGAAAGCGAGTTTCCACCTTAGGGGATGAATAAGCCCTTTCTTTTCTGGAGAGCTGGCCAATGGAGGCCCAGGCTGGGGACTGCAGGAGGGGCGGCGTGGGGAACAGCAGGCCTCGGTCTAATTTGGGGGTGACTGTTTTTTCATTAAACAAAGTCTGCATGGCAGGGGCCGTGGCTGCAGGCACCCGGGGAGGCCGAGAAAGCAGGGGACGGGGCTTGGCCTGCGGCGGTGGCCAGCGAGCTATTGGCCCTCCAGCTCCGCGCCCCCCGAGCATCCATTTTTCCGGGGCTGCGGGTCCTATAAATGGTGCCTTTGAGGAGGCTGCCCGGGTGACAGCAGGACCCTCCCTGCAGCACCCACTCGGCCACTGGATTCTGAAAGCTGATTGTCCCTCCTCAGGCCCTGCCCTCCTGCGACATTCCTCACGCTGACCATTGTCTGCAGAAAGAGGCCATTGTCTGGGGCTGACATATCTGCTGACGGAGGCACAGGAACCGAGCAGAGCTTTGGGGAGAAAGAAATCCACCCAAAACAACAAAAAACCTGAGCCTAGCCGGAGGGCAGGGTTTAGACTGGGCTTGTTGAATTTCCTGATTTGCTGGTGTTCTTCCCAAGAGGAAATGCCCCCCATTATGGGAGGATCAGAGTTTTATCTCTGGGCTGGAATGACACCATTTGTGCCTTTGTGTCAACAGCACAGAGAGGCATTGTTTAGGGTTCTGTGGCCGGGCGCTGGGAAGGGCTTGTTTGAAGAGAAAAAAAGAAAAAACCCAGAACAATGTTTACCCAGCAGGCAGCCCCTGCCAACGCGCCACCCCCCTCTGCACTGGGATGTCAGCTGGCTCGCCCAGGCCCCCTTGGCTGGGCCTTGGCCTTGAGTGCAGCCGGGCGGGCAGCTGGCTGGGATAGGTATGCCAGCTCTGAAAACACCAACAAACAGCCCCCTCCCGATCCAGAACTAAAGGTTAGCGCTGGGAGGGCAGAATCATGGGCCCTGCGTGCAGGCCAGATCCTGACATCTGGTGAATTCCTGCGGGGAGTCAGCCTCAGAGACTTGCTGCCCAAAGTGTGGTCCCAGCACCAGCAGCATCTGCATTACTGGGAGCTTATTAGACCTGCAGGTTCTCAGCCCCCCCGCCCCCCCAGACCTGTCACACCTGAAGCTGCATTGTAAGAAGACGTCCTGAATGCATTTACACACTAAGCTTCAGAAGCATTGGTCTCAAGCAGGGGTTCTCAAACACGACGGTGCATTGAAATCCAATGTATCTCCAGGTTTGAGGCAGAGGAGTGAGGACGATGCCCTCTTTCCCCTGTCCTAGCACTGAGTCTGTGCTGGTTACGATGCCCCAGTTTCTGAGCATTTTCTGGGTGAGAAGTGCTGAGCCTTCATCCATGAAGATGGTATGTGTCCATGACTACAGAGCCAAAAGAACTGGCCAAAAGAGCTCCTATTCATCCTTCGAAACCCAGTGAAAAGGACTTCTCCTCTGTGATATATTCCTAGATCTTCTGAAGCAGGGAAAGATGCTTCTTCCTCTGAACTCCCAGTGCCCTCTGCATCTTTCTATTACTGCACTTGTCACATTAAGGCCTAATGATCTGTTTACCTTTCACTGGACTTACTTATCTTTGTAGCCCTGGGGCCTGGGGCAGGGCCTGGGCACAAAAGTAGGTGCTCAGTAGATGAAGTGACAACATGAATATGAGGGTGAATAGCTGAATGAATACAAGGATGAGTGAAGATATCTTCCCTGCCTTTAAAAATCTACCATTCTAGCAGACCAGGCCACCTTGCACCGTTAATGAGCCATTAACTACGGATAGGTGTTGTGACTGAGGTTCGACCAGAATCTATGGGAATGCAGAGCAGGGGACAGGGTCTCCCTTAACCACACTGCCCCAGGCCTGCTGGGCAGAGGGTGGTGCACACTCTGCTCAGTGTTGCATCTCCCGTCCACACCCCGGAGATCCCCCTCGACGGGTTCCCTTGGGCTCCTTTCCTTATCATATTTGGAAACAGGAAGATCCTCCAACTGGTGGAAGGGATGGATTCTGTTTTCATTTCTCGATGATGCTGGTACTATAACCCATGAGACAGGTGACTCTCCTTGTACTGTCAGGCGCCAGAACACGAGCCTGGACAGGCTCCGGAGGAGCCTCTTGGGTCTGGGTCACCGCTGAGCAGATGGTGAGGCCACCTTGGCTGTTGTGTGTCTGTAGCAATTTGGCCTGTAGGCCAGCTGATCACTGCAAAAGTCAAGGCTGGGCTGGCTGAGGCCTTCCCTGGTCAGAGGCAGAACAGGCTGCCCAGTAGGCCCGTGCTTCAGGCTCAAGTGGGCTCCCTCGTTGCTGAGGACTTACCAAGTCAAGAGGCCTAGAGGATGGGCAGAGGTCAGCCAATCAGATAAATGGGTACAAAAGAAGCCGGGGCAGGTGGTGGGAGTTGGCATGAAGAGGCCAGGGGTCAGAGGGCCCAAGGTTTGAGACAGGAATCGGGAGGTAGAAACAGGCCACGTGGAAGGGTCTGGGGGCAACAAAGTGGAAGCGTCCGGGACAACAGCTAGGAGAGGGGTCTCACTTGCAGACGAGCCTTAAACCCTCCTGGTGGCATGAGAAGGAAGAAGAGGACCCAGGGAGAGGGGCGGGGGCGCTGTGCGGTTCAGGTACTAGGCAGAAGGGAGGAGAAGCCGGCGGGCTGACACCAGCGATGTGAGGTGGCACTTGGCTGCAGTCTTCGGGGGGGCATCCTCTGAAGGTCTCTCCCAAAGCTTGGTGGAGACACAATTCTAGAACCGTGTCGCTGCTGTGGGTGGATCCTTGGGATCCTGGGACATTTGGGAGGGAGATTTCTCTTCCTCTCCCTTTTCTCGCTTTCCTGCACAGGCCTGGGTTCATTTTCTGTGTCAAAGAACTCCCTTCTACTCTTCATCCATGTATCTCTCTATTCCCCGCGCACGGCACGCAGCCATCTCGGGCGTCAGGAAGTCAAGATTGCTCAAGTGAAAGTCCCCTTGCAGTTGTCAGATCCCCACAGACACAATCCCCAAGGGTTCCTTTGGGAAAACAGCCTCAAGAACTGAAGGACAGGATGTCGAAGACAGCCAAGCATGGGTCGACAACTTCCAGAAGAGGAAGGAAGCCTGGGAGTCTTTGGGGCATGTCCTCACTTTCGGTTCTGTCCTTTCTAGTCCCTCCGATGCTGGGCCAGCTCCCAGGGCTGAGCAGGGAGGGACTCTAGAAGAGGCCAGGAGGGAAGAGCCTGTGAATTCCAGAGGGGTTCCTGGGTGATCCCGGGGGTCAAATTCTGTGCGCCTCATTCAGAGAGGTCATGGGGCTGGAAAGGGACCGAGCTGCTGTGTAGTCGACATTCTGTGGAGACATTCTGGGCTGAGCTGGGAGTGGGAGCCAAGGCTGAATCCGAGTCAGGGAGCCTGGTATGAAGCCTCCTGCTATAGGCAGAGGAAGCCCAAGGCACCCTTTATTGGTTATTGGCTAGGAAATGTGGGGACAGGGACTCAGTTCAGGAACTTGGCGGCTGTACTCTCCTCCAGGAAGACCCTCTGGCAACCCTAGAAGGAAACGATCACTTTTGATTGACTTTCCCTTGGTTACAGATATGTGTCTCCATGTCCTACCATCCACAGCCCCAGTACCTTCTCTAGGGCTGGTCCAGTCTTACCCTTTCTCTGGTCTCCTGGGTGCCCAGCGTGGGACCTGGCCTGGCCTAGTGCATGGTGAACATTTCCCCTATGGAATGACTTACCTCTTGCCAAGGGTGTGCTGTGTTGGGGTTTGGTAATAGAGATAGCAGAAGAGTCTAGAATGTTGCTCAGAGCACCTGGCTTCTTTGATTTTTCACCGGCTAGCTGGGCATAAGAATCCCCTCCTTGCCTGCCCCTCCACAAGGTGCTCCCGGGAGCACGTAAGAACCTGAACGTCAAGTATGAGAAGTCCACCAGCAATATAAGGTAAGAGGTGGTGTAGAGGTGGTGTAGAGTAATGGTCAGGGCCTGAGATCTGTCACCAGGCTCCCAGGGAGTAAATTTGGCTCTGGTGCTGGAGAGACATACAACCCCGGGTGAGAGGTGAGAACTCCTTGTGCCATAGTCTCATCTGTAACAGGAGTTGTCATGAGGATTCCATGGTGAATTTATGTAAAGCCCTTGGAACAGTGTCTGGAGGTGGGAGATAGATGGAGGCGGGGGTGATCTGTGCTCCACATTTGGGGACCCTCTTCCTGATTTCAGGTTACCAGTCTTTCAGACAATACTTTTGCTTTCTATGCTCTATGAGCCATCTCGGTTCACTGAGGAGCAAAGATGGGAATGTGGCCGCACAGCCTCCAGAAGGGAGGTGGGTTGGCCTGGATCTGGCTCCTTCTAGCTCCGGCTCCATAATTCTTGGAGCAGACAGTCTTCTTTGTATGGGGACGTCAGGCCTAAGCACCTGCCCCTTGGGTGAAAGCATCCACTTCTCTTTGGCACTCCCGGCCTTTTGGTATTTTCCTGGAATATTTTCTGATCGTACTCCTTGCCCTTCCCCTACCCATTCCTGTAGTTGCTGGGAATCCAGAATTGAGCAGGATGTGGCCCGTGCCCAGGTGAAGAAAGGAAGTTCAACAATGGACAAATAATTACCAGAGCGTCGTGTGGTATCAGAAAGTGCAGCATGATAAGACAGCGCAGAGCAGGGCTTTGCGACCTAGGGGCAGGGGACCAGAGAGGCCTCCGGCGGAGGTGGGAGAAGCACAGCCAGGGAAAGCAAGGATGGAGAGTGTTGCACATAGAGGAGCAGCAGGTACAAAGGCCCGGTGCTCATGAAGAACCGAGCGGCCCTCCCTCGCTGTCTGAGTCCGATAGAAGGTCTTCAGACGCTCGTGCGCTTGTCTGGGGTTTGATCCTCATTTGTGGAGTCCTCCCCTTTCTTTTTATCCCTGGCCCTGGCCATGAGCTTTTAGTCTGGAACAGGGTTGGCAAACATTTTCTGAAAGGATCACTTGGTAAATATCCCTGCAGGCTGCCCAGTCTCGGTTGCAGCTCCGGAAGCCGCCACTGTAACGTGGAAGCAGCCATGGGCTCTCTGCAAATGAATGAGCGTGGCTGTGGGCCAGTAAGACCTTATTTACACAAACAGATGGTGGTTGGATTTAACTCATGGGCCGTAGTTTGCCAACCTCTGGCCTGGAAGGGAAGGCAGGCATGGACCAAGTCATTATAAGCAGGTTGCCGGTATCTCTCTCATCGTGATTTTTCGCCCACAGTGGTCGATGTGTATATTCTCTGGAACTCAGTGCAGAGGCTTGAGTCACTCATAGCCTTCAGTTCATGCAACATCCCTCACTGGTCCCTGCCAGGCTCCTCTTCTCACTGAGGTACTCGCCCGTCCTCGTTCCCAGTACCCTCTTCACAGACGACCGTCCCAATGCATCTGCTCTGTACCCTTGAAATCATATGCATCTCTCTGAAGGAGATTTCTCTGTGTAGTGTATTTTGAAGTTATATAAATGACACCGTGCTATCCACAGTTTTGCTTCTTACTTCTTTCCCCCATTCCACACTGCATTTTTTTTTTAAAGATTTTATTTATTTATTTGACAGAGACACAGCAAGAGAGGGAACACAAGCAGGGGGAGTGCGAGAGGGAGAAGCAGGCTTCCTGCTGAGCAGGGAGCCCGATGAGGGGCTCGATCCCAGGACCCTGGGATCATGACGTGAGCCGAAGGCAGACGCTAAAGGACTCAGCCACCCAGGCGCCCCCACACTGCATTTTTAAAAAATCTAATGCTGAACATACATCTAGGTCTTTGCTTCTAATTGCTGCAAAACATTTCACATTGTGCACCATCACATTCTCCTTATTCATCTCCCTGGTGATGATCACTATGTTTGGTGCCAGCTCTTTATCCCCACAAATGCCATCATATCTTCCTCGAGTGGAGGTGCTCATACCTGCCTTTCCTTTTTGGCATACCCTGCTGTCATAGCACGCGTCCCTTGGGTGTCTGCCTCCACCCTGGACCGTGAGGTCCTGAGGTCCATTGTCAGATCCATATCTGTACCCCAGAGCCTAGCGAGATGCCTGGTACTTCGGAGGGCCAATAATGTTTGGTGAATGAATTAGTCTCTGAGGGGAGGACTCTGTCAGGCATCTTTTGGATGAGCACCTGGTGACTTCCAGTTGTTCTCCAGCAGCAGACTGGTCACAGCCTTCACCCCAGTGGTACCTTTAGTCTGTGGGACCCTCCCCGCCACCCCCACAAAGTGCTTTCCCATGATTGCTTCCTGTTTGGTTACGTGTTGATTATCTGATGGGCTGATTTCATTTCATGCTGTAAACTTGGGGAGTATAATGGGTACTTTGATGTGTCAACTTGGCTAGGCTGTGGCACCCAGTTGCTTGGTAAAACACCAGTCTAAATGTCACTGGGGAGATATTTTTTAGAGCAGATTAGTGTTGAAACCAGGACACTGAATAAAACAAATTATCCTCTGTAATGTGGGTGGGCCTCATCCAGTTAGTTGAAGGCATTAACAAAAAGAATGAGATCCCCCAAAGAAGAGGGAAGTCTGTGTCAAGATGGCCTTTGGACACAAGACGGGCAACATCAACTCTTTCCTGGGTCTTCAGCCTTCTGGCTTGCCTTACAGATTTTGGACTTGTCATCACTCATGATCACATGAGCCAATTTCTTACATTCTTTCTCCCTCTCTCTCCACCCTATGTCTGTTTCTCTAGAGAACTCTACTAATATGGGGAGGGTCGGGATAAATCTACTCCAAAGTAAGATCTTTTTCATGACATTTAAGGCCTTCAAGGGACCTCAGGAGACTCTATCTGTGACAGTATCTAGGACCACAGACAAGTACAGGTACCGGATGATGATCTTGAAATTTGGGTTGAATCAGTGAAATTCAACAAAGACCCACATTAACTCTTTCCTATGCCTGGATTTAGATTGTGCAAACCATCTAGGTGATCTGGGGGCCAATTCTCACCTAAACCTTGATCATTATAGATCACCCATCAAACCAAACTCAGCCATGATACAAGAACCACAACAGTGAGCCCAAGAGGGCATGAGTGCAAACCCCTCAGAGCAGAGAGCACCAGAAGATTGTTTGAGGGGAGGATCTACTAGCTGATATCTTGTATTTTCTAAGTTTATGGAACATCCGTTACCGTGTCCCAGGCACTTGGTGATTTTCATGACAACCCTGCAAGGGTAGCTTTATTCAGCCCCATTTTATAGATAAAGAAATGGAGCCTAGAGATGCTGAGTCTCTGTCAGGAGCACAAGGGTAGTCAGTAGTGGATCTGGATTCAAGCTTGAGTTTGTGCTGTGAGACCAAAGTCTATGCTTATCCCATTGTGCCCTGACTTTCTTTCCTCCCTTCCTTCCTTCCTTCCCACCTAGCGTATGTTCTAGGTGTGGGGGAATCTACAGTTATGTTTTCTTTTTCTTTTTCTTTTCCCTACGTTTTCTTTTTCTTATGAGGCTCACAGGCACAGAGAAATCCTGGGATGGTGAGACAGTCTTGTCTTGGAGGTGTGTGCAAAGTGATCACAGAAGTGCAAAAAAAAACTGTTCTCCCCTGGTGGTGTTGGGGGGTCAGTGATGTAGATGGGAGAGTGTGTTGCAGGGCTCCTGGTGCTGTGTACAGGACGGAGACCGGGGTGGCATGGAGGAGGAGCTGACTGGGAGGAGTGAGGATCCCAGAGGAAACAAGGACTTTGCAGGACAGCATGTCCAAGGGCCAGGTCAAGAGCTGGGCATCAGGGTGGGATGCTGTAGGGGTACAGAGCCTGCACCGATGACTGAGGCCATTGGCAGTGTGAGGAGCTGAGGGGTATGAGGCCAGAAATGCAGGCAAGACCTTGGAAGGTGGTGCCCAGTGGTTGGACTCAGGACCATCTGGGGCTTTTGTTCAGGGCTAGGACGAGGGTAAGGAGCATGAGGAACTCATTTTGGGTACACAATTTAAGGAAGGCCAAAACACTCGGTTACCAAGATAGAGAACATCAGAAATTAGTGCAAAGGGCACAAATGTTGTGATCCGAAGGGGCACCTGCACCCCAATGTTTATAGCAACATTATCCACAATAGCCAAACTATGGAAAGAGCCCAGATGCCCATGGATAGATGAATGGATAAAGAAGATGTGGTACATATATACAATGGAATATTACTGAGCCATGAGAAAGGATGAATTCTTACCATTTACAACAATATGGATAGAACTGGAGGGTATTATACTGAGCAAAATAAGTCAATCAGAGAAAGGCAATTATTATACGATCTCACTCATATGTGGAATTTAAAAAATAAAACAGAGGATCATAGGGGAAGAGAGGGAAAAATGAAACAAGATGAAATCAGGGAGGGAGACAAACCATAAGAGACTCGTAACTCTAGGAAACAAACAAGGTTGCGGGACAGGAGTTGGTTGGGGATTGGGATAACTGGTGGCTGGCATTAAGGAGGGCACATGATGTAATAAGCCCTGGGTGTTATATGCAACGGATGAATTACTGAACTCTGTATCTGAAACTAATGATACACTATATGTTAACTAATTGAATTGAAATAAAATAAATTTCCAAAAAAAAAAAAAAAAGAAATTAGTGCAAAGATATCAATGATGAGCAACAGAGCAAGCTTTTAAATAAAGAAACGGTCGGAGTCTTCACTTGCATGACCCACCTCTTATCTTACCCTAATCCTGTCTCTGCTTTTGTTAAAAAATCCAGATTCCTGCTCCCCACCCCCCGGCCCCAGACCTACTATCTCAGTCTTTCCAAGAGGAGCCCTATTATTTTCCAGTGCCCTGGGTGGTTTCTATGGTTTTGTTTTTTCTTTCGAAACTTGTCCATGGCCAATAACCACCTGTGGGCACTGGGCCAAAATACAGCTTCTTGCCTCACTTCCATACCTTCTGCATCCGAACGGGCAGCACAGGGACCTTGGTGGTTGGAGGTTTAGCAAGGGCCTCGGGAGCTTCCCACCACCCAGGCAAGAGGGCAAGTAGCAGGGATGGTGAGGAGATGTTTATGCTGATAGGTCCCAGCTTTGGGAAGACCACTCAGACAGGCCCAGGTAACAGGCACTGTTATGGATGGGGTTTTCCATTATTCAGTTTCCAAATGGGAAAAGATCCTGACTGTTCAATGCTGCACACATACCACATCCCTGCAGTAGCTACTCAAGGAGGCTCTGGAAGAAAGTCCTAACTCCTGGCCAGACAGCTAAGGCCCTCCACACTTGGTCCCTCCCTCGGCCCCTAAGAGTTTTGCGGTCGGGGCTGTGGGTCTGTAAACGTCCACGGGCCAGGCTTGCCATGGTCCCTGGGCTGACTTCTCCCTCGGAGCCTCCCCCAGGCTGTTCCCTCTGCTGAAGCACCTTTCCTGGTTCCCTCTACCCATCTTTCTGGGCTGTTCTGACCTCCGCTTTTGTTTCTCTGGGTGTTTGTCAGAGCCTGGAAGCCTCCTCCTTCCTTCTGCATTCCGGAGTGTTCCTCCAGAAGGAGCGAGATGCTCCAGAGAGCTCATGGGCCGCGGAGTCGGCAACCTTGGCTCCAGCTCTCTGCTCCACCTCTTCCAAGCCTGGGCGACCTTGGAGAAGTTGGCTGCCCTTTGGTTTCTTGGGACATAATATAGTTCCCTCGGTGGGGGTGGGAGGGTCAGAAGCGACGGTGAAAGCCGCAAGGTGGGGAGGCATCCCATTAATGAGGTTGTTACTATTCACAAACGACCCAGGGAGGGCCTCTCCCCCGCCCGGGGAGCCGCGAGCCACGGATGGACCTTCTGCTTCACCTGCAGCTGGCCGTGGTCATGATGCTAGCCGCCCGCTCCTTCCACGAGGAGGGCACACCTAGGGGGCAAGTCCTCTGAAGAAGCTTATTTATCACTTACATTATCGTAAAACAAGAAATTTTACAAAGACTGAAGGTGAGGTGGAGAAAATTCCTTTCAAATTCTCTTAACTTCTTAGTCTTCCAGGAGAGTCTGGGAAACACTTTTAGAGAGGGCCCTGCGGGGGCGGGGGGGGGGGGTCGTGGGGGGGGTGTTTTCTCAGTCGCTGTGCAATCTTTCGGGGAGACAGGGCCTCTCTCTCGGAACACTGTGTTAGGAGGAGCAGATGTGGTTGGAGTCACACAGCCCGTGGCAGGGACGTGGGAGGTGCCAGGAGGCCCAGGCTGGAATGGGGGAGATACAGCCCCTCTCGCGTGTGTTCTGGTGCCGGATGTCGGTGTGAGCCGGACAGATTTGGCTTGAGGTTTCATCTGGGCAAAGACAGAGTCAGGAGGGGCTTATTTCTTTGTGTTTTGACCCTGCTGATGAGCCCGGATGGAAAACTCAATTATCAGTGAGGTTAGGGGCAGGGCGGGAGGTCAGGGCCTAACTGCCCACTCTTCCTCTGGGCGCTGAGAGAGTTGATCTGCTCTCTGCTGCTCCAGGAGGAGGATGCATTGATCAGAGTCAAAGGTCATGTGTCATCAAAGGCGGTCCAGGAATAAAGGGAGCCCGTCCCAAGGATTCTAGAATGGCCCCCGAAAACCCAAGGCGATTCACTCCTTTAGTAAGCTCACATGTGCCTTACACGCAAACCGTCCAGAATTCTTGTTGCAAAATTTACACGAAAACGTTGCTTTATTCTAGGGTAGCTTTCAAAGATTTAGGATTTGAAGGGGGAGGGGTTGGAAGCATTCTCTTTCTATCCTCCTCAGCCAAGAATTCAGAACCCTCTGGGGGAGAGACTACACATGTCTTCCTTTTTTTGAGGGAAAACAATTCATTAAAAAGTTCTTTGTATGAGTCTGGACACCTCAAAGATAGGACCCTAGCCACCCTTGTTTCACACTTATCTTTTCCCATGGGAATATTTCCTTTCTAGACGGGGGTGGGACCCCCCCCCCCACACACACAGCAGTTTGAAAGTTGGAAGTTAAATTTAAACAATCACATGGCCAGTGGATTGTATAGAAAAACCATAAAGACAGAAAAAAAAAGAGAGTCCACCAAAAGACAGACAGACAGAAAGAAATTCAGAGAGACAAGGAGAAAGTTCATGCCTGAAACCAGAAGGTGAAAAAAGAGTACCATATAGGCAGATAGGGTCCTAGCCAATTATCATCAGGTGATTTAAAATATGACAAACATCCCCATATGCAAAATGCTGACCTCCAGGGGAGAAAGGAGTTTCCCAGCAGGTGTACCTATATATTTTCCCTAATAATTTCCTGTTCTTTACAGTGAAGTGTGGAAAATGAACAAAGGGGCCGACTGTGCATCTAACTTTCCAGTTGTCAAAGCAAATTGAACACAGAGAGGATGGAGTGGACAACACACGAGAACAGGTTCAAGAGCAGGTCTGAGTCCCAGCTGAGGATGGGGCTGAGGGAGGCAGCAGCATCACTACCACCAGCAAGTGGGGTCCCCTGTGTAGATGCTAGTGTATATCCACGTAGATCTCGACATAGATGCTCGCCTATACGCACAAGTGTATTGGGGTGTTAACCGGAATCTCACTATGCGTCAGAAGTCTAGATCACCTGCCTGAGAAAGTTGGCTACCATCTCACAAACAAGCCCCAGAACTCATTTCTAGATTACGGAAAAGCGAACACAAGGATAATGTGTGCAGGGCACCATGTTCCTGGACCCATCCAAATTTTACTCAATGGAAGGTTCACTCTGACAACGCCATGTCAGCTGGAAAGCCCTCCCCACTTGCGCTGTCTCAGTGAACTTTCCCGCCATGCCTCCTTTGCCGATGGCCCCCTGGAGGGCTGCTTGCTGCCCGGCCCTCAGCTAGAGGTCTGGCCCGTTCTTGATAAGCTCTTGCTCGTGTCTCATCTCCCCACCGAGTTTGGAAGCTCGCGGGCAGGGACCACTGTGGTCCTGCTGTGCCCTGTTAGGTCCCCTTCGAAGCCCTATTGGCTAATTAGAATAGGGGCCCCACCTGGACAGCAATATCTCTGAATCAAACCCATTTCCTAGGTCCCTGTTCATCTTGTCAGTAGGATAAGACTGTCGTTGGAATCATCTTGTCTAGTCATGGAAGGGCTAACATAGCACTCCTGCTCATTCAGCCTATGGTCTAGTTTAGCTGGCTTTTTTTCTTTATTCTTTTTTCTTTTCTTTTTTTTTCACAGCAAGGCCTTCTCGAAGAAGGGGGCAGGGCATTGATGGATATTCTAGCGCAAGCTCCTTATCTTGCACTAGTCTGATGGCTACACTTCGAGCACTGACCAAGAACATGCAGTCTTCACTGTCTTCATTTGACAGACGCAGACTTAGAGGTTGAGAGAGAAGGAGCCTGTCCGAGGTTTCACAGCAAGAGACAGAGCTGCAGTTGGTAGCCGGGCCTCCTGACACGGAGGTCTAGGACAACAACAAAATAGCAGTGGGGAACTGTCTGTGGCTCTCACACATGATCACACAGCCTCCGTGGCGTGAGGCCGACAATCAGACGTGGCAGGATTCAGTCTCTGCCCATGAGGAAACGGGAGCTCGGGGAGGACAAAGACTTGGCCTCAGACATCGAGGAGGAGGATGCTGGCAAAAGAGGGGACACTAGGCTGTTCCTGCCTCCAGCTCCGCACTTGTCCCAACATACCCAGCTTCAGGCAACGTAACGTGGTCCTTCCTGCTCCAGCAAACGGCCAAGAAGTGTGGGGACAGGCTGAATGTCTTTCCAGGCATTGTTAAAGATTAACGGCAAGTAGGAGGATCCAAGTGCTATGTCCCGGAAAAGTCTCGGCCGTGGCAATGCTCCAAGTTCTTGGACGCACCTTCTGTAATGGAGCTTAATCGCAGTGAGGCCTCATGCCTGTGTGTTGTACGAGCAAGCGCTGCTGGTTGTCTCAAACCACCTTTGGAACTCAGCATGGCGGAGATAAATACAGAGCTCACAATTTAATCTCAGCATGTGCTCGCAGCAAGCACGGCATCTGACCCGAAGTGCTTTGTAAATGGTGGCCCTCAAGCAAGCGGTGGGTATTATTCTTATTTCTGAGCCTGAAACAACCAGGTGTTTGACATTTTCCAATTAAAAGTATGGGCCTGGGATACTTGCCCATTAAAAATGTAACACCACCCATAAAAATCTCAGTTTTTTCATTTTCATTTTTTAAGAACACAAATTAGGCCAATTAAATCATTTAAATGACTTTTTTTTTCTTTTGAGCAAAGTGAGCCATGCACAGGAACCAACAGGTCCCTCACAAAGATTTGCTTTTTCCCCTGGAGCAGACACCCACCGAAGGGACAGCCACACAGAAATCCTTTTGCAGTTTTTACAACTCTGGCTTGGCCCAACGTTCATGGGCCTCGCATAAACCTTTCATTGCACGTGGTGAACCTGTGAACACTTTCTTTCTACTCCAGCTTCACATCTGGATGCTAGTGCGCAATGGGCCGGGGATGGGGTCTGTGGCCTCGGGGTCTCCTTGGTGCCCACGGCTGCCTAATGAGGCCTTGTTGGTTACACTGAAGTGAGTTGACCTGGCCGATCGGCCTAGACATCCTGTCCTTTTTTCCCAGGGGAAGGGAGGAAGCCTGTGGAATGAAGTCTGGTCTTTCCGGAAGGACCCTAGTCTGAGTGTAGAGAAGAATGGGGAAAATCTCTGTTTTCTTGATGTCTGATTTTTCTGATTTAAGTGTCCAACAAATATGATTGCTATCCAGGTGGGGCCCCTATTCTAATTAGCCAATAGGGCTTCGAAGGGGACCTAACAGGGCACAGCAGGACCACAGTGGTCCCTGCCCGGGAGCTTCCAAACTCGGTGGGGAGATGAGACACGAGCAAGAGCTTATCAAGAACGGGCCAGACCTCTAGCTGAGGAGCGGGCAGCAAGCAGCCCTCCAGGGGGCCGTCGGCAAAGGAGGCATGGCGGGAAAGTTCACTGAGACAGCGCAAGTGGGGAGGGCGTTCCAGCTGGGGTTGCAGCCAAAAGCTGACAGTTCCATGGGGGAAAAATCCCTATTCTAATTCGAACATTGCTTTGCAAACTCAACTCACAAGTTTTCAAAAAGATTTCAAGGTCCACTGCCTCTGGGATGAAGTTGAAACTCCTGGGCTGGCCCTGGGTGGAGCCGGAGAGCCAGGTCCGTGGAAGTGGCTGGAACTTGGTCCCGACGTGACTGGTTCCTTCCTAGTTGAGCCTGATTTCCTCCTTTCTGAGATGGTGTTGATGATAGCATATGAACCCTTCAGGTTTTTGTGAAGATTGAAGAAGGTCATGACTAAAACATGCGACCTCCCCAAACTCTGAAAACCTTACTCCCTCTACCCCCTTTTTTGCCTTTCCTCCTGATTTGTTAGGTCATACTCAGAGGCGGGCGTTAGCAGAGATATGTTGAGGTTCTAGTCTTCAATGAGCTCAGACCTCCTGGGATGCACAGCCAAGGAAATTGATAATGAGGTGGCACTGGGTGTGTTTATTGGCTCAGAGAGGGAAGATGTGGTTCTGGCTGTTTCCGCTATCCCTCAGGGTCCGGGGGACACCTTCCCCAGCTTTGTGCATCCAGCCATCTTTATATCCATTGCTCCTCTTGCCAGGAGTGCCCTTCGGTATTGGGGGTGGGGGGAGAGGGTGTGCACAACGGAAAAGAGACACAATTGGTTCTGTTCCCTGGCCCCCTAGGAGGGGTTCTGTTCCAATGGCCTCCAAGGAGAACTCCAAGGAGATACAGGCAGCCACTGGTCTGCTCCCAGGCGACCATCTGTGAGGGAAGCACTAAGAGGAAGAACATGGCTATTGTTCAAAGATGGGGACAAGGGGCTCTGTAGGTGACAACCTGCAGCTCCAGCTCCGGAGAGACAGGTAGGCAGGAGAGTTATTACCATATGTGGGTCACTTCACAGTCAAGTTGTCAGAAGGGAAGAGGATGAAATTGAGTTTGTCTAGAGAAAGACCATTCAAATAGGGTAGGGCCATCTGAAGACTCAACCTCTCCTTTGGGTCTTCAAAAGGCCTCAGGAGTGGCTATTTGGGTGTTGGGCTGGCAGGGGTCCTCAGTGGTGGGGGCAGTGGCAGAGAATCAAAGGCCTTCCATCCACCCAACTCGAGGAGTCTTGGAGGGCAGGCATGTCAGCCCGGCAGGCCCTGTCCAGTGGATACAACTTATCAAGTGCCCCCTGTCCCCTGTCTCTCCCTTGAGCACAAAAGCCTGTTGTCTGGGTAGCTCAGAGAGTGGGCACAGACCATCCTCTCTTCTCTGTGTCATTAATGTAATCTATTTGATCTTGAGGGTGGTTTAGTTTCAGTTTCTCAAGGGAGTGGGGGGAGGGAAGAAGGCCTTTCTTCTGACTTTGAAGACTAGAAACACTTAAACGTGAGCGTTAAGCCAAGAACGAAACCCATCTTGGGTCCTCTTTTCCTGGTCAGAAAAGAGCTAATCCTTAATATTCCTTGGAGAGTCACCTCTTCTTCGGAATCAAAGTGTTTTTCTTATCATTATTGCTAACAGTACTACAGGTTTTTTACATTTATTTATGTACATCTTGCATCTGTATTTATTTATTTATTTATTTATTTATTTATTTATTTATTTATTTATTTATTTATTTATTTATAGAGTGGGGTAGGCACAGGGAGAGAGAAAATCTCAAGCAGACTCCTTGTTGAGTGCAGAGCCCGATTCGGGACTCGATCCCACGACCCTGAGATCATGACTTGAGCTGATATCAAGAGTCAGATGCTCAACCGACTGAGCCACCTGGGTGCCTCCATCTTGCCTCTTTTTCAAAAGGCTTTTGACATACCAGTAAAAGAGGTTTACAATGAATAAAGGAATCATGACTAAGAGAAAACAAAAATAGAGATAAGATGTTAACCAAAAAAAGGTTAGAAGACAAAATTTCCCTTCCAGAGGCCTGGGCAGTAGCTGAATGTGGGCCAGGACTCAATTCTGAGCTCCCTGGTAACCACAGTAATGAGGGAAACACTCATATCCATGGTTCGTGGTATCAACAAGAAACAGCTGTCTCCATAACAACAGACTCTGGATGATGTATGAAGAAATAATATCAGGAAAATTCTCTAAAAGATCTAGTTATTAGGAGATATGACCCTTTGGGAACTCTCAAATTCATAAATATCTTTAGAGCAGCATTTCCTGAATTGTGTTCTGTGGAACACTGATTCTGGGAGACATCAAGAGGTGGTTCCTCAGAATCAGATGCTGTGGCCAGATAAACATAGTTAGTGTTTACATGTATGTCCCTCTTGGAGATTTGCAATGCATCCATTCTCCTGAGGACTTGAAGGAGTCTGCCGAGAAGAAACCTGGTAAATTTGGTTTAAATAATTATTTCCCTAAGTTTTTTGGCCACAGAACCAGTATTTGGGGGAATCCCTGAACTCATGCAGCCGGACTGGTTTTCCTGGACCTTTTGTGGGAACTGGAGTCTGCAGAAGCATTTTCCACAAAGAAAGCCAGGTTCTATCTCTTTAGGAGAGTCACTGTGTACATAGGATTCCGTTGACCTTTTCCCCCTTCTGCCCCTCGTGGGCAGACTGGGTTCTTCCCTCAGCAGGAACATCTGCCACCCAGGGAGCTGAGGCCTTGTGGGGCCTTCAGAGTTAAGCATCTACAACACGAACAAAACTTTTGTGGCCGATATGGACTCTTCCTGTTGCATCATGACGTCTCTGCCAGCAAATCGCAGTCTCTGTTTTACCAAAGACTCCCCAGGACCCCCGGGGTGTGGTGAGAGAAAGAAGGGCAGTGGGTGGGAGAACGCTGTCTCGCCACACTGGTGCAGCAAGATTAATACGTGGTACATATCTGTGGGATCTCAGGGAAGGGGCTGAAGGCCGGCAGTTTCCGGTAGGCTTCTTGGAGGAAGTGACACTTTAACAAAGATTTAAGAGATTGGCAGGAGTTATGTGAAAGGGGAGGCATGGGGTCCCATTTGGGGCCTGGCAGGAACAAATGGTCAGAATTGGCTTTGGGTAGAACAAATGGCAGGAGATGAGGCAGCTGGTGAAGAGCAGGAGACAGTGGGCCTGGCTGACGACTTCGGGTTTCCTTGTCCAGGGACCCGAGGGGAGGTATCGAGGGACCCCCAGGGGGGATGGCAGGGCTTTCCTGTTAGAAAGAGCCTCTTAGCAGTGACGCACGATGACACGGAAGGACACATAGGGACTGGGAGGCTGGGGCCAGGATCCCGAGCCACCCGCCCCGGGCGGTGGCTGCAGAAGGGCAGAACTCCGGCCTCCAATCTTGCTTCTAGTGGCTTTGGGGGGTGGTGGGGGAGACAAGACAAATTCTCCGTGCTCCCTGGAGGATTGGCGCTCTCCCTGGCTGGCCGTCAGAACAAATTAAGGGCACTTGTCTCACAAGCCCCACCTGGCCGGCAGCATGGTCAGGCCAGGCCGGCAGGGGAGATGTGTCCCCAGCAGCATCTTGGACCTTGGCCAATGGCCTCAGTGCGAGAAAGGCTCTCGGTGTCCTGCCGGTTTAGTGAACAGCTTACGGGAGTACGAGATCCTATGGCTACCGGAGGCCTGTGTGTGTGTCACGGTCTGAGGTTTTTCGTGCTCACCAATGTGGAAAACAGAAGCCTCGTGCCCTGTCAGAACCACGGCTGGTTTACAGAAGCAGTCGGAGGCCGCCACCCCTTGCATTTCCATTTTGCAAAGTGTGCTCATGAAGATGATCTCCTTTGATTTCTGTCGTAGTGGGTCCTGGATGTTATAATAAAAATACCGTAGACTGGGGGGTTTCAACAACACACATTCGTTTTTCGCAGTCCTAGACCCTGGGATACCCAAGATCAAGGTAGTGGCAGGTTCCGTGTCTGGTCATAGATGGCCCAGCTGCTGTCTTCTTAATGTGTCTGTGCAGGGCGGAAAAGAAGGGAGGGGACCTCTTTGGGGTCTCTTTTGTAGGGGCACCAATCTCATTCGTGAGGATGCCACCCTCATGACCTCATCGCCTCCCAAAGGCCCCACCTCCTAGTACCATCACATTGGGGGCACGATTTTTTCTTTTTCTTTTTTTTTTTTTTTTCAGATTTTATTTATTTATTTGAGAGAAAGAGAGTGGGGGTGGGGGTGGGGAGGAGCAGAGGGACAGGGACAAGCAGACTTGACGCAGGGCTCGATCTCACGACCAGGAGATCAAGACCTGAGACGAAATCAAGAGTTGGATGCTTAACCGAATGAGCCACCCCGGTGTACCTGGGGGTTAGAATTTCAACGTAAGGCTTCAGAGAGGAATAAACATGTGGTCTACAGCACGCTGCACTCTACCTTGGGACACTGGGATTCCTTAAATCCCTGTTAGTGTATCCTGTTATCTGGATGTTCCACCTCTGGGCCAGGTGCACCCTCTCCGTCCACTCACGGTCTTGGGTGCCCCCTTTCGCGGCACTCACACCACATTCAGATCGTTGCTCCATTGGTATTTTTCATCGCATGAAGGCAGAAGGCAGAGCCCTCCATCAGTTCACAGCTGTATCTCCAGAGCTAGCCCCGTGCCTGGCACATACGGGGCTTCAGCAATACTGGATGAATGAATATATGGGAAGTTTCACTTTCCCATGGCTAAACAACAACAACAACAACAAAAGATGCTCAAGCCTCAGGAAAGGTTGCTCCATCTGTGGGGCAGCTGGGCTGGTGGATCTCACTGTGGGTGAACCCGAGCATCGGATCCACTCGTGTCGGCTGAGGACCTCTGTGGTTTCTGGAGTCTGTCCACCAGTATTAGCTTGTCAGGATTCCAGGGCGAGAAGTTATTTTGGTGAATTCTGCAGAGTCCGTTGTTGGAATTCCATGGAGATATTAACCAATGCCTGGTGATGCTTTGAGGGGGTGGGGATAGGAAGGGAATTAAAAAATGACGTATTTTGAGGAAAGTAATATGTTTGCTACAGAAATCTTACAAATGCGGATCAGCAAAAAGAATTAAAAAAATAAATGAACAAAACGATTATCGCACCACTTCGGGACCCTGGGCTACTTGGGCCTCTTCTCTGTCTCCTTGCGGTCCCTCCAGCCCCGTGGCTTCAGGGTAGCTGGAATGCTTACATAGCAGCTCAGGGCTCTAAATAGCCGTGTCCCAAGACACAGTCAGGCGGAACCTCTATTATCTCTTGTGACCCAGCCTCAGAAGTCACTCGGCCTCATTTCCACCGGATTGCATTGCTGGAGGGAGTTACACATTTCCACTCAGGTTTGAATAGGGGGAGTGTGAACCCCACCTCTTCGTGGAGGAATGTGACCATTCCACGGCAGGGAGGGTACATGGGAAGGGAGATACACTGATGTGGCCATCTTTGGGAAACATAACTTCTCGCAACTAAATCTCAGTATTTACTGTTAAAATGTTCAATGAAGCTGCAATCATTTCAATTGGGAGTGTTTTATGGTTACACTAAAGTAAAAAACAAATTCTTGGCTAAATGATGCGTAAGGCGCGTTACACTGTACGGTGTTTCTCGGGTTTCAGAAGAATTAGAGGAAGGCACTTCGTTTGTTGCTCACAATTTCCTGGTAGAGATCATCACCCCCATTTTACAGCCATGGAAACTGAAGTCTAGAAGGGAATAAAAAAGAATTTCTGCAATGTTAGCACTGGATGTGGTTGGGAGTGGATCTAAATATTCTGCTCCAGTCCCAGAGGTCTCTCTTCTACTCCAGGTAATGCCACCTGCTGTGATTAAAATCCACCAGGGGTCACATTCCACTCCTAGAAAATTGTAACACTGACCCAGGAGGTAAGACTTCCTTTTTAATGTTTTAACTTTAGCGTGGCCTTCAGCCTTTAACTCTAGAATGGTGTGTACTGAGTAAATATTCACCCAGTGCTGGATGACCAGCGTTTTATTAGCTGAAGGAATGCTCAGCAGAAGGGGCTGGGAAAACGGTGGCCCAACATTTGAAAATGGCACCCAGTTCTTGGGTAAGCAAATCTCTGAAAGTCCTTACAGCTGTCTGGACATCTAGGGGGGTCTCTACCTCTGGATGAAAAGCATCAGGACTGATCAAACAATGATTTGCACTCTTGAGAGACTTCTAGAAGCCCCGGCTCTCATTCTTGAGCCCCGGCTCTCAATGTCCCATCACATGTGATGCGACTCCATCATTCCATATTATGTATTATGGGGTTTTCTGTCCTTTTGCTACAAAAAAGTTCAAAAGAGCTTCTGCAATTTTGCTTTTGAAATTATTTAGCTATGGGTCACTTAATTAATTTACAGTAAGTTCTTTTTTTTTTCCTTCTCGATCTATTTGGAAATTCATGCCAAGTGAGAAAATACAACCTATACACTGTTTACTAACATAATGAAACGTTCACAAGTGATAAATTTAACAATTAATAAAGTGGCATATGACATAACATTATTTCTTTTTGACAATTAATTAAACATTTATCTACTTTGATTTTGCTGTTTTTGTTTTGTGTTTTAGAAACAATAGTGTTTTTTTCTCAGCTTTCAAATATTTTTGTGGAATCCTAAAAAGCTCATAAGCCAGATCCTGTAGCTATGAAGACTGACAAATAAGATGGCTGAGGCTAGTGCTTTTCCAATGGAAAGAGCCCCCCCAGAGTCCCTGTGGTTGTGTCTTCAAAGCTGAAGTCATGAAGAGGAATCATCCCTCATTGTGAGCTGTCCTTTGGGTCGAGTGTGCGATCTCCCCCTGCTCTAAATGCTGTTGTTGGCAGGAAACTCTGCCACTCAGTCAATGGAACAAGCTGGTCCAGGAAGATGACCAAATAATTCAGGAGGCTCTGAGTGCCCCATCATGGTCCAATTCTGATCATCGGCTCAGATAGATCTGAAATACCAGTGGGCCAGACAGTGTGATTGTTGGAAAACTCTTGCAGAGAAGTAAATGGACCAGAGAAGTGGACTTGTTTAAGTCCAGTTGTGGAAGGGAGCCGGGGTAGAGAAGGCCACTCACATCGTTAAAAAGCCCGAGGTGTGGCAGAGGCTCTGATGAATTTCACTGGGCAAATCCAACATCTTGTCAAGGGGAGCATCAACTCCCCTTTACAGACTGGACCCCTGGGGCTCAGATAGGCCAGAGACAAGGACCCAGTCCTGCCTGATTCCGAAGCTCTGCTCTGTCTTCCTGCCATTGGGACAGAGAGAAGTGCTTACGATTTTTAGAGGAAATGAGCAACATGTTTTGAGGTTTGTGCTTGGAATACCAGGAGGCTTAAGGGGATTGCAGGAGCAATGTCTTTTAGGATTTTCCGTTTGCAGAAGCCACAATCCTCTAACAAACACTCAGAATGAAAGAACTGGAGACAGGTAAATTAAGGGCTCAGAAAGAGGCAATCAAGCCTTTGTCTAGAGTCGTGGAGCCGAGAACCCAGTTGGTTAACACATGCTCATGGAGCACCTACTCTGTGCAGAAGGTCCTGAGGGATGATAACCTCTTGGTCTTGGGCCCTCTGTTGGAGATAGACACAGAGGAAGATAGAAAGAGCTCTGGCCCACTGAGTCAGAAGCTCAGAATTTGCAAACTTCTCTTCTACTCCCTGGCTGTGTGGCCTTAGACAAATGAATGGACCTCTCTGAGCTTCAGTTAACATTTTGTAAGAGGGAGATGATAATTCTTGATGAACCCACCTCTCAGGCCTGTCATGTTCCCGAGGATCGTTGGTAAGCTACTGTGTGAGGTCAACCACTGTCCTCTTTATGACTCTCCCTAGAGCAGACCCATTCTGTGGGCAGGAGGTACGCTCTTCTCTGTCCTCAGCACAGGGCCTGGCCCAGGGTAGGCAGGTACTTTGTGGGTCCGGGATGAGTAAAGCTGTAAGTCTCTTAAATCTCAGCTGAAATAGACTTTTCTTTTTTATTTATTTATTTATTTATTAAATTAAATTTTTTTATTCTTATGTGAATCCCCATACATTACATCATTAGTTTTAGATGTAGTGTTCCACGATTCATTGTTTGTGCATAACACCCAGTGCTCCATGCAGAATGTGCCCTCCTCAATACCCATCACCAGGCTAACCCATCCTCCCACCACCCTCCCCTCTAGAACCCTCAGTTTGTTTCTCAGAGTCCATAGTCTCTCATGGTTCATCTCCCCCTCCGATTTCCCCCCCTTCATTCTTCCCCTCCTGCTACCTTCTTCTTCTTCTTTTTTTTTTTTTCTTAACATATATTGCATTATTTGTTTCAGAGGTACAGATCTGAGATTCAACAGTCTTGCACAATTCACAGCACTCACCAGAGCACATACCCTCCCCAGTGTCTATCACCCAGTCACCCCATCTCTCCCACCCCACCCCCACTCCAGCAACCCTCAGTTTGTTTCCTGAGATTAAGAATTCCTCATATCAGTGAGGTCATATGATACATGTCTTTCTCTGTTTGACTTATGAAATAGGCTTTTCTAAAGCACGTGGACCTTAACTGGAGTCTTCCTGCCCTGTTGATACTTTAAATAATAAAGACAGTTTTTTTCGGGGCACCTGAGTGGCTCAGTTGGTTAAGCATCTGCCTTCAGCTCAGGTCCTGATCCTAGGGTCCTTGGATCCAGCCCCACTCAGGGGGAACTCAGTTTGCTTCTCCCTCTCCACACCCCCCTGCACCCCCCCCACACTCTTGCTCTATCTCAAATAAATAAATAAAATCTTTTTAAAAAAAGACCGTTTCTTTTCAAGGATCTGAACTCTTAGTGCACTGACGGGAGTCTCTTTATCCATCCACAAGACTCTTCATTAAAGTCAACTTTTTGCCAAACAACTTTATGGCTTTTTCTGTAACAGCTACCTGAATCCCACAGCCCTCACCCTGGGAAGGGGGTTTCTCCTTTTTTGCAGCTCAACTTTCACAAGTAATACTCTCTTCTGATCCATACCCTGATTAGGCGAGGGTCCTCTGTAACTCCTGGAATCGCAGCATCCCAGACTGTGGGCTCCAGAAGGGCCCTCAGGGTTCTGTCTTCCTATTCCCCTGTTGTGGCTTTGTGCAGTGACAGTATTGTAGCCAATGAGGTTTATCCAAGGCACGATTATTGCTAATTGAAACCTACTCCCCTGTTGTAGAGGAGGGTCTGCGGCAGAACGGGAAGGGACTTGCTCAAGGTCATGGAACAGAGCCAGTCTTGGAGTTGCGTCTCTTCCCCTTAACTCAATGGAAATGGTTCCTGTACAAATGAAAATGACTCTGGACAAAGCCAGTGGTCCTCTCTGGAGACCTTGGGTCTCCGAGCTGCACCCTGAGGGAGCTTCATCATCTGACGGCTTCCCAGCTCCATCAAGACTGGTACAGCACTCTGCGCAGACCCTCCAGAGAGGGATGCGCACTGTGCGTGTATTCTTGGTCCAGCTCGAGGTCAGGGCAGCTGGTGGCTGGAGTGGCCTGCCCTGGTGTGCAGTGCGGTATGTGTGGAGGGACTTTCCTTCTCCCCAGGCATAGACTCACAGGGCTGTGGGAGGGGACGGGTGTCCTGGAGGTCGGGGCTGAGCACAGTGGTGGATTGATGGCCACAAGAGCAGTCCCGAATGGCCCGGGCTGCACCTTGTTCTGGAACACGGAGGGGTTATTGGCTGCAATCACAGATTTGTCAAATTCCCAGCTGGCGTCTCTGAGCGGGGAGTGGAAAGGCCTGTGACTTCCTTCCTCCTTCACGAAAACAGGCCTGCAGAATGAGGTCCTTGCTCTGTAATTATATGTAGGCAGGAAACAAATAGCTAAGACCTGTCTCTAAGTGAGGAAGGAAGGAAAACATCCAGGGCTCTGGGGATCCTTTATCTTCTGCTCTTGAGGCACTGGAATAATAAGACCTGCTATCTACTTTTAAATCTTTGCCAACCCTGGTGAAGACGGCATCATTAGCCTTCGTCCACAGATAAAGGATAGTGAGTTACCCATGGCTGCAGTGCTAGGAGACGGTGTCACGGAGCTGGGACTGAATGACACTTCTGCCTGACGGCGGTCCCAGCCCATTTCTCTCCCTCGGCTTTATGTGGCCCAGGCACTTTCTCTGATTAGCCCAGGGTGGCTGTTGTAACTTGCACAGGATGCCCGACCATGGAGGCCGCAGTCCAGGGGATGCTTCCTTGTGTGTGGGCCTCGATTCTGCATCTGCCCAGGAGAAGGGCACCTGCTCCTCGGCACAAGGGCTCTGTAGGCTCAGACGCCCATGCCCACGGGGTCGCATCCTTTTCTAGTTCACACAAAGGGACTGAATCGGCCCGGGATGGCCTTATATTAGCGGTGGTCACTGTCACTTCTCTGGGCCTCAGTCTTTCCTCTTGAGAAGCGGGAATCTGACCCCATCTGCTGCAGGCTCCAGGGGAGCAGGACCCTCTCTGCCAGGCCATGCACAGAGCAAGGGTGAGGCTGCTGGCTGCACTCTTGGTATAGTTGTAACCTGGCAGGGGGCAGGCGATGCATCTCTTGAATTCTTATCTCCCTGGGGGGCTCATGGTGTTTCCTACGGGTCATTCCAATTCCTGGGTTGGGTTTCAGTCAGTGCAGGCCATCCCTGCTGGACCGTGTGGGCAAGGAGTAGGTGACCCTGGCCCTCACCGCGGGGCTTCCTGGAACACCGGATGGGAGAAAGTTGTGTGTGTGGTGTCTCCGCTTTTGACACAGGCCAGGGGGCAGAGACAGAACAGCCAGCACTTCTTTCCCCTCTGAGTGTGAAACTATAAGGAGAGGGACCGAGCCCAGCCCTCAGCCCTGCCCCCACGGCCCTCACCTCCATCACCTACACTGTTGGCCCTCCCTGAACACACCAGGCCCTGTGTAGGCACCATTCCCTCTTGCAAATGTCTTCACTTCCTTGTTCTTCCCGTTCCTCATCAGGATGCACCCTCTCTCTGGCAAGAATCCCCAGACCTGTGCTTCTTCCCACACCGCAGCGCGCGGCGTCTACCACGGGGCTGTGTGCACGGGAGGTGCTCTAGTTCTGCTTCTTGGAGAGGCGGATAAGTGAACGCCTGAGCGATTCTGACCTTGCTGTGCCATCCCTGGGCTTTGTGACCTTGACTTGCTCCCCCTTCCGCTAGCAGGGCCTGGGCCTGACCGTCTCCCCTTCTCCTCAGGCCCAGGCCCATTAAGCCGCCATCTTCTCTCACCTCATTATCGCCTTGGCCTGGGGAAGCCTCCGGGGAAGCAGTGAACCCCAGAGAGTTCAGAGGTTTCCCCTTGGCCCTCCCCGCAGAAGACAGAAAGCCAGCGCCAGAGGGAGTGCCTTCTTTGTGGTTTGAGAAAGGCCTTCTTTCCTGGAGCTCAGTAAACACACCCCAGAGAGCAGTGGGAGTGGGAGCCGGTGGCCCAGGCGCCTTCGGGTGGCCGCAGGCTTCGCAGAGCCCCAGTCTTTATCTCCCGGGCAGATAAGAGCCCAGGCTTGGCTGGTGCTGAGCGAAGGGGAGCAGAAGCCCTAAAGCAGGGCGGGGCCGACAGTTTAGGCCGGGGTCCTGGGGAGCCAGAGGTTTGAACTCTGCCCTCTGAGGGGAGGAGGCCTTTATGGCCTGGCGGGGGGCGGGGGGGGGCTCTGGGGCTGATGGGACAGCAGGGCCATTAGGGCAGGAATGAGGCCCCTAGCCGGCCCCTTGGCACCCTGACTGCAGGGCGAGACAACAGAGCCCCCGAGGTGGGACCGGCTGCGGAAACGGGGCTCCATGGCTTTATTGACTTGTAAACGACACCATTAAGAGGAAGCCCTCACCTAGGCTGGAAACAGCTGTGTGAGCGGCTGTAAATCTGGCCTGGCCCAGGCCTTCCCCGGGGCAGGGGGTGCAGGGCGGGGCTACCTCCCAGCAGCAGTTGTGATCCTTCACGGGAAGGGGGCTTATTACTAGGAATGTGCATGGCTAAAGAAATATTTCCACAAAAGGGGAGAAAAGCATTCTCAGAAGTCTTTGAGTTCTCCTCAAAGTCAGCCCAGAGGAGTGGACATTGAGAAGCCCAGGACAACAGGAAAACCGTAGGTGTCCGGTGAGGGGAGGGACGCCGGAGGGTCAAGCCCATCTTGGCTTCCAGGGACAAGTCCACGAGCAGTTCTTACAGAAAAAATAAGCATGATAATACCCTCCAAAGGGTGGCGTTATTCATTCAAGGAGGTGCTAGAAGAAGCAAACCTTGCCCATGGAGGTGCTTGAGAAATGAATTTTCTTTCTTCTTTGATGGATAACAAAACAAAATGGAAATTTGGGATCTTGGCTAGTTCTTTTGTGTGTGTGTGTGTGGGGGGATCTTCGTGTTTCCATGGAATTAGGTAACATGGCAAAACAAAAGACAAGACTATTAGCTGCCTAAGGGCAGGGACAGTCCTGCCTGGTTTAGTGTTGGTTGCTCAGCTGCTAGTAAGGAACTTGGTACTGAATACTGAGAACGTGCTCAATAAATGTTTGACTAATAAATAAAAGAGGGAAGGAAGGGAAGGAGGGAAATAAGGACATTTCGTTTTGGATCAAGTCTAGTAGTTGGAAGAGGAAAGAAGGAAGCAATATTTGCTGATTCCCACTGTGAGCCCGTTGATTATAAAACTCACAGCTCACAGCCACCAGGAAGACCCTGAGGAGAATCGCCCAAGTTGTGCCATTTACTTATTAACCAGTAAGTAAATTTGCGTTATGGGTATGTTAATTACTCAGTGATAAAATACGTTCTGGATGCCCCTGTTTTCTCCTCTCTGATGGTGAAATTTAAATAAGATAATATACATAAAGCTGTGAACACAGTTATTGGCAAACAGTAAATGCTCAAAAAATGTTGGATATTATTATACTTCAGGATGGAGAAACTGGCTGGGAGCAGTTAAGTAACTTGGCTAACTCACAAAGCTGAGAAGTCTCAGAGCCCGGATTCCCACTTTGCTTCTAAAGCTTACGCTCTGGATTCCGCCAGGTTCTGGAACTACTGAAACCCCCTAAGGGGTGGTCGCACGGGACCCCCACAGCTGGATGGTTTCAAAATGAATTATCCGGGGCGCCCGGGTGGCTCAGATGGTTAAGCGTCTGCCTTCGGCTCAGGTCATGATCCCACGGTCCTGGGATCGAGCCCCACATCGGGCTCCTGGCTCAGTGGGGAACCTGCTTCTCCCTCTCCCTCTGCTTCTCTCCCTGCTCGTGCTCTCTCTCTCTCTATCTCTGTGTCTCAAATGAATAAATAAAATCATAAAAAAAAAAAAATGAATTATCCGATGTAATGTCTTTGGAGATACAGCTTCTATGTTCAGCTCCTGAAAAGTTCATGGGCCCCTGGGGATCCTTATCTCTGCCTGAGGAATACCTTCATGCGTTAATGAGCAAACAAACAAGTAAATAAATAAACACACACAAGCCAAAGGGAGGCTGAGATGTTAGGCAAACATTTACCGAGGGCTGGCCAGGGCCTGGCCCGAGCTGGGAGCTGCAGAGAGTCCCACACCCAGATCCCCGTGGCATTGCCTGGAAGATGGGAAGTCACCTTCAGAAAGCCCCCAGGGCTACCTGGGACTCCTTACCCCAGAGATGCCTTCTCTCTCTGGGAGTCAGTTTCTCATCTGTGTGACAAGGACACAGGATGACACATGGCATTTCACATCATTTGTGATTCCTTAATGATTCACAGTGAAAGAGATCTCAACCCAGGAATTACCAGGGTGCCTCTGTGTCTGGGGGTCCAGGCTGATTTTTGCAGTGGCTTGAGTCTTTTAAATGATTGGGGGGGGATCATCAAATGCAGATATAGCTCCTACTGCACGCGAGGCGCTGTTTTAAATGTTTACAAATATGAACTTATTCAATCCTCACTTCTATGCCACAAGGAAGTCACGTTTGTTCTCATTTCCCATGAGGAACCAAGGCCCGGACTTTGGAGGATTTGAACCTGGGCAGCCTGGCTCCAGAGTCGGCCACGCTTTACTGTCTCCTCCTAAAACTGATCAAAGCAGAATGGGTTTCAGTTTCCCAAATGACTTTCAATCTTCCAAGGAGGGATGGAATGAAGGAGGTAAAGGTGGGGGCAGAGAAGAAAGAAGGTTAACGTGTAGCAAACGGAGATCTATCGGAGAGAAAGCGGGTGGGAGGGTCTTGGGATCTTGGCTCTTTTTTTATTCGGGCAAAAAGGAGAATGTCTGGGCACCTGCTCCAGAATGGGCCCTCCAGAACTCACCCTTGCTCCCCAACAACTTCCTGACCATCCATCGAACAATTCTGTCCGCCCCTCCTTGATTTTTGTGGTGTAGCTGACACCTGGGGGCCTGCGAGTCCTGTTCCGGGTCCCAGAAGGGCAGAGAGAACTTGGAAGAGAGGCAGGGCTTCTGATCGCCTGGACCTACCTGCCACATTCCATTCCTCAGGTTTTAAAAACCTCCTATTCTTTTACAAATCACTGGTTCAGGCCTAAATTATCCAGATAATTGAGCCGCCTGGCCTGTCACTTTGTTGGCATAGACACCATTTATGTGTAATCTGAGAATATTCTAGCTGCTGCTGAGTTTCTTCCAAAGGCATTATTTCTAACCTTCTTTAAGAACAAATTTCCTGTTGCCATGGAGATCATTTTTAGGCTAATTTTATCGGGCGGCAGGAGCTTGGGCTGGAAGCAGTTCTCTCACATACTCAAGTCCTCTACTCGGGAGAGTCCTGGGTTGTCTTTGTCCGAGAGGCTCCCTGACCTCAGCGTCCTTTGAACCAGACAAGTCAGGGGATGGTCACGTTTTGGTTTGAAATTTTAAAAGCCTTGACATCATTTGTATAATGAGAAAACACTTCAAGAGGGGAGGGGGGCAGTCTCAGTCTTATAAATACGTGCTTTCTGAAACCTGCTTGTGAACAAACTGTTAAAATGAGAGCTTTCCCAGCTAGAAAAGACTAGAAAATTCAGGAAGCGTAAAAAGGCGTTTTTAAGCACCAGACCTGGCCCCCCGCTGAGGTGCGCGAGGGGAAGCAGAGGAATAGGACACGAAATCTGCCTCCAGGAAGTTTGCAATCTGGTGAGAATTGAATTGCTTTAGAGCTGGGAGGGCCCTCAAGGATCACGCCTGTTAATAGGCTCATTTTACAAGTTGGGAAATTAATCCAAACTCTCAGAGCTGGTCCTCGGGAGAGTTTAAAACCAAGGTCTCTTGGCTCACAGTCCCAAGGGATAGAGTCTGCGTAAGCTGGACCACACCTCTCCTGCAGGCTCCCACCTGGCACGCTCGGCTCCCCGCTGTCCTCACCTCTGTGCCTTGGACGTTCAGGTACTGCTCTCTGGAACATACTGTCACCCTTTTGAGTGTTTTTTGCTGTCCTTCAAGGTTCGTCTCAAACGTCGCCTTTTCTGGGATTCCAGGCTGGCTCTCTTCTGAGCCTGCGCTCAGGGGCGATCACTTGTGCATGTGCCTTCTTGTCCCGTGGTCCTTGAGCCCCCGAGCATGCTGCTCCATTCATCCCTGTGTTATGGTGTCTAGGACAGGACCTGGTGTGGACAGGGCACTCGATGAGTGTTGGGATGAAGCAATAATCCTGAAAGCTAACACGTAAGAACCTCTTAGGTAACCAGACACTGTATGAATGTATGAACTGTGTTTTAGTCCGTTCGGGCTGCCGATACCAAATGCCACAGCCTGGGTGGCTTACAAACAGCAGAAATTCACTGCTCACAGTTCTGCAGCCTGGAAGTCTGAGATCACTCGGCCGGCCGGCCCGGTCAGGTGAGGGCACTCTTCTGGGTTGCAGACGGCTGACCTCCGGGGATGTCCTCCCAGGGTGGAAGGTGCTAGGGGACTCTCTGGAGTCCCTTTTATGAGGGTGCCAATCTCAATCCAGAGGGCTCCCCGCTCACGAGTCAAGCACCTCCCAAAGGCCCCACCTCCTAATACCAGCACCTTTGGGGGTTCGGATTTCAACATGTGAATTCTGGAGGCGCACGGACAATCAGCCCATGGTGGACTCACTGAAGACGCTCGCCAGTCCTGGGAGGCCGGTGGGATTATGACCCTCTTTGGCTGTGGAGGCACTGGGGGCCCTGTAGAACCACGCACCTGGAGGGTGCTGGAGTCAGGATCCGGTTGCTGACACCCTTGCCTCCGGACCTTTCACTGTAGCAGCTACTCTGGATGTCTTTCCGATTGATGCGCCATCCCATGCTGTCGGGATAAACCTCATTTTGTAGCTGAGGCAACAGACGCTTAATGAATGCTAAAAGGACTCTCCCAAGGTCACACAAGCATCCGGCCGTGGAACTGGGCTCCGACGCTGGGAAGTCTGGCTTCGACGCTGCTGCTTTTGTCAGTCACCAGACTGTGCTTAAATTTAAGTGCAAAACAACATGGCGCTGACCATAAATAATTTAGAGGCAGCTTCTCTTGTGAGACTTTCTAATTTTCTCTTATAATCCCCACTTTAAATACTTCAGTTCAGAGCTAGTTCCTACTGTATAGTACAGAAAACCCCAAGGCTTTTCTGTTCTGTGTGTCTGAGACCCATATCAAGCGTGGGTGCGGAGTAGGGGCTCAGCTCTCTCCATCAGAGGGAAACGTCCCTGCTCCTGAGATGGGGAGCACGCGGCTCTTGATTCTCTTACTGCTATTTAAAAAGTACCTTTAGCGGGCGCCTGGGTGGCTCAGATGGTTAAAGTGTCTGCCTTCGGCTCAGGTCATGATCTCAGGGTCCTGGGATCGAGTCCCACATCGGGCTTCCTGCTCCTTGGGAGCCTGCTTCTCCCTCTGCCTCTCTCTCTCTGTCTCTCATGAATAAATAAATAAAATCTTTAAAAAAAAAAAAAAAGTACCTTTAGCTCGAGAGCCCTTACCTTGAACTTTTCAAAGGAAAAAACGAGAAGGACCTAAATTATCTGCCCTGGACAGATGAGGATACTGCCCCCCGTCTGTGTCGGGGTTCCACACGAAGGCTTGACCACCGTGCACCTGGGCGATGTGTGATGCTCCCTTAAACTGCCTTTCTTCCTCACTAGAGAAGTAGGAAAGTCCTCTGGCCTGGCTGTGGAAGGCTGACTGGAGGAACCATCAGTCTCGGTTTTGCTGTTGATACCACATTCTCCTGGGGACTTGGCTTGTCCAGGTCAGGCTGGTCACCAACATGCGGCAGTCGTGGTTTCAGAAGGGAACTGGCTATCTGGTCCCTCCCGTGCTGTGACCCTTACTGTGTGTGTCTACAGCTGGAAAGGAAATCCCAACATGCCAGTGGACTTGGCCCCAAGAGCTTAGAGCTACATGTCCAACGAGTCTTCCTGGTAAGTCCTTACTTTGTCCTGAGGGTCATGTGCTCCAGCCTTTAGCTCTTGCTGGGCTCCCTGAAGCCCATTAATGTGTTACTTGTAATCATCACGTTCACCATCAGACCTCCTGCGGTGGGACTCTAGTGAGAGCCCACCAGTCCTTCCTGAGCAAATGTCCCCGATCCACGCTCTTGCATCTTACGGGCGGGTTTGTAGGAACAGGTGTAGGCCCAGCCGAGCCAGGAGACAGCTAGCGGTCACGACGGTAGGTTATCCGGGCATTGCTGCAGACCACACAGAAAGCTGCCCCAAATTTCACTGCTGTCTGCTTTGCTCCCTAATCAGTCACCATGACCTCCCCCCGGCTGTTCTGACATTCCATTCTCAAGGCCTGAGGAATGCTCGGTGGCCAAGCTAGATGTTACGTCATTCGCTGGATTCTTAGGACATGAAATGAAAACGGGATCCAGAAGGCAGAGTCCATGTCGGAGGCAAGACTGGCATCAGCGAGGGAGGCAGGGCAGGGACAGTGTGGGAGGGGGGGTGGTCTGAAGGGGGCCATCAGGAAGCCAAAGGACAAAGGAAGCAAATGGGTAGAGGCAGTTACTTGTAATAGCCAGGGACTCTGTAATGGTCTTTTTTTTTTTTTTTTTTAATCTTTCAGGAACCCGATTTAGTAGGCATTCTCATTCCCAGTTAACAGATGAATAAAGTGAGGCGCAGGCAGACTGCCACCTGGCTAAGTCTGCTTCCAAAGCCCGGCGTCTCTCCACCGCACGACCCCGTCAGAATCAGCCCTTAAACAAGGTTCACATTCCGAGTCGTTCATTATACAGGGAAAGAGCTTCTGAGGCCTGTTGAGGTTGATTTGCATAATTCATTTTTAGAACATTAATTAGCCGGGATGTGTAATAGTTCTCGTGCCAATTTGTGTTTCAATTTCAAATGCAAATACAAATTAGCAAATGTTATTCCTGTGGCACCTTAAGGATGAAACATTTGCTGCTTGTAGTGAGTATTAATCTTTACATTTCTGAAACTATGACTGATAGAAGCGATAATATCCTCTAATTTGCAGGATTGAGAAAAAAAGTCTAGCCTGGTGGGGGGGTGGTTAAGAGGTAATTTTTTTTAGCAAAAGAAAACAGCATGTTAGGCATCCATCATCCATCCATCCATCCATCCATCCATCCTTCCATCCATCCATCCATCCGTGCATTCATCCATCCATCCGTTAAATACCATTGAGCGTGAACTAAGTGTCAGACTTTGTGGTAGGAGACAGAGGTGGCTCTAGAGAGTTCGCACACATAGTGGGAGAGCGTCCTGTCACTGAACAAGCACACTATATTGGGATAGGATTGAGAATAGAGCTAAACTTTCAGGTGGTGGAACAGAAAGCCTGGAAACGCCCAGGAGCGGTTCCCAAGGAACGGGACACTGAGCAAGCTGAATCTTGAAGTGGCAGTGGGAGGGAGCCAGGTGGAAGGGGAGAGTCAGTGGTGGCAGGCAGACCACCATGAGAGAAGACCTTCGTGTGGGATCTGGCGTGCTTGGGCAACTCCAAGCCGTTCTGCCCGGCTGGGACGTAGGCTCATTTGCAGTTGTGATGGCAGGGGGAGGATGCTGGGCAGCCTCGTTTTCAGGCTACGTAGTTTGGACTTCCCTCTGTGGACCTTTGACAGCCATTGGTCGAAGGAACTGGTCAGACTGACATTTCACAAAGCTCACTCTGGAGAATGTTTGTGGGAAGGAGACCGTAGGCAAGGCATTGAGAGACCATTGGAACAACCCTTCAGAAGAGACGTGTTGACCATGGCAGTGGCTGAGGAAATGGAGAGGAGGGGACATCATAAAGAGATATTTCAGGAATATCATCACGGGGGAGGCAATGTGGACTTAAGAGCATAAGCTGCGAAGCCACCTGCTCTCTTTCCATCCTGGCTCTGACCTTGGACAGGTCCCATAGTGCTCCCTGCTTACCACTTCATACTGCCCTGGAAAATAGCCCAAGTCTAAGCAAATCTAAAAGGAAGTGAAGCTTCAGCACCATGTTGAGGATGGCATGCCGGGGAGATTGCTGAGACAATATTGTGCTTTTATCCAGTATTGTGCTCCTCATGGGTGAGGCTACCTTTCCCTGTGGACTCTATAAAGTTGAGTGATGGGATTCTTCACAGACGGTGATTGTCTGCCTTCTAAGCGTGTATATCAGAATTTATAACCTTTGAATAAGTCTGTAGAAAGCCAGACTGGAATATATGTTAATCCAATGTAGCAGTGAGTAGTGGCATTTGACAAGCCGATGTCACATTCCTGTGGGATTTTCGGTAGGGACGACACTCAAGAGATGAGTCCTTGAGTGGACCCGACAAAGATGACTTGAACTTGAACCTGCAAATATTCAGCTCCCATTTCACTTTCATAAAGTGATAGGAAGGGCTGAGGGTTCTGATCAGAGCTTCTCCGGGACTCAGTTTACCCAAGTGACTAAGGAGGTGAGGTGGGATGACTTTTTGAAGGCCCAGTTCTGCTCTTCCTATCGTTTCTTTAAGAGTCATTTCCTGTGAATATTCTGAATCTATCAGCCTCTAGTTATTTATGTATTATATCATGATGGTCATTTTGCATTCCAGGATTTCCTCACAGAGAGAAGGACAGCATGCTTCTGCAAAGAACATTTCCCAGGGGATTTGATAAATCTAGATTCTGCCATTTATCTAAGGTCATCTCAACTGACTTGTTCCAACATTCAGAATTCCCCTCTTTCCCACTCAGTGTCCTATGCTCATCCCGGCAAGGCTGTGAATTCAATCGATGTTATAATTCTGCAACTTGTAGACATAAATTTTGGGTCTGACTCTAACCTGTGTCAGCCTGGAGGATATGAGAAATTGGAGATTCTTTTAGGGCTGACACAGAGGTTTTCCAGTTTTCCGAATGTACCTTAAGCTAAGTATTAAAGTCCCTTAAGCTTCTCTTCAGGTAAGCTCTCCAGGGGAGTCAAGAGAAAGCCCCTCTCCATCGTGCCATTTCTCGTAGTCATTCTGTCCAATACCACCGGTGACTTCCTCTCTGAAAACGTTGCTTTCAATGACCACCTTGTCACAGACAATCGCAGATAAGAACTCAAGCCACTTGTCCTCGCACAGCTACTAGCTGCCATCTAGTACTTTCTAGAAAGTCGTTTACTCACGCGCCGTTTGACCAAATACCCAGATAACGCATTTCAGGTAGCCAGCTTGGAGCGTTGGTTGCCCAGAGTCTATGACGGTTTGTGGCACCGATCTGCTGGTGTTGCTGCTGGGACTGAGGCAAAAGCATTGCTTTTAGGAAGTCAGGAGCCTACTGTCGTTACCACCACGGGATCTTGAGAGGCCACCGTCATGCCTATCGTTCCTCTAGAGTCAGAGCCCTCAGGGGCCACGTCACCCGGGTGGCTAGCATGCTGCTGCCACTCCTGGAGCCAGAGCCCGTGTGCATGGTGTTGCTGGCACGTCCCTTACCTCCCGGTCATTGCCAATGGAGCCGTGTTACCTGCGCAGAAACCCCGGAGCCCGCATCTCTCTGCCGCTTCTCTTGCTATTGCTAGAAGCAAAAGTAGGAAAAACAAAGTGGCTTCTCTTTTCCTCCTGCCTTTCAATCTCCTGGCAGCGCCTCTCATTGGCAGAACCAAATCCGAAGCCATCTGGCAAGGGAATCTGGGCTTGCATATAGTTTCCAGGCTTCCAGCCTCCTGCAATTCAGAACAGAGTGGGGGGAAAAAGTGGGAATGAAGCTGTTAGCAATCAGTAAAATGGTTGGTGCATATATTACCACTAGACAAGTGATGAGGCACAATATCGAATTGAAACAAATCGAACCTCCATGGCAATAATGGCCCCAACTATTTCCTTTCTGTATCCACGCAATGCACCTTTTCAGCTTCTTTCATTGAGACGTGGGGTCTTGTTCCCCACCTTTGGAAACTAGGCTTGCTTTGTGATTTGCGTGAGCCAATAAAGTCTAGCAGAAGTGATGGTATACCTGTCCTGAGCCCAAGCCTCAAAAGGCCCTGTGTGCCTTCAGTTACTATCTTTGAATCCTGTCTCCACCAGGAGAAAAAGCCCAGGTTAGTTGGTTGGAGGTTAGACTACACGAGCAGAGATAGGTTGTGTCAACGGAGGCCTCTCTAGACCAGCTAGCCCTTAGTCAACCTGGCAGCTAACCATCGGCACAGGAGTGAACGCAGCTAAAAACAACCAGTCGCAGCCCCTCAGACAATTCTAGACTTGTGATTTGGAGTCACTGAGTTTTGGATGGTTTGTTATGCAATAAGAGTTAACCAATCCATCTGCTCCCAAGCGTGCAGAGTCTAGCAAAGCAATGATGCACACACATGGGACGGAAGCAAACGGTAGAGCATCAGTGAATTGTGCGGTGTGCCACATCCGACAGACTTTCAAGGGGCAGGCCGATCCAGTGGACTGATTTTTCATGGAGTCTTCCAGTAAAAGATGAAACTTGAACAGGGCATGAAAAAGAAGCAATGTTTCAGGTGTCCCCAAGGCAGCCAGATATTTGAAACAATGATTATGCCAACTGAACACAATTGAATACAAAGACGTCTGGCGCAATGAGTGACAAGTTTGAAGTCACCACTATTTTCTCTTCCACTACGTAAATATTCTTTGTTTGGCCTGTAACAGAGTCCTGTCCGTATATCCGTATAATTAGACGGATTAACACACATGTCTATATTTTAAAACAAGGTGAATTGCTGTAAATATTTTTCTAACTAGAACACTAATGTGTAAGTATTGAAGAAAATTTGGAATTTATAGAGAAGAAAAATTTCTCACCTAAGCTGTAATCCAATCACTGTTAATTGCTTTCGTGTATTTCTTTCCAGTCTTTTAAAACACATTATTTGCAGAGTTGGTATGAAGTGGTAGGTGTAATTTTGTGTTGCTCTTTTCACTTTTTCTTTTAAAATAAATATTTTCTCATTTATTACATTGCCTTAAAAATGTAAATTTTAAGTGACTTCATATATTTCATCTTCTGAAAGTATCATTATTTATTTAATTTCCCCCATTTTGCTGGGCATTTATATTGTTTACTATTTGGAGCTATTCTAAGTAGCTCCGTGAGAGCCACTGTTCTATATAAAACACATTCTGATTACTTCCTTAAGATTGCTTGCTAGAGGCCAAGTTTATGCATTCTTAAAGCGACTTGGTTTGTATTGCCAAATGTCTCCTTTTCCCAGAAAAGGGTGCCCTAACTTTTTCTCCTTTACAAATGAAAGATAACTGCTCATTCCATTGTCTCTTTCCTGTGTTGAGTATCATTTTGCGTGTACTTTTTTGCTATTTTAATAAATAGCAAATTGATAACCATTGTTGCTTTAATTAACATTTCCTTGAGTTGGAGATAGATTGGACATTTTTCAGGCGGTTATTGGCTCTTTGTTTCCCTCTTCCCGAGAACTGACTGTTCATGGTCTAGAGAGTTGATATTGACATCAAAGTCCTTTTGTGGTTGTCCAGCTGCCCCTTGCCTCCCATGAGAGATGGGCTGTGCAGTAGGAAAGCTGTCACCTCCTATAAAAATGTCTATAGGATGGGCTGCCACCCATGGCCATTGCTGCAGCTGTTACCTGGCTGGCATTGCCAGGGATCGGTGAGACACAGTCCTTCCTACAGGATGACATGGAATCTCAAACCTGAGGCTCAGCTCTGTGAAGTTGCCTCCAGGGTCCTGCACTGGATAGCACGTCTGCCCCGGGGTTTGCGTGCTCCACATGGTAGAAGCACGTCGAGAGCTTTCAATGTCCCAGGGATGCAAGGACCTGCTGTGGCCAAGAGGGAAGTGGGCGCCATAAGGCTGTGCTGCTTGGGTGGTTTTCAGGGCGACTGTAGGCTGCTTGGCCCAAACTGTCCCCTTTCATCTCTGGCTCCATGGTGTGAGATGCTGAAGGCTCTGGGAAAGAGCTTTCGAGCCTCATTACCCACCCAGAGTACCATGCAATTCCTCAGTAAGCCACCTGTTATTGTCAAAAGAAGACCCAGATTTGTGTGTACTTACTGGAGGCGAGACATCTATTATGGGCCAGACAGCTAGAGAGCTTGGTCATGTGAGTGATGAAGGTCACGCAGAGATTCGCTTTTTGCTGTTCTGTACCCTATGGCATTTGGGACTCCCTTTTATTACAACATTTATCACTCTGTGGTGTAATTATCCATTGACTCAAATGCTTCTGCCTCTAGAGTTTGAGTTCTGCACGGGAACGGACAGCATCTTATTAATTCCTGTATCTCCAATGCTCCACACAGGGGCTGGCACTTAGTAGCTGCTCAGTAAATATTTGCTGAATTAAAGGAATGTTATCATTCGGAGTGTGAGCAAAAGAAAACCTTATAAAACCTTGTATGGGTAGGTTATTTGCTAACAAAGTTCTCAAAAGCCGGGAGTGATGGAATATAGTTCTAATGCTCTTTCTCATGCACGCGCTCCTTAGCCAAAGGGGCCATGATAGTGTCTGGCGGTGGGAAAAGGAGACGGGGATGAACCGATTCTTGCCCAACCCTCATAACCAAGAATTTTTTTTTATTTAACCTGGTGCGGTGTGATGGGTTAAATTATGTTGCTCAGAAAGATATGATGAAGCCCTTAGCCCCAGTACCTTGGAGTGTGGCCTTGTTTGGAAACGGAGTCACTACCGATGTCATTAGGGAAGTCGAGGCCCCTGTTCCATAGATGACTGGTATCTTTATGAGAAGAGGGAAGTGTGGCCACCGAGACATGCAGGAAGGGCAGCCACGGAAGGTGCAGGTAAAGGTTGGAGCTGCACGGCCAAAGCCGGGGGAGAGCTGGGGCTAGCAGAAGCCAGAAGGGGCAAGGAAGGGTCCTCTACTAGAGATTTCAGAGAGGCCATGGTTAGCCAACACCTTGGGTTCAGACTTCTGGCCCTCAGAACCGAGACAGCAATTTCTGTTGTTTTCAGGCGACAAGTACCTGCTTTGTGGGACTCGGCCCGGCAGCCCCAGGAGGCTAACACGTGGGGTGTGGTCCAGCCCACCGTCCTGAGGCAGCAAGGGCCACGTGAGTGGCCACACGCAGAGGCAGGCACACGGATACTCTTCTCCAGTACTGACCTGGTTTCTGAGAAATGATCAGTAAACCCCGGGCAAGTCTCCAGCCTGCCACTCGTCTGCGTCCACCCGGGGGTTGCATTTTTCTTCCCTTGTGTGGGTCAGCCCAAGAGCTGGTTTTTGGGCCAGTGCTTTATTTCTCTCATCCAACTAAGTGTAGGGGGGCCTGGGATGGTACCTGCTGCGCTGGTTTTGTGTAGGTCACTGCGGGGACCTTCTCGGGCTCCTGGCCTTGCCTCTTGGGGCAGAAACACAGCTAGCTGTCCTTCCAAACGGGATGTTTTATTTATTTTTTATTTTTATTTATTTTTATTTTTATTTTTAAGATTTTATTTATTTATTTGAGAGAGAGAGAGTGAGAGAGAGAGCGCAAGAGGGGGTAGGGTTAGAGGGAGAAGCAGACTCCCCGCCGAGCAGGGAACCCGATGTGGGACTCGATCCCGGGACTCCGGGATCATGACCTGAGCCGAAGGCAGTCGCTTAACCGACTGAGCCACCCAGGCACCCTGTTTTTTATTTTTTTTTTAAAGATTTTATTTATTTATTTGACAGATAGAGAGCATAAGGAGGCAAAGTGGCAGGCAGAGGGAGAGGGAGAAGCAGGCTCTCTGCCGAGCAAGGAGCCTGATATGGGGCTCGATCCCAAGATCCCGGAATCATGACCTGAGCTGAAGGCAGATGCTTAACCGACTGAGCCACCCAGGCGCCCCCAAACGGGATGCTTTAGAGAGCGGACTGGAGGCGGCATCCTAAAAAGGAAGAGAACTAGAATCTGACGTCCCGGCTCCTGGATCCCATTCTGTTCCTCAACACGGAACTTTGGACAAGTCACTCCTCTCTGGACCTCAGGCTCTCCATGGATGTAACTGGTCACAATCTGGGCCCTTTTCAGTGTTCCAGTGGCTGGGTCCCAATGGGGGACAGTCCTTCCAGTGTGTCCAGGCAGGGCAGGAATACCTGGATCCAGGTACAGAGGCCTGAGAGAGGGAGGAGCAGAGCATCTGGCCTCACACAGGAATAACGATAAAAAGGAAACCAGGCACTTGATTGCTTAGTGAAATTCCTTCTGCTTGAAGGACACGCTGAGGACCAGAAGGCCTGGCTTGAGTTCTAATTTGAATAGCGCCAGGCAGCGCAGCCTTGCGCTAACTCCCTGCACCTCTCTGAGCCTTGTTTTGCTCACCTGGGAAGCACAGGTAGCAGTGAACGCCCAGCCGGGCCGCGGTGAATGCAGACGAGCCCCGGGCCTGAGCGCGCCTGGCAAATGCTGAAGCCATTAGCGGCCAGGGCCGGTCGTGCCTCCGTGTTTTCTTCTCCTCTGTGCCCCCTTCCCCCACCAGCGGAGCCTCTAATGGCTTTGGCATCTCCGCGGTCCATTTCCTGGAGGGTGTAAATTATTCAGTGGATGAACACATCTGCCAGCAGGCCGAGAGCGCCGCCTCCGTGCATGCCCGCGGGAGCAGGCTGCCAGTTGGCCCGACCTGGGCCCGCTCCCTGCTCTCCCGAGGCCGCCTCGCGCCCGTGGTGACCCCCAGGATGGGGACTTCACGCCGCCTGCCGGGGCTGTCCCCAGGCTTCCTTTGCTGGCCTGGCCGGCTGCCCTCTGAGCCATGGGTCCCTCGCTTAGAAGGAAGTTTGGCCTCTTAATGGCCATGAATAATCGATGAGCTCTTAGGGAAGGGGTTCTGATGAGAAACACTCCTCCCCATTAGTGACCCTGGCATAACCCTTCCGATGCCCCCTCTGCACCCCGCCCCTGCCCCCGCGCTCAGCCTCTGTGAGCAGGGTTTGCTCTGAGTGTGGATGGGAGGGGGAAGGGAGGCTCTGAGCACAGCCGGGTGGTCCCCCCGACCTGAGGACACTGCAGGACAGTCACCCCCAGGGAAATGTGTGCACATATCTGCCTGCAGTTGTTCTTGACCTTGTGGGGGCCGGGCAGGCAGAAACGCACACGGAATGGGTTCTTTTGAGGATTTTAGGAAGCTGTAGAGGCTGGTCCCGGGGAGCTGCATGCGTGCACAGACACTTGGCAAACCATCTTGCATGGTCCCCAGGGGGTCCCTGGCCTTCCTGCTAGTGGCCTCTCAGAGTGGGGTGACCCAGGTTCTGAATTCAGCTGGCTATCTGTCTGCTAGGAAGAGTTCCCTCTCTGCAGACCTCTCCACACCTCCGCCTTCACCCTTCAATGCCGTCTCGGGCCCCCAAGGTGAGCTTAGGCCCAGGCCCTCTGGCCTTCCCTTCTCTGGCACTTGTCACGCTCGCTCTTACGGTGACATTGTTGGTCTTCTCCATGAGGACAGAACCCTCCACGGTATCTCAAGTGTTTGGCACCATGCTTGGTCCATAGTGGAGACTCAGTGAATGCTGAATCAGGTAAGTCATGTCACCTTTTAGACTACTGTTACTCATGGAAGGATGGATGGGAATCCACTCCTAAGATGTAAGCAGGTTATAAACAGGATTTCCATTTATCTTGTAATTATTTAGGTTTTTCGGAATGCCCTTATATTTTTTCTGGCCGCCTACGCTTGGAGGCTTATGGATCAGAGCTGGCTTGTATGATCTTATCCCCAAGGGGCGCCTGGATGGCTCAGTCAGTTAAGCGTATGCCTTCGGCTCAGGTCATGATGCCAGGGTCCTGGGATCAAGCCCCGCATCCGGCTCCCTGCTCGGCAGGAAGCCTGCTTCTCCCGCTCCAGCTCCCACTGCTTGTGTTCCCTCTCTCGCTGTCTCTCTCTCTGTCAAATAAATAAATAAAATCTTAAAAAAAAAAAAAAAAAGGATCCTATCCCCAAGATGGAGACAGTAAAAAGATCCCCGTCAAGTCACTTACCAGTTGGGTAATTCTGACCTTTTTTTTTTTTTTTTTTCTTTAGAGAGACAGTGCACACATGAGTTGGGGGGGAGGGGCAGAAGGAGAGATGATCTTAAGCAGGCTCCAGGCCCACCACGGAGCCTGATGCAAGGCTCAATCTCATGACCCTGAGATCACGATCTGAGCTGAAATCAAGAGTCAGATGCTTAACTGACTGAGCCACCTAGACACCCCCAATTCTGGCTTTTTTATAGGAGCAAGAGAACAGAGGTACTAGACATAGATTTTTACCTATCAGGGTAGGATTAAATCATGGATAGAGGAGATTGAAGAAGTTTGTCAGGTAGACTTATAATTTACCCAAGATTTGGGGGAGAATTTAAGGATTTAAACTGCCCTGGGGGCAGAGTAGGGGACAGGAATGAGAAAGGGGGTCACTCTTTGTTAAACACTACCATGAACCAGGGATGGTACTGGGCACTTTATTTATGAGGTTATTCATTTCTCGTATGGCCCCCAGCATTAAGTACTTTTAATATTTGTTTATGGAAGATGAAACTGAGGCTCAGAGTGGTCACATAGCCTGCCTGAGTTCACACAGGTCACAGGCAAGGGTGGGTCAGGGATTCTATTTTAGCAGGTGATATGTGCTGAGCATGTGCATGTCTTTTGAAAGGTCTTAGCCACAGGCTCACATGGGGGTCCCCTTTGGATGGGGGAGGAGGGTGATACTCACTGAAACGAAATGACTTAGTCAAGGTCACGTGTCTGGGGAATGCCTGGATGCTGACAGGCAACATGGCAGCAGGGCTGATGGTTCAACGGAATCCCAGCTCAGCTCTCCCTTGACCTGAGAGGGCCTGAGGGCAGCTTATCTGGGGGTGCATTGGGGGAGGTTGAGGGGTGTCCTAGTTAAAAGGCTAATGTCCTGGGGAGCAAATTGTCATGAAAGTAATGTCTCCTGTAGGAACAACATTTCTGAATCTCAAAGCACTTTTGTATCCACTATCTCCTTCAATCCCCCAAATAGCCCTACAGCGTGGGTCCTATCATGCCCATTTTGCAGATGAAGCAACTGAGGCTCCACAACTTTGTGTGACCTGCTTGTGCTCACAATGCTAGAGGGTCCCCATCTACCCACCTTCTGGTTGTTTACACTCAAGGTCAATCCTGGACCATCCAGGTCAGCAACCTCGGCTGTCCTTTGATTTCCAGCTGGCATCGTGCCCATTTTTCCCAGGTGGAGGGGCTGCCCCTGCTCTTTGTAAACTTGGCTGACGAAGGAGAACTCTCCAGCAAACTCAGAGTCTTGCTGGGAATCCTGCAAAGGAGACACTGATTTCCTCGGTGGTCACAAGGAGCCCGTGGGACCTCAGCTGATGTCTTGTCAGCTCCCTGCATCACGCCAGGGCATGGTGTCAGCCAGCCACAGAGAGGGAAACACGTTCAAGTCATTTGTCCCTCACACGGTATGTCGGCCGCCTTGCAACCCAGTTTAACAACTGCGCAGATAGTATTTGTTTCTGGCCTATCTTTTCTCACTCTCTTTCTGGTGCTTGATCTAACAGGAGTGAGTTCTGAGTAAAAGTGATTAATAGATTCTTTTAGCTTTTGATTCCTTCTTTTCATGAGCTGCCAATGAGAATCTGCTTTGGGTATTAATAAAAGGAGCGTCACAGAGGCTTGGAAGCCTACAAAGGTAGGAGGTTGACTGGTGAGTGCACCTAATGAGAAGCTGAGGCACAGACCTTTGCCCAAAGTCCCATGAGTAGCAATGGAAGGAAGTGGGGAGGGAGCGTTTGGTGTCCTCCATGTTCTCATGGGTGGCACCGCGCCCTCGCTACTTGGTGCTGTGTGTTGGCATGGCCCACATCTACTTCCTTCCCTCTCTGAGTCCTCTTCCCGGCCTTGAGTCAGGACTTCCTCAGCTCTTACTGTTGCCACCTGCTTGCTGGTCTCCTCCCTCACCAGCCCACCCACCACCTGGCGTCCAGAAGGCCCCTGCCCAGCCACAGTGTGACCCGACCAGCCTCCTGCCGAAGCCCCTAGTTGACCAGGAATACACTTCTGGGTGGGGCCTTCGAAGCTTCTCATGAGGCCCTTGCTGGCCTTCCCAGCCTTAAAATAGCAGCTAACATTTGTAAGATTAATGCACTTTATGAAAGAAGATTTGACATATGTTAACCCCGGCAGCTTATCACACTTCTTGTTTTCTAGCCAATTGGTCTAGGCACTGCTCTCTGGAAATCTGTCCTGTGTTCCAGACTTGTGGCATTTCTTCCTGAGCTTTCTCCTGCCTGGAATATGTTTTTTCGCCCTGTTTGTATATTTTTTTTCCTTTCAATGCCCTTCCTAAAAACCACCTCCCTCAGGAAGTACTCTATGATCCCTCTGGCAGATCAGAATCCACCCTTGAATTTCCATAGAATCACAGAATGCCAAGCTTTTGGAGGTGAGGATCTGTGTTGAAGTCATTACTATCCCCCACAAGATTCAGAAAAGTTTACTTAAACAGAAACACCCACTAAATGACATTGAATTAATTATTCTCAATCAATCGATACTATGGCCTTCTGAATGAATGCCAGTTGGGTTGAATTATTATTATTAGCCCAAGACTATAAAATACAATGGAAAGAAAGGGATTGCTTTCTGGAAAAAAGAGGACAGCAGAGATGGGCTCACTCAGGTGTACCCCTGGTGAAGCCTGGGGGAGGGGGTGCGCACCCTCTCTATTTGAACCAAGAGTTTCCAGGGGCAGGGCTCAGGCTGTGCACTCTATGGGGCCAGCCCCACCTCTGCCCCAAGAGCCTCCCGGAATACCCATTAGCCCACGTCTCTGCCCCATTCAAACGCATACCAGTGCTCTGGGTACCTAGCAGCTGCAGAGGGGTCACTGGGATCATAATAAGGAAAAGTAGAAATACTACCCCTATGTTACAGTTGGTGTGTGTGTTGCTCCATGTGATCTGTTCTCTTTCCCTTTCTGGTGAATCACTGAGATGGTCCTTGACCTATCTTTGGCGTCCTATGTGCCAGAGATGACAACGTTTAAAAGGTAAAGAAAGCAGTGAGAGAAGAGGAAAGATGAAGGGCATGGGAAGTGTTTGCACACATGCACACATGTGCGTGCATACACCATGTGCATGCGTGCTCACACCCACGACCAATACTCGGCAGTCACCTGCAGGCTGTCTCGGGAGGTCACGCTGCCAGGCGGGGGAAAACAGGGGAAATGAACCACTGAAGCGAAGCACGAACGCAAGGCTGGGCTGCTGGGGCTTTGTGCCCAGCACGGTGGGCTCCTCAGGGTTTAGAGTTCAAGAGTGAGATTTTGGCAAGCCACTCCCTGGACGCAGACCCCTTCAAGGAGTGGGTGCCTTGGACCGTCGGGCTCAGTGTGTCTGTCTATTGACTCAACTCACTTCTGCCCGGTTTGAGGGGCTGGTCTCCATATCCCCGGGGACACCGGGGAGGAGATTCTGGGCAGCTGCATGCAGAAACACGAAAAGCAAAGCCTCCAGAAAGGCATTCTGTCCTTGTCGGGCCCACAGGTCTTGTGTGAGCTTCTGCTCTGACCTGTGGTCAGGCAGCGGTTGGTGTGTGGGGGCCGATGGTGTTCGTGCGGTCGTGGTGCGGGACTCTGCTCTGTCTGTCGTCACAGATCTATTTCGTTCAGGTCTCTGCTGCGTGGTCGCCTCCTCAGAGACCCTTCGAGACCCTCTCTGAGCCTCCATCTCCAGGAGCCCTTCTATCTTACTTTATCTTAAATACAGAAAGACTCTGTCTCCGTAATTGACATCCTCAGCATCAGAATGCAAGTGTCCTGATGTTAGGGAGTCTGCTGGTCTTGTTCCTGGGGGGGGGTCCCCACAATTGAGAGCAGGACCTGACACTTGGTGGATCCAAGATGACAAATAATTATTCCATATCGTAAATTACACTTTTTGTATCTAATTCTCAAGACAAAGTAGGATATAGGTGGCACTAATCCCTTTTTATAGACGAGAGGAATTTGAGGCTCAGTGAAGTCAAGTAACTTGCTCAAAGCCACACAGCTGATACTTAGGTGAACAGATAAAACTGATCGGATTAAACACCCAAATTCCCTAGAGAAGAAGACCTTCTCCTGAAACAGGGGATCTGGCTTATGGGGTAGGGGGAGATAGAGTGATGGGAAAGAAGTTCCGGGTCAGAGGAGCCTGGGGGAGAGGGGAGCCAGCCAGCGTCACGTCACTCGCTGGGATGAGCTGGAGCTGGGAGACAAAGGAACTGGTTAGAAACTCATCTTTCCCCCAGCACCTCGTGCCACCTTGCTCAGGCCTTCACACCCCAGGCCCTCCAGTTTCTCATCCAAACAGGAGAGGACAGGATTAGATTTGTTGTTCGCAGAGGGTTTTCTGCAACTCCCGGTGTTTTTGAGGTCTCCTGAGGAAGTGGGGCTTCTCAGCACCCCTGCCCGTTAGGACCACTGCCTGATCTGAAAGGGGCATGTTCTCATAAGGGGAGTGGCCTCAGGGATGGGGAGGGGCCGGACCATGGGGCCGGGGGACCCTGAGCCCCAGTCCATTGAGGTCTCTTACTAATGGTGAGGCCAGGAGTCCTTAACTGATTGGGAGAAACGGAGCTGACCATCCTCAGCCCCGTGGTGAATGTGCTTGGGAAGGGGGAGGGCTGGGCACTCGGAGGCTGGTGCAGGGGTGGTGCAGGGAGGGAGCGGCTGGACAGGCCTGGCCTGGCTGAGAGGGCTTAGAGATCAAGGGCCCCTGGTGGCCTGTGGGAGGAGCCTATGGATCAGTCCTCCTGCCTGTAGAATGGGAATTTTAATTACTACCTTAACTTGTGAGATCTGGTGCACGGGTTTCACAGGTGAGGGCTGGTGACTGTAGCTAGCACTGTACTGGCCAGACCTCGGCCTCAGCCTGGCTCCACCACTCACCAGCTGGGGGACGCACAGCCCTGTGACCGCAGATGTAAAAGGGGGATGATAAATATCACAGGCACCTCTTACAAGGTGGTGGCCCACACTTATTCAACCATACTCTATACGCAGGAACTACATGTATGGATGTGTATGTATTCATATCCCTCCCCCCCACAATGAATTCGGAGCTGTTACCTTTGCATTTACAAATGGGGAAACTGAGACACAGAGAAGTGAAGTAACTTGACACACAGCTAGGGAGGGGTGGGCTGGGATCCAGACTGGGCAGTCCAGCTACGCATCGCACTGTCTCACCTGGGGCTTGGGGTAGGTGAGAGGAGAAAGGCGTGGAGCCCCCAAGCACTGTTGGGGTTCATATATCTAGTTGCCTTTCTGTTGCGGCTGCTGATTTTGCTGGGGAGATAGGGTTCGTTTTAGAAAAGTGTGGACCCCTAAGGGCATGGCTAGTGACCCAACTTCCCAGATTATGCTCTGTCTTCTCTCAAACCATTTTTCACACGGGTATCTCTCTTTACAGCTTTGGGAAAATTGTAACTCTTTTGAGACAGATGGATCAGAAAAGCAAGTGTGTCCTTCAACCCGGCCTCTTCCACATGGCATTTGAAGACCCATGTTGCCTGGTCTGCTGTGTGCACGTGGCAGTCCATTATGAGCTCCATGGGTCTCAGACACGGCTTTCTTCATAAAAGTGCAGTAGGATGGGTGTTCTGTTCCCCCCTCGTTGCTTTCCCTGCTATGCATGGAACAGGGTCTTTAGCGGGGTAGCTCACCAGTATGTTCAATGAAAAGGGCTCAACATTAGCAAAATTATGAATTCTAGATGCTTCTCTCTGAAGGGTCTGGAAGATTGAAGCCTGCTCTCAGGATGGGGACAAGGCAAACAAGGCGGCTGAGGCACACCTAGGTACCAACTCTACTGAGAAGGATGTCTACTTGAATTTGTGCCCTATGTACTTTCTGGTCTCACCCTGGTTCCTGGCCATGGGTTCCAGTACACACTGGTTATGAGGAGCTGTGGCCATCTCTCAGGATGGAGCTAACACTGAAGATCTTTGTGGCCCTGACTTCAGAGAGATCCAGGAGGTGGTGCTCGGCCAGGGATGACAGAGGGTCAAAGCACAAGAGGCTGTCTCTGCCCAGACCATCGGGTGACTTCGTGGACAGGGCACTGTGTCTGTATGAGACTCTGGGCTCGGTGGATTTGGGATCAGCCAATAAATCTTCTGGCGGTGTTCTGTCTGCATCACTTCTACTTCACGGGACATCATGGAAGGGTCACAAATAAGAAATGGAACAAAATTAAATAAAGTGGCACGAAAGAAAATGAAACTTAAAAAATTCCAAGCCAAGTTTGGCCCTCTGCAGTGGTCGCCTTGGCTCCACGCAGACCAGGTGCTTCTGTAGGGTCGGGGTCTTCAAACCCTGCTCCTTAGAGCATCATTTAGGGACTTCATGAGAGCCCCTCAGTGGGGAGGGGACGAGAGAGAGGAAGAGAAGGCAACACTTTGGGCTCCCACTCCTGATCAAACCCGAGATCCTTTTGTTTTATTAGGTTTTACCCATTAGAATCAGAACATTTGATTTAATTTCTCATATGCTAAGAAAACAGTTCGAAAATCACTCCCCTAAGAGCTATTTTATTAATTCTTTTTGAGGACACTTTTTGGCCTACAAATCACCTATTTCCCCTTTATTCCTCTGATCTGTTGAGGACAAACCACTGTTGCCCTGTGACATGAGATAGTGGAGGCCGGGCTGTCACAGTCAGATACTTGGCTGTCTCTGGGACAAGAGGGAAAACTTCGTATTGGGCCAGCGTGGTACCTCTGAGCCAGGTTGCTCCCTAGTACTAGAAGGTTGTCTCTCACCTCAGCGCCCCGCCTCCTGGGGTCCGTCTCAGTGCCTCCCCAGGAGCTCTTCTGGACTCAAAATAGGGCCTTGAGATGAGGCCTGGAGAACTTTGAACTAAGTGGAAAGCAGTCCCCTCTGCTGTGCACACCAGACTCAGATTCCACGTCAGAGTGTCCTGTGTGAGGCCCACCTCTTCTTACGGTGGATGACATGGGGATGTCCACTCCTTCCAGGACAGACCCTCCCTATCCACAGGGGAATGGCCTTAGGGGCCTCTACGGGGTGCTCCTTAGAACACAGCCCAGCCATGTCCACTTTCAAGGAGGGTGTCTCTTTTACTAGTTAATCATCACCGGGGTGACCATAAATTCTGATTTGCCTGGGATAGTCCCATTTTATGCCTGTTGCCCCGGTGTAATTATTAATAGCTCTCTTTTCACTCCCAAAGTGTCCTATTTTGGGCGATAAATTATATGGTCACCCTAATTATCATTTTTACGATCAGAGTGCTTCCTGACCCTCAGTGCTCATCTGACACCCCCCCCACCCCACCCCAGGAAGCCTTCCTGCCATGCTAACTCAAGCTGATCTTCCCTTCCAGGCAAAGTGCATTGGTGCTTCTCCATGCCACCCACCATGTGGGTTACTAGTCTTTCCCCTATCTCGCTCATCCAACAAGGACCGCGTGCCCACCTACGGTGAAACGTAGCATTCCAAACCACGGCAAAACAGGAGGGCCCACACACAGAGAAAGAATAAGTATATAGATATATATTATGTTCCCTGATGACTCAGACGATGGAAAATAGTGGAGCTATGTTGGGGTGGGGATGGGATGTGATGGGAATATGTATGTCCTGGTTTTTTATAGGACAGGCAAAGCATTCTCTACTAAGGCAATACCTGCACAGAAGCCTGAAAGAAGTGAGGGAGTGATCCCAGTGGGGAGAAAGCACTTCAAGCTAAACAAAGCCACGTGTTATAAAAAATCCTCAAAAGGGTGGAATAGCGAGGATGCCTACGTGTTGATGTCAGTGCCAGGAGGGTGGTAAGAGCGCACGCAGATTACGAGTCCTCCCCATGGCCCGGCTTGACATCGAAGCTCATGTCTTGATAACCTCGATGGATGCAGGGGTGGCTGGATCACACATCAGCTAGTTCTTTTGGTCACTGTGGCTCTGGGTCAAAGCTTCATGGGACAGCCTGGTCCCAGCTTTGCCAGTGTGATGAGACCACTGACATTTTGTTATGGGTTTACTGAAGTTCCGAACCATCTGAATCCCAAGCCACGCGCCCTCCCACAGTCACTGATGGCACCCGCTCCAGAATTGGCTGTATGGTACTTCTCTGTTGTTCGGTCTGCTCTGCAGAACTGGACCGGGGCAGATCTCAGAGCAATGACCTCTTTGCTTGATACCATTCTGTATCATTTCATCATAAAGTCATTGACCAGGCTGTGGATCCAGAAAGTGAGGAGCGTGAACTGCTCCTTAAGAGAGGCCTCATATTACAGGCTTGCTGCAGGCTATTCCATTTGTTCATATTGCAGTCTTCTTTTTAATTGTATTTAAGTACATACACTTTGGACAATGCAGACTTTGCAGCCAGGCAGACCTCGTCAGCACCGGGGACCGTCAGTAATAATAGGGCAGGAGTGACCAGCGTCAACGTCTGTGAATGAGCTCCCCGTGGTAAGTTCTGACTTACCATTCCTCCCTTTGCTTTCCTCCTAGATTAATCTTTCCTCTTAGGAAACCAGTTTGTATCTTTTTGAAGGGTTCTGGGTCTTAAACGAATCCTTAAGTAAGTAACTTTCCCGGACCTCTTCATGTACAAATAAGTGTTAAGCACCTACTATGTGAAATGCGGCGAGTTGGGATGGCGGGAGATGGGAAGAGGCCACCAAGTGTCTCCGAGTCCCTGCCTTGCCCTGCCCTCCAGCTTCGGCCCCCACTCGATCTGCCCGGTGCTTTCTCATGGGTCAAATCTCAGTGAACATCGGCATTCTAGCCAACGAAGAAACTGACCCCCAAATTCCATCCTTCTAAAGGATTAATTATTTGCATAATTTACTTTGTTAATAATGGTGCTGGGCCTAGTACCTACCGAGAGGAAATAGGTTTTTAAAAAAGAAGATGGTTGAGTTGTCATTACTTCAGCATGTCTGTGTTGGTGTCTTTGTCTTGAATGTAATTAAGAGCCTTGGTGTGAGTTTTTAAATGTCTGATCAACCATCCCCCACACTTTCACCCAACATGGCCACAAAGGAAGGTTGAGTCTCATTCAATCCAGAATTTAGCAGCCTCATACAGTCCTATGCATGAGGGGGGAGGGAAGGGGCTCGGGGAGAGAATATATTGAGATCTGCCCTTTGATCGTGTTCAATGCGACTTTGCATTTACCTGAGGGATTAAAAGTTCTCATTGACCAAGGCTCCCGGCTTCCTACTCAGCCTTTGACGGGACAAGTGTTAATTGGACAATATAATGGGGACAATGTTAATTCCCCTCTTAGAGTTCCTTTTCTTGTTCAGTCAAATAGAAAGGCCCTTTTAAATGGCAGAGAGAGGAAGAAAGGAGCTGGTTTATAAGGGTAATAGACTGCACATCTTCCCCCTTGTCTCAGAACAAGTGCAATGGAGTCAGCATAAAGCAGGCCCTAAACAGCAAGAGAAAGGGAACGATGTGGTGGTTTGCCTGGAATGTCACCCTGGATTAGGGATTGGGGAAATAGGGCCAGTAGGCTCTGTCTGTTTTTGTAACAGTGAGGGCTGGTGGGTGTGGGAGGGGGCCAGAGCTGGGGAGGGCAGATGCCTAGGAGATGAAGGGTGAGGAAAGGACAGGTTGGTGAGGGCGGGAAATGCGGCTGACAGGGGGTGACAAGGGCAATAGGACATGGGCAGTCAGAAACCTGGCGGGATCCACAGAGCAGTTGGATTGAGGCTGATATTCCCAAAACCCAAAGAGGTCACGACTGTGCAGGGGAGATGGGCAAGAGGCAGGGATGCTGGAAGCAATAGCCCGCTTTCAGGGGTTTCTGTAATTAGCATTTTCCTCCTGCCCACTCTTAAAATAGGCTGATGTACCCTTGTCTGTAGATTCTGGGAGCTGCTTGGAGAAACTAACATTCCCCCCCCACCAGGTTCCATCTCAACAAACTTGTCTGTTTCTCTGCTCACAAAGTCTTTCTCCTGTTGAACTTCAACTAATACTTCTATCCCTGGTTTTTATGAATGATGATCATGGCCCATTCAGTTTTTCCGTTGTTAATATATTCAACAAGCTTTTTCAAGCATCTGCTATATGGCAGGTACTCCGCTGTGTATCCTTGAGCAAGTCACTTAAACTTGCTGTGCCTGGAACATTCAGTTGTGGGAATAATGGACCTGGCTTTCGGTCTCCCAGGTTCTTTTGGGAATCAATGGAGATAATGGGTGTAAAAACACCTTATAAACTGTAAAATGTGTGAGATGAATTATTTTCTTTATGTCTTTTCTTTGCCGGGTAGATAAAAAGAAGGCGTGAGAAATGATGAGGAACAAAGACAAGACAATCCCTATTGAAAGGCAAGCCCGCCAGGTGCAGACAGAGCATGAGGCAGGAAGTGAAGGCCTGAGTAAGGGAAGGGAGCTGTGGTTGTCAAAGGAGGTCACCTGAGGGAGGCCCCAGGCCCTGGCTGGCAAGAGTCAGTATCTCTTTCAGCAGCTGTGGCTCTAGCCAAGAAGACGCCTCTCTGGTGCCTCCAGAACCAACCAGCCACCATCTGCAGGAACTCAGCAGCAGGAACGGGCTTCTGAGCACTGGCCAGGAAGGTGCTAGCAGCATCTGATCTGTTACCTGCTGTTTTTCTTAGTTCTACCAACACCACCTCGTTTCCTTATTTGATCTTCCAGTCCTTCTACCTTCTTTGTTAGTGATTGCCTGTATTAAATTCCCTCCATTTGAAAGACTAGAGCCAATGATTTCTTACTGATACAAAGACTGCATAAGAATTCTTTGTCCATTCTTTGTGGGGCAGAAAAAAAAAAAAAAACAGTTCCTGCTTAAAAGTGAAAAACTTAGTCAATGGTGCTCTTCGCTGACCCTGAAATCTGGGATCATTCCTTCTGCCTTTCTGGGCCTCAGTGTTACCATCTGTGAAATTCACATAATAAGTTTGTGTTGGTAAATCATCACTCACACACAGGGCAGCCAAGTGTGGGTGTGCACAGTCTCAGTTCTGTGTAGCCGGGGGTGTCCGAGTCCGAGTGCACCTGGCACACTTGCTCATCAACTTGTCTTCATGCACCTGCTTCATCATCTAGCATCCGGCCTTTGACGGGGCTCTGGTTGCTCTGAGCTGAAAGCTGCACACTTCAGACTCACCAGCCCTTAAATATTTCATAGCAGACCGGCTGGAAATTAATATTTAATCACAGACTCCTTGGCACGTAAATATTTAATCACTGATATGGCTGATGAGGAATGAATCAGCACCCAGGAAAACTTTTGGTCTCTGGTGCCAGCTTGAAAAGATCTTTGGTTTTGGTCTCAGAGGACAGAGGCACCAATGGTGATTTTATTTCTACACTAAATTTAATATTTTTAAGGGCTTGAAAAAATGGCCTTCATACCAATCTGAGGTTCTGGATCAGAAAAATCTTGTCCTCACAGACCATAAGCAAAATGGGAATAACCAGAGTTTAGAAAGAATTGGGTGGATAGCAAAAGTAATAAACATTTCTGTCAACTCACATCCTGAGGAAAGGCGGGCACTGTGTGTGAAGAAGGGAGATCCTTGGAGGCATAAGAGTGGGGCCCAAGGTGGGAAACTGGCACCCCTTATCTTTCCAGTGGTGGCTTGCAATATGAAGAGAAAGCTTCAGGAAAAAGTTAGAAATTCTTTGGCTGTAACAGTAGGCGCAGAAAGGAGGGGAAAACACTGAGGTTGTGGGCATCCATGGAGTTCCATGTTTAAAAAGTAAGAGCAGGAAACATTTCATGAGTTGGAAGGCACTGACACTGCCAGGGTGCGTGGGCTCTGATCAGAGCAGCTTCATCACCAGAGTGGTTTCTAGGATTTTTGGAAACGTACACCTTGATTAGTCCAGGACAACTGACCAGTGCTTAGCTTTGTGGGGCAGTGGTGTGGCTCGTGATTGTGACATAAAATCACCAGGAGCTTGTGCTGTAGCCCTGGCCTACTGTCATAGACACCCAGTTCCATAAGGCCCCACTTACTTCTAATAATATGAGAAGTAACACTTTCTTTTCCCTGAAAATGTTTCTCCTACCTCTCTGCCTTGCTCCCAGCTTCCCACCTTTTGGGGGCTTCTCACTGTCTGAGTAACATGGGCTTGGCACCTGTCTATTGCACGTAGGGTGGCTTGGCTAGCAGGCGGTCAGATTAGGACAGCTCACGGGTTCCCAGGGATACCTGCAGATGCTGGCCCGATGGGGGACACGGCTGAACTCTGGCGTAACTCCCAACTCTCAATTCCGGTCACTTTCGGCTGGTAGACTAGACCATAGGAGCGCCACACTTCTTCCAAATCACAAGCTGCCCAGAGGGCCCTGGGCCTCATCACTCTGTTCCATAGTGTGTCCACCATCCCCCAGGGCTTTGGGAAAGTCCAAAGAGAAGACAAGAGTACACAGGGAGCTGCTAGAGGCCTGAGCTATAGGCGAACTGGTTCCCTGCTCCATCCACTCACCTCAGAGGCCCTGCTACCTCTTTCCCCTGAACTGTGGCAGCCAGCAGCCTTCAGACACACACTCCTCCTCCCCGCTCCCGCCCACCCCCACCCCTACCCTGCACCCCTCTGATGACATCGGCTTTCCTTTCCTCCTGAATCCTGGGTTGAAGGCAGGACTTTTTTTTTTTTTTTTTTTGAAAGTCAATTTTCCATTTCTTTATTTTTAATTTATGGGGAGTCTCAAAAAATAGAAATAAGGGAAGGAATGAGGGGCCAAAGGAAACTATCATGATTCCTAGTATAGAGTGGTGGTTCTCCTGTCTCTATCCCCGCCGACTCCATCCGGTGCCTGTGAAGGTGTCCGTATGGGTGTGAGGGGGTCTGGGGCTGAGCTGTGGCCCTCCAGCTGCTTTCTTAGTAGGGGAGTCCTAGCTGGCCAGGGTGCCCAGAATCCCCCTGTGGCTGATCTGGAGGATTGGAATGTTTCTAGAATTCAGTGTTTCTAGATTTCAGCCTTAAAAGACCTAATTCCTCCACTGTCATGGACACTTACCTTGCTACTCAATGGCCATTGTCCCCAGTCTTCTTCATTGTTAGAAGAGCTCCAAATTTGGGAGGGAGAACTTACCCTCCCATGTGCTTAGAGGAAAGAGAATCATTCTATCCTCAAGGGTGAATGCTGATTAGTCTAAACTGACCATGGAAATTCTATTCCCTTCTTGTTATAACTTTAGTCATGGGTACACAAAGCAATCCTAACCAATAATGGTATGAAGGGAAATCAGGGACATATGCTCAGGGGGCTTCTGGAAAAGGTATTCCTTGCTGATAAGAAGAGACAGAGAAGAAGGAATAACCTGCCTGCCTTTGGATGCAGTTGTGTGAGCGTGTGGGGCAACTACCTTGTCACCACGAGGCAGGTGAAGATCAAAGCTGAAGATGGGAGAGCAGACGACTGAAGCAGCTGGTCCTGAGGCCACTAAGTTGACCAAATCTAGAAGCACTTTATCTCCAGACTTCTTTTAACATGTGTAAGCTGCATTTTGTAACATGTGTAAGTAGCTATTCGTGTTCAAGAGCATTGTAATTAATGTACCATATGAATAGGGGAGGTAGAGTCAACAGCTAGCAAGATAAAGATTAGAGACAAATGGCAGGTAAATGATGAGAATACATTTTCATGCCCATTAGATTGGCTGATAATCAAGCCCGAAGCCTGCTGACCTTTGGTGAGAACGTGGAGCCATGGCACCTCTCCCATGCTGCCAGCAGAAGTGTTACATTGCTCCATCATTTCAGGAAACAAGCTAGCAATATTTATATATCAGAAGATGTTCATAATCAGTGATCCAACAGTTCTCTTGGGCAAATAACTGGAGGTCCCCTTGTACACATACAGAGAGAAGCATGTATATAATAATGCTCATGACAGCATTTTTATAATAGAGGAATTTGGAAACAAACCTTAATGATCATCAACTTGAAAACAAATAGATCACTTCTCGAGACTTTGGTCCAAGGAGTAAATTACAGCTACATGTATCAGTGTGATTAAATATCAAGAGTACAACTTTGAGTGAAGAAAAGTAAGTTTCAGGGGAGTAGGTAGGATCTGAAATGGTTCATATGATGTTTAAAAACATACAAACGATATGATAAAGTGAATGTAAAGAAACAGGTTGGGATGATAAGCACCACATTCAAAATGGTAGTTTCTTTTGAAGAAGGAAAGAGGGGAAGGGTACACAGGGAGCTCCATCAGATCTAAATGATCTTCTTTCTTTTAAGCGGGATTGTGAGTAGATGGGTGGATATTATATTATCATCTACGCTTTTTTTATACATCTGAAATATTTCATGAAAAAAGTTATTGAAATTGACATTATAGGCTAAAATCAATGAAGTGAAATTTGACACAGATGAGCATCTGGTCCTTCGCCAGGTGCCTACAATGAGTTCTTTAAGGTTAGGAGGCAGGTGGTGCCTGGATTAACAACAGTTTATGAGAAAATGAGCCAGAGGGGTTGGTTTTATTTTTGCCACAAGATTATTGTGAACCAACGGGATGATGTAGTTTCTAAATAAGTTGGTGTCAACTTAGGTTATAACAATACAATTACAGTGGTAACTTGAAAGGAAGTGAGTCCAGCTTTATTTTGCACTGGCCAGACCTTGCCTAGAGGGTGATGGGCAGGTCTAGATTTGTCACATTACAGGGAATATTGTCAGAATAGAATAGAATAAAAGTGAATAATGTGCTGAAAGCATTTGAGACAATGTCATGGAGGCGTGGTTGGTGAAGAGAGGATGTAGGCAGCACGATCATTCTGGTCACATCTTTGATGGCCTGCCATGGAGCAGAGGGACAAGATATGTCACATGGGGCCAGAAAGCAGAGACATACTCAATATTGGAAGATATTGGGTACATGTGTTAGGTGGGGGGATACTTTTAGCTCAGTGTGAGCTAGAGCTGTTTAATGTTAAAGATGTCCTATAATGTGAATGGTGGCCTTGGGAGATAGTGGCATCCTGTCACTTGGAAAGCCCAAGAAGATTTTGTGGTGGGGTGGGGGTTCCAACACGGAGTGGGTGGCCACACTAGACAGCCTCTGAGGTTCCAGTCCTAAGGTGTACAGCCATGGGAGAGAGCATGTGATACAGCTATCGTTGGGAAATGCCAGCCCCTATGTGACTAGAAATGAGACCTCCTAGAGGTAATTCCAGGACTGTTTGGCCATCAGTCAGCTTTGTGATCAGGCACATCAATTATGTAAGTGAACTTGGAAGTGGGTTCTCAGACCCTGCCTTCAGAGACTGCAGCTTCGTGTGGGACCCAGAGCCTTTCTATTTGCTGACAAGTGGAGGAGAAGGCCTAGGACATAGGTGAGGGGTTGTTTCTCTAAAGTGAAGGTGGCTGATGTAGAGGGGCTGGAGGGAAATGGCCCAGCCTGTGTTCCCATAAGGAGGCAGACCTCAAGAGCATGTTAAGGAGATACTATGATAGGTAAGGATTCACAGCCTGTGGATGCAAGTCCTGCCTCACAGTCTGGGTGTTCCCAGTGTTGAAGAAGGAGGGAAGCGGTGGGCACTTAGAAATAGGTACATAAGTAGGCTGGAGATAGGACTTGGAGAGTCTCTGCTCATTCATAATTTTGAGGAATTGAGTTTTCTACAAAGGTACTCTAAAGTGCTGGGTTCTGGTAGCTACAAAGAGGCAGATGGGAAGATAAGAAGGAAACACTTCTCACAGTGTGAAGATAAATAGGTCTTTATCAATCAAATTTTCTCAATGGGTGGTGGTCTGTATTTCGTGTGTGTGTGTGTGTGTCTCTGTGTGTGTTTCTTTCCGGGAAGGCTTTGGCAAAGTTTTGTTTTACTGTTCTAATCAGGTCTCAGCTGTGTTTGGTAGAGCGTGAAAAGCAGAATGCCAGATGACCACAAGTATTAAGGATCAGCGCAAGATAACCCCTTTTCACATCCATTGGGCCTGTGAAATCTCTACACTAGAGGGAACCCCTGTGGCCCAGTATGACCTTCCCATGTCCAATGTGGAAGCTGTGGATGCTATGTTTTCTTTCCTCTTTTTTCTTTCCTTCTCTCTTTCTTTCTCCCTCCCTTCTTCCCTTCCTCTCTTTCTCTCTCTCTTTTTCTTCCTTCCTTCCTTCCTTCCATTGGGTTTAGTGTACTTTATTGATGGAATATCCCAGGGTGTTTGGGATGGAAACAGGGTCAAGGTGGGGAGATTCTCAGTATGCTGGGGGAGGTGTGGGGGCGAGGACTCCCCAGCAGCTGAGGACCTCTCCCTTACTCTTGTGCTCTCACTGGGGTTGGTAGTCCAGGGGGCTCTTCCTCCTTGGCTACCATGTGGACCATAAGATCCACCACCTGGTTGCTGTAGCCAAATTCATTGTTGTACCAGGAAATGAGCTTAACAAAGTGCTTGAGGACAATGCCAGACCCATGGATGCCATTTTTTCAAAGGAAAGCTAGAAATTCTCTTAAAGGCATGTTAGCATATAACTCGGCATCTTGGCCTGCTTCATTTTACCTGCTCCTGGGGCAGGGGGGTCATCTCTTTCCTCTAGCCAAGGATCTGGAGGCTATTCAGTTGGGAATGTGTGGTAATTATCTATTACTGTGCGGCAAATTAACCCTAAAACTTAGCAGTTAGAAACAGCAATCATTTATTATCTCTTACAGTTTCCAAATGTCGGGGACTGGTTGTGGCTTTGCTGGGTTCCGAGGCTCTGGGTCCCACACGAAGCTGCAGTCTCTGAAGGCAGGGTCTGAGAACCCACTTCCAAGTTCACTTATATGGCTCTTGGCAGGAAACGCCAGCCCTCGCCATGTGGGTCTCTCCTTAGGGCTGCTCGTGACAGGGCTTCCCCCAGAGCAAGTGATCCCAGAGCAAGAGAAAGACAGAGCAGCAGAAGTGGAAACTGCAGCCTATGAACACCTCATCTCAGAAGTGACATACCATCACTTCTGCCATATTCCTTGAGTCTCAAGAGCGACCCCGGTTCCAAGTGTGAGCTGTGAATACCAGGAGGCAGCACTGGGGCTGGTAACTCTAATTGCAAACATGAAAATTTAAGTGAGCTCCAGAAACATCCCTATCTGGGCAAAAGGAGTGTTAGTATTTGTTCATTTATTCAACAGGCTCTTACTAAGCACTTCCTTTGTGCTCGTCACTGTTCTAGGTGCTGAAAATACAACGGCGAACAAGACATCCAGTTTCTGCTTTCAGAAACCAATTAAGTAGTGTAGTCCTAAGTACTATGAAGAAAATAAAACGAGGGATGTGATAGTGACGGGGAGGATACATCTGTGTGGCATATTTACTTCCAACTTGACCTTTCTTCACAACAACCCTCGGGGGCAATGGTATCAGGGCCCCCATTTGCCATGGGAGGACGCCAAGTCTCAAAGAGGTGAGGCGACTTTCCCAGGATCCCAGTGACTGAGAGGCAGGGCTGGGGTTTACACCGCAGTCCTCTGCCTCCTTCCTCAGCCTGCGTAGACCACCTCTGGGTGGTTCAATTACCACAAGAGGCCATGCCAGCTAGGTTTGTACTTTTGAATATCCTTTGAAGGTCTACTATGGAAAGCTTCTAATCCGCGCAAGATTGTCGGCTTCTTGAGGGCAGGGCTGGTGCCTTCTTCGACTCTGTTCACCCTATACGTCCGGATATTGTAAGATGGACTGGTCCTCAGGCTCCAGCACGGTCCTTTCTGGGCTCTGCTGTGCCCACCACCATCTACAGTTTGTTTCTGTGAGGGAGGCATTCTCTGGAAGCTTTGCTGGCTGTCTCCACTGACCATAGCCTACTAGAGCCAGTGCTGGGGGGCTGTGGTCACATCTAACGGTCTCATTTTCAGCAAGAGCACTTTGTGAGAGAAAAGCATCGGCCAGTTGTCAGCAAAAATGGGTACTCAGCTAAAGTGCTTTCACATGTGTTAGCTCGCTACCTCTAGAAGCAGCCTTGTGAAGTAGGGAGAATGGGGTTTATGGATCAGTTTTGCAGATGCAGACACCAAGACTCGGAAGGAGAAAACCACTTTTCCTAGAGTCTCATAGCTGGGACTGGAAGGGCGAAGGTTTTCTGATCCTTCCACATAGGTAGATATCTCTTCTCCACTCTGTAACCGTCCAGAGGTTATGTTCTGCAAAATAGAACTCCATGCGGTCCAGTGAGCGTAGTGCTTCTCAAACTTCCACGTACAAACTGGGGTTCTTGCTAAACTGCAAATTCTGATTACTTAGGTCTGGGATGGTGCCTGAGATTCTGCATTTCTAATGCACTTCCAGAGAGCGCCCACGCTGCTGGCTCCGTGGACCATATTTTGAGGAGTAAACGCTACCCTCTGCCCCATTCTCACATGTCAGAAACCCAGCCATCCTTTAAACATGCAGGCTGATGATCCCCGGCACCTGAGAATCCTCCCTAATGTCTTCGGCTGGGAGGGCAGCTTCCTCTCTCAAGGCCGTCCCATGGGGGAGTTGCTCCCTGATGAGGCCCAGGTCCTGTGCTTTTTGCACTAAAGGGACCTGTGGTCTCAGATGCTCCTCACTGGGCATGGCTCACACTGGGTTGGATTCACCGTGGCTTTGGATTTCTTCCCTGTTGGATTATTGACCTTTTACACCATGTAGGCCTTATCAGTGGTGAGAAAATGGGCACCGGGTCACTCAGCTGAGCTGATGTCTTCATTCCCCATTTCTTTTCTGCTGGGACATTTTACTAAGCGATAAAATCTTACAGTAATATTGACAAGGCCATGCTTTCAGGCTTTTAGGCTGCTCTACGTTTAAACTGATATGACAGCTGATAAATAGACACTGGGCTCTGAGACTTCGTCTAATCTCCAACACTGGCAAATTTTGAGTCCGTTGCCACTGACCTTTCCTTGGGGAAAAATCTGTTCTCAGAAAGCAGAAGGTCTAAACCTATGTTGAGCTTCTTTGCTGTACCAGGCTCTGGTCTGGAGCAGATACAAGCTTCTCCGGCCAGGAACCAGCTGATATTCGTAGCTAAATCCCCGTTATCTAGAACGTGGAGACATACTCAGTAAGTTCTCAAGTACTGACTGCGCTGGGCCATGGACATAAGTTATTATTTAAAAAAAAAACCAGGAAAGTATTATATCACATCCTTAGAGAATCTCAGTTTTTGAATTTTTCTTTTCGAAGTTTAAGATTAGATAATCTTCTAGATGAAGAAGGTGGTTATTCCTTTTTGCTGGACAGATGGGCACACAGATGCTCTGGAGAGTTCATTAACCCCACCCTGACATTTTTGCGGTCCTGGCTTTGTCTTCCAGTGGATCTTGGAACGTATCCAAAATATACTTAGACATACTTCTCTGGGAGAAAAGCTTTTACACTTCAGAAACACACACACACACACACACACACTCTTAATTTGAGGTTGAATTTTTCTGCCCTAATTAGCTGCGTCTTTGAGCTTCAAGAGCTAGTTTTACTGTGGTTATTAACGAGGCCAATCTCTGATCACTGGTCTTTTTCAAAAGCATTCCAGCCTTCTAAACAGTGGCCTTTCATGATTTACAAGTTTGGAATCTTTGAGAGTTTTCAACAATTAAGGTGCTAACTTTTCGCACTCGCCTGGTCTCCAAACTTCTCAATCACAAAACCTTGGAAATGGTCTGTGGTGAGGGGAGCCTCGTGCTCCTACAGGTCCCCTCTGAGCCGTGGGAGGGTCCGGGGAGCTCATCTAGTCCAGCAGGCATCACTTCTAGAAAGGATGTTGGCAATAAGTCACTGGCACCGCTCATGAGCATGAAGCCTGTGCTAACTGAGTATGGAGTACATGGCCAAGGGCGAATGCTGTCAGCATGACTCGGAAGGCACGAGAGTAAACAACCTTCCCTTTAACTTAGCCTGCCACTGTTTTCAAAGTGCTTACAGATTTGAACGCTCACTTGATCTTTACAACAAGGATGGGTGATGCACTGACAAACGCTATTATTACTGAATGGGCAAAATGAGAATCAGAGAGGGACAGTGACTTTCCTAAGGACACACAGTCACTGGCAGAACCAGATCTAAGGGCTTTCTCGTTCCTAGTCCAAAGCTCATCCCAAAAGGCCTGCCAACTCCTTCAGTCCAGAAATGCACACCTTCCTTGTGAAATGATTTAAAATGCTGCTTTAAAACTTCTCAGTCATGATCAACAAACCGCATTCTACGTTCATAAGACATGTGTGGACTCTTTGGACTTCCTATGGTCCCACTTGATCTAATGAATCCTGGTGAACAACACCAGTAAAAAGTTAAGAAATCAATCACTCAACATTTAGAGGCATTTTCTTCTTCGCAGAAAACACTTTCTGCTGGTCTTTAAAACAAGCACAGGCGATGTGTTGTGGAAGCGAAGAAAATGCAAATGGGTGTCTATCAACAGCAGGACCCACAGCCTGTATTATGAATGGGCGGGGTGGTGTATGTTATCAAGACAGAAAAATACCTAGAATTCCATTGCTGTGTATGTTTTTATTCATCTAAAACAAAGCACGTGACGATGGCTTGTAAAAGGTACAGGGAAAGTGCTGTGTATATTTTAGCTGCTTTCTTGCTGTGCTCGTAGTTGTTGGCACCTGTCAAGTTCTCGACACACATGGATTAGTCTTCCTAAAGGACTAAAGAGGGTTGTTCCTGTAAAAGGTAATGTCTCGACATTTAACTGGGATTTTTCACTTCTCTTCAATTCTACCTCCGAAATATCTTCGTATCTCCCTGCTTCTCCCCACCTAGAGGATCTAAGCCTCCTCCATTTCTTGTCCAGTCACCTGAGCAAGAGCCCCCAGGAGTCTGCCTGCTTCCCCCATTCCTCAGCCCATCCATTCTCCAAACAGGAGCAGAGTGGACTTTCAAGCCACACTCTCGCTTAGAACGTGACAGTGGCTTCCAATCAAGTTTGGAAGAAAACCCACCCCCTGCCAGGGCCTATGGCGTCCCGCGGGATCTAGCCTTGGCCCATCTGGCCGCCCTCCCCTCCCACACCTTGACCCTTGGTGAACGGCACCTCAACACTGCTCCTGGAGCACGGCCTTCGCATCCGGCCCCAGGCCTGCATCCGTGATCTGTCCCTGGATACCACAGGGCTGGGGCCCCCTGAGCCTCCAGAGCCGCCTTCCCGGAGCGTGCTGTCCGACGTAGCTTCTTGCCCTCGTATCAGGTTATCCTGTCCTTCCCTTCTATACACTGACCCTCACTTGAAAAAATACCTTCTTTGTTGTCTTTTCCTTCCCACTAGACATAGGCTCCAAGAAAGCAAGCAAATGATTTGTTTTACTCACTCCAGTCTCACCCGTGCCTAAAACGGACGTTCCATAAATACTGTGACTCAGCGAAATATGGACAAATGGGGGAGCAAAGACAGGGCACGTTTGTTGAGCATCTACTATGTGTGAAGGCTCTTTCACCTCCCTTGTCTTTTATCCCCCAACAATGCGGGGTCACGTGAGCTCACTGGGCACAGAACAGCAAAGCGAGTCTCGCTCGGAGAGGCTTGTTAACACGCGTCAGGATTTGCAATTATTCACAGACACATTGGGTGGAACATCGAGGTAAGTGACTCTCCACAGGGTGTGGTTCTTCCACTGCCCTGCAGGACATCGTTTATCGTGTGAACGGGAGCCGGCGTCCGGTGCCACCACCCTACAATATCAGCTAGCGCTCACAGAATGTGTGCAAAGGGGAAAGTTACTGTGTTATGCGTGGAGGGAAACCGAGGACTCATGATTCAAACAAACTGTAAGAATAAAAAAGTTTTTAAATGACGTGCCGCGGCTCCCCTGGCTGGCTCAGTTGGCGCAATCCACTCTGTCTTGGGGATTTTCAGGGATGTGGCTGATAATCACAATTATGAATTGGGAGGAAGGAAAGCACATCCCCCTTCTGCTATTACGGCTTTTCTAGTACTATCTGGCTCAGCAGACGTCCAGCTCTGGCTGTACCCATCCGGGTTCCCTTACTCGACAAGGAGCCCAAAGGGTAAGGAGTGGCATCACACGGTCAGCCCGTTCCCAGGGCTTAGCGGAGGGGAAGCACACGGTATGTGTGTGTGGAGTGTGGAGTGAGCTGACAACATCTCATCTCATCTCATCTCCAACGTCTTAGGAAATCAAGAAGGAGCTTATAGCTCCTGTCATCCCTTTAAAAATGGGTTGGAATTGAATTTGGGAGGGAACCCCACCATGGGTGACATGACCCTGTGAGGATAAACCTTGAATAAACCTCTTCAGTCCACACTGTCTTCTCTGTCGAGCCTGAGTCCAGATCAGTCTTCCTGTTGCCAGATGGTGAGTGATATGTCAAAGGTGGCTGCAGATAAAGGTGCAGATGGTTATGGGTCTTTCTGGCTCAGGCTTATGCCATCAGCTTGCAGATCCATCGGTGAAGATTCAGACCCGGTGTTACGGGTTGAATTGTGTCCTCTTAAAAAGTTAGCTTAAAGCCTTAGTCCCCAGTACCTCAGACACTAACGTATTTGGAAATAAGGTCATGGCAGGTATCATTAGTTAAGTTAAATGAGGTCATAACGGAGTAGGCTGGGTCTGCAGTCCAATATAACTGGCATCCTTGTAAGAAGGAGGGAATTTGGACACAGAGACACATAGGGAAGGTGGCCATGGGAAGATGTAGGTAAGGATTAGGGTGATGCAGTTACAAGCCAAGGGCCGCCTGGGGTTACCAGAAGTTGAAAGAGGCAAGGAAGATCAACCCTTGGAGGATTTGGAGAGAGCGTGTCCAGCCAGCATCTCGATTTTGGACTTCCAACCTCTAGCACTATGAGACAACATGTTTCTGTGGTTTTAAACCACCTGGTTTGTGATAATTTGTTAGGGCAGCTGTAGGGAGCTAGTAAAAATCTAGGATTAAGTATCACCATTGGCAGGTTTGATTCATCTAGGCAATCCAGACGATCCCTATGAAATAAATGAGTAAGTCAGAGAAAAGGGGACGAAGAAGGAAGGTCCATTTATCTGTGGATCTCTACACCCAGTGCACTCCAGCAAAAGTCCTTTCTAAGCAACATCCCCAGATTTGGAGAATCGTGAAGGATGTAATCCTGCTTTCCAGAGCTGCTGAACTCACTGTGCCTGCTCACTGAGTTTGTACCCAGAAGAGCTTCTCCATCTTCCTTGAGTGTGGCCAAATCAAAGACCTCTGTGCAAATTTGTTCGTGTTTGATGTTCATCTCTCTTCCCACTTGCTTGTCTAGTTGATCTTGGTTCCTGCCTCCATCATGCCTCCAACTCACCCAATTTATTAATCCAAACACACTTTCAGTCCTCTTCTTATGTGACACTTAGCAGTTTTCAACACTGTTAGCCACACACTCTCCTAGAGCCCTCTTTTCTCCTGACTCTATGAGCCATCTTCTGTGGTTCCCCTCAAACCCTACTCTTAAATGTTGAGTTCCTTGACCTTCCTATTAGGTCAGCTTGTCCCTACCCACCTACCATCTAGACACCAGCTATCATCTAGGCACTGATGACTCCCCACATTTCAAGACCCATCTGTCCAGACACTCCCATGACATCTCTACTGGGACAGAACAAAAGCTCCTTAAACTCAATATATTCCAAAAAGAACTCAGAGTGTTTTCCTCAACCTGGTCTTCCTTGGGGTTTCCTAGCTCAGGGAATGTCCCTGTCATCCAATTTTGAAAGCCTTAAATGTCAGGCTCATCTTGGATACCTTCCTTTCCTTCCTTCTCTCTACCTTTCCCATCCAATCAATCACCAAGTCCTAGTTTTTTATCTTTTCTTATCTCTGGAGTTTGTCCATTTATCTCTGACTTCCCTGCCATCACTCTTACCTGACTTAATGTTCACCAATCTCCTGCCTTCCCACCTCTAAATCCATTTTGTATATAATCTGCCAGAGCAGTCTTTTAAGAGCACAGATATCGTCATGGTGCTTCTCTGCCTAACCTGCTTCAGTGATGATTCATTGTGTTTAGAGTAAGGACCAAGTTCCATACATGTCCTATGAGACCTCGAATAACCTGGCCCTTGAAACTCATCCAGTTTCCTTCCATGTCTCTGCTCTTCATCCCAATGTTGGCTTCCCTCATGGTGCCAAAATGGCTGCAGACGTCTTTTAGGTTTTATATCCATTGACTCCTCTGTGCAAAAGGAGAGTAATAGCTGGTTTGTTATAGCTCTCTTAAAAAAGTACTGATTCTTGCCTCCTCCTCCCCTGTTCAAGAGACCATGGCAAATCTCCCTTTAGGTATTTTTGGAATACATTGCTGGTTCCTGAACTGATTCCTTGGTTGGGGGAGTGCTATGTCTGGATTAGAGTGGGCCTAAATTATCTAAATGGTTGGTTGGTGCAAGGAGGATGAGGTTAACCTGACTGGGTCGATATAACCAGGATCTACTCCTAGACCCAGGAGTAAAGGAAATCTCTTTCCTCTCTCCCTACCACCACATACAAAACCAACCACCTGGGTTCTCCAGCCTTGGGATGGGTCAGGGGAGTGAAAGGGATGCCGAGGAAGCTACAGTATTAAATACCACTGTATTGACCTCTTTCTCTTTTTTATCTAGGTGAGTCCTACTCATTGTTCAGAGCTGAGCACAAACATCACTTACAGAAACCTTCTCCGAACCTTTCTCAACACCCCCTACAAACCTCCTGGACCTCTCTATTTCACCCTGACACAGCTCCCTGCACACCCTTCTCATCGCCCGTGGCCACAGCTGTGAGTAATTGATTCTGCAGTTACTCCAATGTCTGTGTCCTTCCTCCACCACCTCCAAAGAATGCCAGCTCCAGAGGGCACGTCCTTGTCTGCTTGTGTCATGGCCGTGTCTCCAGCTATTAGCACACCTATTACACACCAGAGATGCTCATTAAAAATGTGTTGGAAAAAACAATCAAAATAATAGATAAAATCTGTACATTATAGAGAAGTATGAAGAAACAGCAAATCCTTCAATCATCATATCCTTGTCTGAAGATCATCAATGCCAACAATTTTTTCAAATTTTCTTCCAGTTCTTTTTCCTATGCACATATGTATCTGTGTGACTGGGTATATACAGCATATGTAATTTTGTATGGGATTTTTAAAAAGATTTTATTTATTTATTTTGAGATAGGGGGGTGCAGGCGGAGGGGCAGAGGGAAAGGGAGAGAGAGAATCCTCAAGCAGACTCCCCGTGGAGTTTGACGTAGGGCTCAATCCCAGGACCCCAAGATCATGACCTGAGCCGAAACCAAGAGTCGGATGCTTAATCGAATGTGCCACCCATGTGTTTTGGGTTTTTAAATTTACATCATCACACTGATGTATGTGTTTGTGTGTGTGTGTGTGTGTATATATATAAACCTCTGTCCAGCATTATTAGTGATATTCTAAAAACATCCCTTGGATTTGGGAAAGATAAAATTCCTTACAAGATTATGCAAATATGTCATTATTTATTTAGAGATGCACCGGGAGTATTGGAAGATGTGGGCATTCTTTATTACAATACTAAAAATATAGTTTCTGTTCTTTTTTTTTTTTTAAGAAAAAATCTCCCTCAGCATCCTCACCACCCCCAAACCCCTGTGTTCCTTCACCTCGCCTTTTTAACTTTCCTTTTTTTCTATTCCTTGTCTTCCATCTGCTGTGATAAAGCACAGTCTTCCGAGCCCAGGCATTTGGCTGCATTCGGACTGACACAGAGTTTGGGCAAATTTCTTTAAAAAAAAGAAAGAGGGGTGCCTGGGTGGCTCGGTCGTTTAGCATCTGCCTTCGGCTCGGGTCATGGTCCCAGGGTCCTGGGATCGAGCTCCACATCGGGCTCCCTGCTCGGCGGGGAGCCTGCTTCTCCCTCTCCCACTCCCCCTGCTTGTGTTCCCTCTCTCGCTGTGTGTCTCTCTGTCAAATAAATAAATAAAATCTTTAAAAAAAATAAAAAAAGAAAGGAAGAAAAGAAAAACAAGATTAAAGCAGGCATTTCTTATAAAACAGATTGGAACTTGGTGGGGCTCTGAATGAGCATTTGAGACTGGATGAGAGCTCTTCCTTTTCTTTGTTTTTCCTTTCCGTCCCCAGCCGGTGAGCCCACGGTGTTGCCATCTTTCTCCTCTGGCTCTGATCTCTTCCAAGTGGGGCTGCACGACTATGCGGGTGCGGGCAGAATCGTTGTTTTTCTCAGAAATCCCCCCATCTTGCACAAGACTCATTCACCCTTTCATTCTTGCGAGGTTTAGTGCACATGGGATGTACCAGGGCCCCTGCTGAGCACCGAGATACAAATCTGAAAGCTCAGTCCATGCCCTCAGGGAGCCTGCAATCGAGTGGGAGGGAGCAGATAAGTGAGAGTCGCCACAAACGGGAGAGGAAGCTGGTACAGCACTGCTCCCTAGGGCAGAGGAAATCAGGGGGAGAGCCCAGAGGAGGCGGCAGCTGAAGAAGGTCTCAGAGTCTGTGGGATTCCTAGACACAGTAAAGCATTTATATTCCCTGACATCTGGTCACGTGTGTCTCTGGACCACTTCGTTTTGGACACGGATTCTTACCACCGCACTCAGAAGCCCAGCCCAGGGTCTTCTGATCAAAAACTGCAGGTAGTTGGGGAGCAGACCTGAAGGAACACAGGCGTCCGAGAGCCCTGGGTTCGAAATTCAGCTCCGCCATCTCCTTGGGGTGTGGCTTTTCCCCCAACAATTCCCTCGAACTCCCAGAGCCTCAGTTTCCTGCCCTGTAAAATGGGACTCCTCACCGCTATCGGCAAGTGTGAGGCGTGAGTAGGAGGGTGCACACAGGGCACTCTGCCCGGCACTCGGGGTGTGAAGCATTCAGCACAGTGCTCGGTGCCGCATCTCACCCTGGGCCGCTCTTCAAGCTGCGCGTCCGTGCACACCGCTGAAGGGCTGGGTGGCAACACGAAATCCCGCCCTCTGTGAACTGGTGACCTCCCTGGCCACGGAAGCAGACAGGTCATTTAAAAAATGTAATTTTCGCATTGACATTCTTCGTGCTGAGCCCGGGGGCAGGCATGTCCATTCTGCTCGGGGAGAGCTCCGGGGCAGTAACCCAGAAAGAAGAAGCAGCCCTCACTTTGCCGGTCTGCGCCCGGGCTCCTGACAAAAGAATTGTGCAAATGAACCTTTAAATCCGTAAATAGTGCCCCCACGATGCCGGGAAGAATGCAGCGGCGACAAAGGGCAATATTCACAGTTTATCTCAGGGTGATGGATCTGAATGGACGCATGAACGCGGGTTTGTTAGAGAGAGAGCAGGCCACAGCCCCCCGCCGGGAACCCAGTGGCCACAGTCTGCCGTGCAAACAGTCAGTCCAAATCCCGAACAATTAGGGGAAACCAAGCTGCCATTATCTGAACTTCAACTTGTTCTCATGATTGATATGGGAAATGAAAAGTTGTACACGGCTCGGGGAAGGCGCGGCTTGCCCGCACCACACGCAGGGCCTCCGAGAAGGTGCATGATGTATATGTCATCCACACGGCGTGAGTGGCCCGCGGGCCGCCGGGTCAGCATGGGGAGGGGGCGGCCCTGCCCCGCAGATCATCCCCGTGTGGGCTACCGGTCTCTGACACATCAGATCCCCTTTTTCCATCTGAGTTCTCTGAACAATCCCCCCCGATAACCTCAGTACAGGACCAAATTCTTAAAAGTTGTTTTGGGGACAGGGCGGGACATTTCTGTGTAGGTGGAGGATGCATTAGGTGTTAGCTGCAGGACCATGGTCCGGTCAGCGAATCTGTCTGCACCTCAGTCTTGTCAGCTGTAAAATGGGGATAAGACCTACTTCATAAAAAAGTATGTGACTTGACGAGTATGAAAGTTCTCAATAAATATGAAGTGCCCATATTCATTCATTCAACAGCCGAGAGCCTGAGCCTGCGCTGGGTACCAGTCACTCTGCTCGGTGGGCAAGAAGACAACTCTGGCCTTCAGGGCTTAGAAGCAAGTTCGTACCTAACAGCCTGCCTCAGGCTTTTCAAGGGCAGGGGCTATGCTTCTTCTCCATCGAGTCCCCAGTTTCTTGGCCCAGAGGAGGAGCTCCCCGGTGTTTGTGGACCTGAAGCGAGCCCCAGTGCTGTCAGGGAGTGCCATGGCACAAGGAGGAGGGTTCTCTGGGCCACAGAGGGTGAGGGGAGCAGAGAAGCTGCTCTGCAGGGGAAGGACATCATTCCAAGCTGCAGAAAAGTCCCACCAAAGGCTGGAAAGTAGGGCTGCAGAAAGCTGGGCAGCTGGAGGGTAGGGTTCCTGGAAGGTGAAGGCGGGAGAGGCGGCTGAAGAACTAGGCGGATCATCCAGATTCCCAAAGTGAAGAGGAAATTTGCCTTTTATCCTGTAGGCAATAGGGAGCCACAAAATGTTCTGCAGCAAGCGAGGGACGCCTGACTCAAGCTCTGGGAAATGTCCTCCGAAGAGGGTAGGCCTGGAATGGGACAGGAATGGCCTGCAGAAAGCAGGGCCAACAGGGCCTGGCAATGCACCGGATGCAGGGAGAGAGGGTTCAAAGGTGACAAGGGTTGTGAGCTTTTGGCTCCTTCTCTTCCAATTCATTACTTAATGGAACTCTTCTTATTCCCCTCCATCAGAGACGAGTGGCAGAATTCCACACTAGTTGCCAGGAACTTATATAATCAATCAATCAATCAATTAACTGCATGCACACACACACACACACACACTTTCTGTAATCAGTTCTCGCAACATGCTCATGCGGGAACTCCTCTCACTTCGATTTCACAGGTAGGGAAACTGAGGCCCAGAGGATGACACAAATGACTGGCTCCAGTCTGAGCTGGGATTTGAACCAGCGTCGTTCTGACGAGAAAGCCATCCCCTTCCCTTTATGCGGAGCTGCCTCTGGAGGCATGCATGCAGTGCACACACGCACAAAAAAACAAAAACGCCCGGCACTCGGGCCACCGGGACAGCGGCTGAAACAGAGACTTCCAAGAACCCTCTTCAAAGCGGCCAGAGGCATTCAGCAAGGCCCTGCATTCAGCCTGGAAGGATTTCTCCATTGTCTCCACCATCAGAGGTAAGTGACATCTTGAACGCCTCAAGAAGATTAAATAGCCCGGCTCGGTCGGAAAGCTTACAAAAAAAGGGTGAGAGAGAGAGAGAAGAAAGGACGCAAGTTGGCTATTATAGAGCTGGTCCTTTTTTGTCGGAGAAAGAGCTTTCAAGGAGCACTATTGGAAGAAGCGGGCCCAGAGAAGAAGACAATACCGGGGAGCCAGAGAGAACTCCTCCAGGAACCCGGGGCTGGGCGCCGTGAATGCGGATTACTGTGGCTCCGAGCCGCCAAAGAAAAGGGGAACCCTGGTCAGGATGAAAATGAGGAATTACTTTTTTTCCCTTCCCCTCTGAAACTCCAGTTCACTGCGCAGCGACAATGCGTGATGGGGGGCACTTGACATGCCCCTCTTCCAGGCCATGTTGGCGCCCCATGTGGGGCCCCCGGGGAACAAGGGCGGCGCAAACCCAAACAAAGCCGATTTTAACCCGATAAACTCACCCCACATTCTCGAATAGAAACGACGGGTGTTGGGGCTGCTGAACGTCTGCGCACGGCCCAAACACATGGGACAAATAAGGAGCTTGGATTTGCGGATGTTTGAACATATGTAAACTTCTTCATCTTTTTAAGAGAATTTTTTTCTTTCTTTCCCACCCCACCCCCTTTTTTTTTTAGTTTTCAATGGGAGGAAGATCAGGGATGCTGATGGCACTGTTTGCAACCTCAAACGAGCTTGTTTCTAGAAGGTGATGAAGCTGAGGACTGTGAGGGAGAAAGGGCTCTAATTTGCTCAGATCCCAGGAGCAGGATTTGCTTTTTAAACATAGTCTGTCCTCATCCACCTCTAAATGGCCACCCTGCCCCTTCCCCATTCTTTGAAAAACTGGGTTCAGAGAGATGCGGTGCAGAAAAGCTGTGGATGGTCCAGTCAGGAGATCCAGGTTCGAGTGTGTCGTCCCTGCTGATGGTTTTGTAAGAATCACCTCCCTTCTTGGGGCTTCAGTTCTCGCCCACCAGGCTTTGAGCACCTGGCTGCGTGGATGAGGCATGCAGCGCATCCTTCTGCTTCCTCCAGCACCTCGGACACACCGTGGCCCCTCCGTAAATCCTGCCTGCTTCTCCGAGGAAAACCAAGCAAGGTGATAGTTGCAAAAAGGGTTCTGGACCCATAAGTGCATTTTACAAACCTGAGATGTCATATTTACTATTTTTCTTTTTCTTTTTTTTGGTGAAAGTCCATCATTCAAACATATGTAGTAGCGATAATCAGTTACAGAGTCCAAGTTCCTGCATGCCAGTCAGTCCAATGAAAATTCAAAATTATTTTCATCCACATAAAGTCACTCATGGTTTTTTTTTTTAATTTTTATTTTATTATGTTATGTTAATCACCATACATTACATCATTAGTTTTTGATGTAGTGTTCCATGATTCATTGTCTGCGCTCACTCATGGTTTTAAAATCTCGTACTATCTCGGGGTGCCTGGGTGGTACAGTCAGTTGAGCGTCCGACTCTTGATTTTGGCTCAGGTCGTGATCTCAGGGTCATGGGATCGAGCCCTGCATCAGGCTCTGTGCTCAGCGTGGAAATCTGCTGAAGTTTCTCTCTCTCTCTCTCTGCCCCTCCCTCCCGCCCTCTCTCTTTCTCTCTCAAATAAATAAATAAATCTTCAAAAAAAAAAAAAGAAGATCTCGTACTCTCTTAAAGAGAAGCAGGTGGGAAGTATTGAAAGCCAGATGTAACAGCAACCTGAATGATGAGTTTAGTACGTCTTCATTCCTTCTCCACTTGTAAGTCAGCTCCAGCCATGCGTGTTCCATGTGTCTTTTATATGTAGTCCGGACTTATTTTTTCAAATTTGGTTTTTACCTGTGTGTGTGTGTGTGTGTGTGTTTTAGTGATTAGACTTGGCATGCCTATCAGAATTTAAAATCACAGTGGAAATGAGATTTGGCATCTCAGGTGGAGAAAAAAAATGCTGATCTGCCTTGAGAGGCCCTCCTTTTTAGATTGTGAGCCACACACATGAAGGTTGTTCCTCACTCTGAGGCTCTCCTTGCTGAGAATGCATGACCTGCACAAAATGGAGGAGAGGCCCCTTCTGTCACAGCTACTTCATTTAGCCCTGGATGTGCCCTCACGTGAACTTAAAATATCTACCTTAAACAGGAAACTGTGTGACTGTTGGGAAGGGTGGTGAGTTTTGGTATAAGGCCCACTGGAACGGACCGCCCCTTCCCCACACGCTCTTTAGCCATGGACTCTGGCGGGAGCCATTGACATGCTCTGGGACTTGGTTTCCTAGGGTCACACCAGAGCCTCAGGGCTGTTGGGAGGACGGACCGAGCTGGTGTCCCTGGCAGGTCTGTGAGTGGCTTACTGCAAGTGAGAGGAATGTGGGGAGCAGGAAGGTACCATGGGCAGTGGAATGGTCTGGCTCCATCACTTAGTAGGTGCAGTGTCTCCTGTGCCTCAGACAATTCATCCGTAAAATGGGTCTACTAATGGAAGCTTCCTCTCGGACTGCTGTAAGGATTTAGAGGTAGCATAAGGAAAGATCTTAAAACAGTATCTGGCAGGTGACGAAAGCTAAAATGAATGTTGGCTATTTTTCAAGGTTCTTGGCCAAGGAGCTGGGAAGGAAGTAGGAGAAAGGGTGATATCCGGGAGGAAGATGCATTGCAAAAGTCTGACTACTCTTGGTTCCAACTGCATCTCCTGAAGAAGACTGACTCCAGGAAACCAGGATTGAAGGGAGGGTCCCCCGTGATGAGGGTGAGGGGAAACTGAGTAGCTGACCTTCTTTCTTCGCTCACCTCCCCCCGCCCCATGCCCATCTTCTGGGATTACAGATAGAATCACTCAATGCAGGGAGACTGGGTGTCCCTTCCCGACTTAGATGCAGTGGGACTGGGTTATGGGAGGGTTGGGAGGGGACAAGATTATTACCATTAAAATTTTAACATGTTGTTTTAGCCTGTTCGTCATGAAAATTTCTATTATTTTTGTTATTTAGCCTGCTATATAACAATTGTTAGCTTTCCCTAAGGAATGGACTAGAGACCAGTGCTGCCCCTCCCCAAATCCCAGGGGCTCATGCCAGCCAAGACTTACCTAAGATCCCTCAAGTTACCCCTTGTCAGCAGCTTTACTCGAGCTCTGCTTTGCTTCATGTGTCCTTTTTTCAAAAAGCTTTTTTGATTAACCAACATTTGTAGTGGGAAATAATATTAGTCTTGTAACCAGAGGGTACCGAGCCCTCGTTACATAGAAATAAGCCTTGAGTTTCAAATATTTCCACTGGCAAAACTTCTCATGTAAAACTTGTATTACCGTTGATGTTATGGGGGAGAACTTTTAAATAGTAAAAGCCAATACACTGTGTTTCTGGATCATTTTAGTTACCAACAGCGAAAATCGTCTAAATACGCCCCCTACAAATTGGATAAAATGGAAGCTGTTTACATATAAGATTCATATTATATACTCTACAATTATAACACATTAAGCTAGCAATTGTAGCCCACTGTGTTTCCACTGAGCCATATAGTGTATGATCCCTTCATAAAATAATACTCAAAGAGACAGAATAAAAATATTTTTGTAGAGAGAGAGAGAGAGAAATACCTTGCTGTTATTCTGGATCTTCCAGTAGACTCGGTGGAAGGTGGATCAACCAGGAAGGGGACCCACTTCTGTTTCCAGGCAGTATGACAGGAGAGCAAATCCAGTGGTAGTGGAGGAGTTTCTTGTTGCCAGGGATGCCGGTGCTGGGCAAAGCCAAGACCCCAGTGGAGCGGATTCTTGGGGAATTTGTCTGTGCTTTCTAAATAGAGGGAAGCACAGGTGTCCTCGTCTCAGCAGCTTCTGCTGGGACATCTTTTTACCTGCTGGCCTCTGGCAGCAGGAAAAGTGAAGGACCAGAGCCTGAGCTGGCTGTCCCTCTGGCATTTGGGGTGATTAAGTCAGAGGAAGAAATTGAGCTTCTGCCTGCGGAGGGGAACTGAGATTGTCTTCTCGTGGAGGACCTGCTGACTCAAGGTGGTGTTGGCCAGACTGGAGGCCCCTCCTTGGGTTCTGAGTGCCCCGCCATCACAGCCTGATGTTTTTCCTTCCTCCAGGATCCAGTTGTTAGAGGGTCTCTGGTTGACCACTCAAGCTTCTGTCAGATTTCCCATTTGGAACATCAAGGACAGAAGGATACTTTATAGAACCTTTACATTTACCTCAATTAATTTTTGTGTGATGTGTCCATTTTTTTTTTAAATGTTATTGAGGGTTTTTTTTTGAGCTGACAGAGTTCTCATGTTAATATCGTGAACTCCTCAGGGCGCCGGGGTGGCTCAGTGGGTTAAAGTGTCCGACTCTTGGTTTCGGCTCAGGTCATAATCTCAGAGTCCCACTTTCAGTGGGGAGTCTGCTTGACATTCTCTCTTTCCCTCTCCTCTGCACCTCCCCCCTCTAAAAAAACCCCCAAGTCTCCCAAAAAACAAAACCCGAATATCTTGAATTCCTCTTCCTTGAGAAAGAAGGTGGCTTTGATATCATCTAGTGATCCTTCTGAATTTTCCTGAGATAACTTGGGCCTGAATTTTACAGGGGTGTAATCCTTCATGCACATTGCTGATGTCCTCATCTGCATTGGCAAGAGTTTCCTCTATATTTATGGGGTAAATTCTCTGTAAATTGGATAAGGGGTAAAAATTTCTTTTTGTTGATGCACTCCAGGGGGGAGTCGATGTTTCTGCTGGAGTTTTGGCATCCTCCGCCTTTTCCAACCAGGTTGTTTTCTGGTTGCCATGAAGCTTCGGGTTTGCAGAGTTTCCATATGACCTTTAAGTGCATTGATTATTCTAGCTTCTTCAGTTAATGCCGCGTTCATTCCATTTCTTTTCAGTGAGAGAGTTTTTCAATAACCATTTAACTCTGCCACATAAATCAGTTTCTTCATGACTCCTCTGGCTCATTTTGTAAGGGCTCTCTCTCCATGAGCTGTCTTCCCTACTCCCAGTTCCAAGTTCTCGTGCTCCCTGTTGATTCACCCCCAACAGCAGCCCAGTGGTGCATCTTGAGCATGTGTCCAGATAGAGACTTGACCTGATTCTCTTTATGGTTCAGAACTTGCTCCATAGGCTCTCTAGGATTTTCTGAGATTTTGTTTCTCTTTAATAAGTTTGCCGACTCTACCTTTCCATTTTTGAGATTCTTGTGAATGCAGCTTTAGGCTTCTATGAAGCTTGGAATTTTCCTCCAAACCCTGTATTAGTGCTCCTTCTGATGGGTTTTGAAGGATGTTTTGGGGGCAGCACTGGCTGTTGGATCTGCTTAGCTGATTCTTCTAAGGACTGAGACTTACCTGTAATGTCAGCCCTTAGCCCAACTTGCTGTAAACATTTGGATTTCTCTTCTCTTCATGCTTTTGTGTAAGAATCTATTTTAAGACCAAATAGGGGATTGTCACTTTCCAGCTCATTGTTTGTGGTTTTCACATTTGCTATTTCTGTGAGTTTGTTTTTGAGTCTGACTTCTAGAATAGTTGATTTAAGAGTTCCAACTTCTCTTTCAATGTGGCTAAATCTCTCAAAAATTTGATGCCTTTCCTCCAGAAAGACAGAAATGTCAGTGGCCAGTTCTTTGTCTCCCTTTGCATAGTAGTAAAAGTTTTCAGCATGAAAAGCTACCACTAGGATGTGCGAGCTGTCCTCTCCCACACAACCTTTGGGGGGCTGGGGCTGGGCTAAGTTCCCCTGGCATGCTACCACCACCTGGCACAGGGGCTCCAGCATCAGCATCACACTGAGCATCAGGGCCACCAGGGGACCCTCTGTGACCCTTAAGGCCACTGTTATGTTGCTTAGGTTGCCAGGACCTGGCTGGCCACAGCAGATGTCAGAGCCTGGTGGTGAGCATTCTGCCCAGAACCCCTTCCATGCCTGGCAACCAGGGCTGACCCCAGTGGAGTAGGGGAGGGGATATGAAAAACAATGACTCCCAACTTCCACATCTTGACCCATAAGGAAAGTGATCAGATAACATGACCTGGGGGAATGGTCTAAGCTCTGTAGGCTGGAGGGAATGGCCAGGGGCTCTGGCCACCCCAGGTCCTTCCTGGCTGCCCCCAAAACTAAGGGCATCAATGTGTTTCCAAATCTGTAACCATCCTGGGTCACTAATTGGGAGGTTCCAAGCTGGAGGACTTGTAAACTCCCAGTACTGACCACTGTTCCTTTTCCTTTCTCTCTTCTTAAAAATGAAGGTGACATTCATCTGATGTAATATTTTAACTGTCTTTTAAATATTTATTTATTTATTTATTTGAGGGCAGAGGGGAGGGACAGAGGGAGAGGGCGAGAGAGAATCTCAAGCAGACTCCATGCTGAGCGTGGAGCCCAGTGCAGTTCGATCTCATGACCCTGAGATCATGACCTGAGCCAAAACCAAGAGTCGGATGCTTAACCTACTGCACCACCTAGGCGCCCCTCAACTATTTGAAGTGAACAATTTAGTGGAATTTAGTACATTCATAATGTTGTGCAACCACCACCTCTGTCTCTTTCCAAGACATTTTCATGACTCCAAAAGGAAACCCTATAACCATTAAACACCGTATTCCCCTCTCCCCCCCTACACCCCTCTGCCCCCCGCACCCAGTGATTTGTGATCTTTATGGATCAACCTATTCTGAATATTTCATATAAATGGAATCATACAGTATGTGACCTTTTGTGTTGGCTTCTTTCATTTAGCGCAGTGTTTTTGAGATTCATTCATGTTGTAACACCAAGTAGCACTTAATTCATTCTTATGGCTGAATATTATTCCGTTGCACAGATAGACCAGAATTTATTTATCTACTCATTCAATGACGGAATGTTTGCACTGTTTCTACCTTTCAGCTGTTATGACTAGTACTGCACGAACATGGGTTTTTATGCATTTGTTTGAGTACCAGTTTTCAACTTGGGGGTCTGTATTTTGGGGTCTATACTGGATGAATTTGCTGGGTCATATGGTAATTCTATGTCAAATTTTTTGAGGAATCACCTAACTACTTTCCACAGTGACAATCCCACCAGCCAGGTACGGGGTCCCAATCTCTCCATACCCTCAGCAACACTTGTAATTTTCCATTTTTAAAGTGTTAGCCATCCAAGGGAATGGGAAGTATTACCTCACTCTGGTTTTGATTTGCATTTCCCTAATAACTAAAGATGTTGAGCATCTTTTCATGTACTTATTGGCCATCCTGTGAAACTCCTTTAGAGATATGTCAGTTCAAGTCCTTTGCCCATTTTTATACTGGGTTGTTTGTCTTTTTGTTGTTTAGTTGTAAGAGTCCTTTATATATTCTGGATGCTAGACCCTTAGCAGATATATAATTTGCAAATATTTTCTCCCATTTTGTAGGTTGTCTTTTCACTTTTAAAAAATCTTTTCAGTTTCTTGACAATGGCCTTTGATGCACAAAAGTTTGTAAGTTTAATAAAGTCTAATTCATCTTCTTGTTGTTGTTGTTTCTGTTTTGGGTGTCAAAACTAGGAATTCATTGTAGATCCAAGTTCATGAAGAATTACCCCTCTATTTTCTTCTAAGAGTTTTGTGGTTTTAGCTCTTGTATCTAGGTCATTGACCTACTTTGAGTTAATTTTTATATATGGTGTGAAGTCATGTCTTCTTCATTCCAGGATCGTGGCAAAAGGTGCATCCTCCATCCGGAATGCCACATTCTCATAGCAGAGGGAGGAGGACAAAAGATGAACCATCCAATGGCCTTTAAAACCTCAGCCCCAGCATGGTGTGTGGTGTGTCTACTCTCATTGATTTCGCAGAGCCTGGTGTCAATGAGGCGGTAAGTATTCTCTCCCGGGAATCACTGAAGACTCTCAAGGCAATGGCAAGAATGTTTAATCTCTTACATTCTTGCATATAACCTCTTACATTACAGGGGAGAGAGAAGCTGATAATGGGGAAACAATGATACAATTTATAATACCTGCCCTAGAAATTACAATACATGAATCAGAAAAATAGAATTCAGAGTACAAATATTTAATAGGAAACTTCTGAACATTGAAGGTACAGCTCCATAATCCCTTACCTGAAACCCCTGGGACACGATGGCTTTAGAATTCAGAATGTATTGGATTTTTGAAAAGAAATATAGTATGTATATTGTACGTATAGTATGCAATACTCCTGGCAGGACCCAGGGCTGTTCTTGTAATTGCCACATTAGTATATTTCCAAAACAGATGACTCTCCACAAACGAAAGGCTTCACTTCAGTTTTGGGTCAAATTTTGCTGGCAAATAAGTTTAGGTCAACTCAGGTCTTGCTGCCAAATGAGCTTAAAACACAACAAAAACCACTTTTCAAAAGAGCTTTTTGTATGTTGGAATTGCAGATAAGGGATTGTTGACTTGTATTTTGGAGAGTCACACACATTTCTTAAACTAATTTAGGAGGAAGCAATCAACAGTCACATATGTCCTTTCCAGATTTTTCTAGGTGGTCACAGACAAGAGTTTTCCTAGACCACTGGATGAATTAAGAACACCTTTTGCCAGGGATTATTTGCCAGTGGTCAGAGATTCTTTGGTGGCAATCTACTGAGTGATATTTCTACTCTGCACAAAGATCTCTGTGAGGGTCTTTGGGGGAGACCAGGAAGCATGCGGCCTGATTCTTGTCCTCATGATGCTTACGCTCTGGGTGGGGAGAACAGATGGTATGTTTTACGGTATGTGGTTATGCAGTAGGAGCTATGGGAAGAGCTTGCTTGGGGAGAGGCCCGTGAGGGTGAATCAGAGAGGGGTCCTGGAGGAGGGCTGGGAGAGTTTGGTCCCATGAAAGAAAGGTCTCTGAGCATTCCAAGTGGGGAGAATCCCTGGAGCAAAGATAGGAGGCTGGAGAGCCAAGGCAGGGCCTTGCAGGGGAGGCTGAGGCCTAGGGGTGGAGAACTTCAATGCCACAAGACTAATTCAGAAGTCCATTTACCTATTTCCCATGTTTGTGGATAGAATGGCCTCTTTACAGCAATTCCTTTTTAGTGCAGTTATTACAGAGCAAAAGACATGTTTGCTGGAAAGTTTAATTAAAATGTACTTCCTCGGAATTATGTTCAGGGAGCAAATGAGTTTAAGCAGGTTACTTGGCACATACCAGTTGGGAGGTGCTGATCTCCTCATTCTTGACTCCAGAGAGAGGGGAGGGGGGCAGGAGAGGAAGTGAGGTGGGGGCTTGGGAGGCAGTGAAGGGAAAGGTTCCTGCAGGAACTTGTCTGGGGTAGGCTTTGCAGGCTGTGGGTAAGCAATTATTCCTACAGTCTGGGAGCCAGCCTTCTGTCAGGGCTTAAAACGCAGCAGACACCTGTTTCTGCAATCTCCAAGGGAATTTTCCAGATAAATGCTCCTTGTCTGCCAGGTTATGAGTCAGGTTCTCCTTCCTCGTTATCTATGGCACCTTCCTCAGACCCGCAGGAGCCTTTGAAATGTGAAAATTACCTTATGGAACCAAAGCTGTAAAAGGGTAAACTTTGGGGAGGTGGGGGGTAGATGAGATAAGAAAGACAAATAAATATATCAGCTGGGCATCACTGAGCACCCACAATGCACCCACGACAAGATATGAGGGATACTTGTTGGCTTTGCTTTGCTCTCTTGTTGGAGAAGGAAGATGTTCTAGGAACATTTATTGAGTTCTTGCTATGGTCTGAGCCCTCTCTACTATGATTGGGGTACAAGACCAAAACTAATTGCTAGATGATTGGTTTAGCATCTATGGTACATTTTTGGAGAATTCTGAAAAAGGTGGGATTAAAGAAGTCTTCGTGAAGGAAGAGGTTGTTGGACTGGTATTAACTGATGGGATAAGGAAGTTGGCTCACGCCATGGGGTTGGTGAGCGGTGGAACAGAGACTCAAGCCCAGGCTTCCTAACTGGGAACCTGATCTGGTCCTCCATCAGGATTTCTAAAGAAGAGACACAGAGGCAAGGAAAATCATGTTTCCTTACTTGGGTATTTTGTCTTCGCAAACTGTTTCTTCTGCTAAAGCTTCCTACAAAGACTTCCAGCCATGGTAGGAGACCTCCCCTGGGCTCCACAGAGCTGGCTGCACAGTAGCCTGTTAACTTTCCCCCATTCATTGTCACTCGCGCTAGACGGTGAGCTTCCTTTGAAGCCTCTTCATAAAGGACAGAACATGGCGCTCTCTTGCTCAAAATCTGTCAGTGGCTGTCCATTGTCTGCCGAGTACGCTGGGATCTCAAAGTTGGAAGCCAAATCCAGCTGTGGGAGGTTTTTCAGAGGATGAGACACGTAAGCTTGAGTCTCGAGTAAATATTTATAAGGCGGTCAGCAGGGGCAGTGGGAGTGGGGGTGAAGCATTCCCAGGAATCATCCTCTGCAAACCATCATGTTCGAAAGCACGGCAATATCAAACAGCAAAACATGATAAGACAGTGCCAAGAATTGTGGGGTGGCCGAAACCTGAGGTTCTGGAAGAGATGGAGGATCCCCAAGGATCTTATATCTGAACCTAAGTTCAGATGTCAATGGGATGCCCAAAGGCCATCTTTTTCCTGTTACGATATCACATATCAAGCACAAATTAAAAAAAAAAAACCCAAATTAGGGTCTTGCTTTGCTTGGTCTTCTTGCCCCCTTTTAACCATTCAATAACTCATTGTGAGCATTTTTATGCATCCTCAACAAATCCTTCATGAACATTTTTGTGACTGCGTGATGGTCAATCAGATATATCAAAGTGTGTTTACCATTTTTCAACTTCTGAATATTTAGGTTGTTTTCATTTTTTAATCCTAAAAATAAAGTGGTAATAAACACTGCATGGATATGTCTTTGATTTGCATCTCTAATTGTTTCCCTAGAATTGATACGAGAATAAAGCAAAAAGGTTGCATACATTTTATATTCTCTATCTTCAGGACACAGAGTGTCTGTCTCATTGTACCCTCTTGGACAATGAGAGTGATCCCCTGAAAAAGAAATGGACATTTGTAGAAAAAAATCGTTATAATATTAGGTTTTCCTTGATATTTGAACTAAAAATTTTTTCAGATATTCACTTACTTTATTATTTCCTCTGAAAATCATTCCTTTCCTTTGCCCAATTTCTCTAGGATTATTTTTCTTATTTACTTAGAAAAAGACTTCATATACCAAGCAAACTCTTTATAGTTGTTTTAACTTTTTCCAGTTTTATATTTTTCTTTTTAGTTTCATGAACTTTGTCATTTAAATATCTAGATGCTAGCCTTTATAGAATGTAAAGACTACGGGTTGGTGGGATAACAGAGCCAGGGAGGGGACAGGAGCCCAAGATGACTTGTGGTTTCTGGCTTGGAACCTTGAGGGGGTGACTCGGGCAGCTCAGGAGGAGGACGGGATGTGCCACACTGATGGGCAGGTGAGATGTCTGAGAACAGCTGAAAACATCTGAGCCTCACTCGTAGCATGTGGCCAAGCAGTGTTTGTAGAAAGAATGAATGGATATCTGGATGGAGAGCTTGTGGAGAATTCTGGGCGGAGGAGGCCAAACTAGATCAGAATGAGAGCCCCAGTCTCTTGACTACTAGTCCCAAACTCAGTCCTGAGAATCACGTGGACTGTGTTGTGGGCAAGGGGATTGAGATGGTCAAATCTGGGCACTATCTGATTTTTTTACTTCACTTTTTTTTTTTTTTTTAATGAAAATCTGATCTTCACACTCCTTTCCAACCTGTAATTGGCTTTTCTTTTCCCATGGGGAGGTGGGCTATGTTTTGGATACCTCAAACCAAATTAATCTTGGAACTTAACAAATGTTTATCATGACGAAACTGCTCTCCATCTGCGTTCCTTCCTTTAGTTTTCTCTACACGTGGCATTAATGTAGCAAAATCAACTTTTCCAGTATGCTGGATTAATTAATAGGAATCAGTATGGTAGGAACAAGGCACAGAGCAGTTGAACCTCCTACAATTAGTTCCCACTCTCCTGAATTTCTGTCATGGAGGGAGAAAAACCAGCATGACCACCACCAACGTGCCCAAAACATTTTGTGTGGACAAAGATCTTTCTCCTCCTCCTCCTCATCCTTCTTCTTCTTCTTCATGGCTTGGCAAAATTGGATAAAACCATGGTATTTTATTTTATAGCACGCCTATAATAATTTGGCATCACTGGCATAAAAACGTTCCTCTACCAGATAAATCCTGTGATAGTGGGTTTTCCTTGGGGGCTGCATCATTTGTAAAGGTATGATAATGGCGGATTCACAGTAATGTGTGGTGGAGGCAGGAATGTCTGTGCAGGTTGCCAAGCGAATGTCAATCTCTTTGTCATCCCCCTGTCCCGCCACCTCCCCCTTCGCCGGAGGCCACTGCTGGGGCCGGAGAGCGGAGGCAAGGAACTTTACTGGCATCGGCCTTACGTCGGGTCTAGCCTCGTCCCTGGTGCCGCACTTCATGCCGTGGTGCACTGCGCCCAGGTGCAGGCCTTCCTGCAGACGGGATCAGAACCTGCGCTCAGTTGTGTGCCTGCAGTCTCTTGCCTGAAAAAATTCCACAGCTGACTCTCCTCTGTGCTTCCGCCCCATGGGTGGTGAGTCGCATGACAGTGAAGGGGGAAGAGGTTGGGGGTGTCTCTCCGCAATTAGGGACAGATCCTTGGGAAGAACCCAGACCTCCTCCAGCTCAAAAACTATAGGAGTTTGGAAATACATGCTCAGAGGGTGCATTCACAGCAATGTCTACATAACCCTAATTTTTGGTTGTAAGGTCATTTCCAGAAAGCAACGCTGAGCCTGGGCTCACGAATAGCAATGATGCTGCTGGGGCTGCTACAAGGTGTGTCCAATTCCCGATGTGTTTATTTCCTCTGTTTGAACTTTCTCAGCGGTTCCAAACTGCGGAATGCCATGTCGTGTCTCCGAGGCACACAGAAGTGAATAGGGGAGGCCTGGAGCAGGCCCCCGTGAGTCCGTGGGCCCACGTACCCGGGGCCGGGGCGGCCGCGGCTGAGCCTGCGGGGTGAGGCCCGGCCAGCTGGCGGCCCCGGGATGGCCATCCCCGCTGGGGCCTCTGGGCGTTGCCTGGAAACCAGGCAACAATGCCTTCTGAGCAGCCCCGCGATGATCTTTTCTGAAGTGGCAGCCCCTTCAATTATTTTATTTCCATTATATTATGTTAATTAAATCAGCAAAAAGAACAGAGCACATGCATGTCCCAAGTGGAGGAGCTGGGAAGGGTTAATCGGAATGGCCCTGGCTGCGGCGGGGCGAGCGGAAGGAGGCCCCGCGCAAAGCGTGCTCAGATGGACCCGTTTCCAACTGGTCCGGTCCCTGGGTGAGCCCCCAGAAGCAGCGGGGCTTTCGCAGCTGCCCACATCTTGCCGTCTGTTTGCACCGCTCTCCCGAACCCACCGGCTGCTCCTGGTGGGGCCCGACCAAAGGGATCTGAGGACCCTTTGAACTAACAACCTCGCACTACGGCCGGACTTTGGAGAAGCCACCCTGCCCCAGTGAGTTGTTGCAATAAGATCTTATATCGAATGCCCACAATACAAACCAAATCACAGTGAGGCTGCTTTGACTGGAGTCAGAGCTGGAGGGCGGGGGGAGGGGGGACAATATTCCCCTTGCCCCATCCATGATGCAAAGCGTGGTTGGAAAAGCAGCACCTCGGAGCATCCCAGGGGGTACCCCAAGCATGGCTTTTGCCGGGGCTGTCTTCTGTTGGACGTCTGATGGCCACAGGGCTCTCCCGACCTGGTGTCCCCATGCCCTTAGAAGCGGGTGCTAGGGCCCCCGGCGATTTCTGAGGTTGAAGACAGAAAGTACACCCCTGCCTCGATTTACTTGTCTGTATAATAGACATAAAAATTCTAAGTAGACTTCCGGGCTCAGAAACTTTAAGAACTGACACATAATGGCTCCTTCCAGGCCTGTGGCAAGCAGTCCTGGGAAGGCGACCCTCCTGACACTCAGAATGTTTCTTGAGGGGTGTCTTTGTGTTTGAGGAAATGCTCAGAGCGTCATCGCCCCCACCTCTTCTTCTTTGACAAAGAGGTAGTGGGGTTGACGCTTTCGGCGCTTATTTTACTCCTGTGCTTTCTTTGTGGTCGGCAGAGACCTGTCTGGTGAGCCCCGGGGACCTGCGACCTGCTTCTGGCCTTGCCTCTGACTGGTGAGGAGACCGATCCTCCCCGCTCAGGCCTGTGGTTTTCCTCCTCAGTCAAGCGAAGGCCGTCTTGGCAGGGATCCCTTAGCTTCCCACAGCTGAGGCACTGTCTCATTTGAATACCAGCAACAGAAATAGCCGTGCCACGCCTTCTGTTTCAAAGACGACAGACCAATTACTCTGAAATTTATTTCCTCTCCCTTGCATTTCCAATATTGCAAATCTCCTCCGTTTTAAAATTAAGTTGTAAATGAGATTTGAGTCCCACATCACTCACTTTGTTCTCTCTCCAACAGAAAGAGTTGCATAACCAGTTCAAAGAAAACCTACACATAGCTGAAATTCAAAGGGGGTTGGAGAGGGATTTTCTTTCTCCTAATCTTGGTTCCTGGGCTCGCCATCTGATTGACCTTCCCCGGGCACCACTGTGAGGGTGGGATCCCCTGATCCAGCTCTCTCAGTAATGCCCCTCCTGTTTACAGGACGAAATCCAAAACCTGCAGCACCACCACCACTACCATCACGGAAATTAGAGAAAATACTTCTAAAGTGCTCGCTGCAGGCCAGGCGTTTCATATATATGAACTTTTAAAAAATTCTCTCAACCGCACTTTGAAGTGCATGTTCTTCTACCCACTTTACTGATCAAGAAACTGAGGCACTGAGGTTAAGTGACTCATTCAAAGTTTTACAGCTGGTAAGTGATGGGCCGGGATCCCAACCCAAATAGTCTGCTTCCAGAGTTCTTTGCTTTTTAATGACTGAACTCGACTCACATATAAGCTCTGCGCAGGAAAGGAGAAGCTAAAAGACCTTCTGGTGAAACCTGTTTTGTGATGTTCAAACCTTCTGCAAGGCTGCCTGACCGATGCTTGCCCGGCCTGTGCTGAAATAATCCTGGTTTGGGGGAATTCCCTCCCATTGAGAGCGGTCACTCATCCATTCCACAAGCAGGTACAGGCCCCATCTGAGTGCTCAGCGCCGGTCCATAAAGATGAACACGTCACAGTTCCTTCTGCAGAGGGATTTGCAATCCAGAGCCAGCCCATTAGGTCCTTGAACAGCTCTGATTGCTAGAACACTCTGCCTTGGCTGAGCTGGAAAACATCTCCCTATAACTAAAAGGATTGTATAATTATTGTCCCAACCAGGACACGGTTGAGAGTGAACAGAGGCTCTTATAATAATTATGTCACAGGGACAGGCAGAACCGGGGTCTGTCCCTGGCAAACAGGGATGCACATTCCCAGCCCATGATCCTTACCCTGGGTGCTTGTCTGGCCTTCGAGTCCACTCCGAGTCTGCCCTTGTTCTCTTCCACGCATCAGCCCTTCGGACATTTGAAGACCAGTGTCTGGCCAGTTCCAAGCTTCCTCTTCCCCGGCACAAGGCAGTTCTTCCCGGGAGTCCTCATCTCCGTAGTTTGGAGCCCGGCCTTAACACTCTCGCTCTCCTCTGAAGGTGTCTGAGATTCTCAGGTTGGCTTTCTCATCCTGCCCTGATCTGGCCCCAGTTCAGGTGGGAAAGGATCAAGCCTAAGTCTGCAGTGGGGGGAGGTGGGAGCAGGGATGAAGAAGGCTCCCTGCTTGCCAGACGCATCTTGAAAGCCTGGGATTCGCACAAAACGAAAGAACGGAGGTGAGAACAGTGTCCTCGTGGCTCTGTGGCTGACTGGGGGGCAGGACTTAGAAATTTAAGACAAAAAAGCTTGGCTGAGAGAGGTTAGAAAAATACGTTTCACTGATATTTCTGAAACTTAGAAAACTTTGGACAAGCATATTTGTTTTTAGAGGAGAGATTATTTTAATGAATCAGTCCGGAGCGCATACATCTCTGTCTATCATTCAGTCAGTCAACAAACGTGCACTGACTAGCAGTTACCTGCTGGACATACAGGCGACACCGTCCCTGCTCTTAAGGAGCTCAGAGTTTGGATTCGGGCAGAATGTTAAGTGTTCAGGTAACCCGCGCCAGAGGCGGAGCAGAGAGGAGGGGGCATGGAACTCACCCCCCTCCAGGGGTGTCGGACGGTTTACAGAGCAGCGAATTACTGAACTGGCTCACAGAGGATGCCCAGAAATGTTCCTGGCGGAGAAGGGGAGTGAGTGACATCCCAGGCAGAAGGAACAGCATGTTCAAGAGACAAGAGGCAGCAGGTGTGTGTGCAGGTCGCTTGTGTGGCTGGTCACGGGTGGGAGGGACAGAAGCCGGACCCTTAGGTGGACTTTGGTGCCGTTGGAAGCCTCTGGGTCCTCGCCGGCGAGACCTGGACGGTCAGGGACGGACGACTTTGCAAGGCTGAATGCTGCTGGGTGGATTCAGATGTCCCTGTGATTAATTAAAATGGGCGCCAGCAGGAAGCCCAAATGAGAAAACGCCTTTAAACAAGAGCCATGTTTCTCGAATGTTGGGGAGCTGCTGGCTGACTGTGTCCTCTGGCAGGAGCGGGAAGAGATACTCCGCTCCCTTCAAGCTCCATTAATCTGCCCATTTATTTCCGCCTCAAATTCCACCTCAGCTATGCAGCAGCTCCTCACATCCATAATGAAAGCCGTGATTTATAATCCTGCTGGGAGCTGACAAGCCTCCGGGCAGGTGGTTAGCGTAGGTTGCGTTGGACCCGCTTACCTCCCGGGGCCTGTGAGAGGAAGACCGTGGCTTCCCGCTCCTCCTCACACATGCATGCCCACGCACGGGAACACACAACCGCTCGCCCCGGGCCCTCGTCTTCAGGCCCTCCTTGTGACCATGCAGGGGTCCTGGGAGAGCCCAGAGGCCCCCGTGCAAAGGACAGCATCCCCAGTCTCTTCTGCGGGTGAGCCTGAGCCTGTCCCCGAAGCCCCTCTTCTGAGTCTGCTGACACCATCAGCCACCATTTCCTGGGCACGTACTGTGTGCCTGGTACCATGTCAAAGATCGTTATTTGCATCGTATCCACGTCCATAATATGATGCAAGGCGAGAATGTGTCACCTCTGCCTTTGGTGAGGAGAAACTGAGGTACAGAGAGGCTAAGTGACAGGTGCAGGTTTATACTGAGCCAGGAAGAGGTGGAACACAGATTCGAACCTGTGGCGGGGGCAGGGGGTGGCGGGAGGGACTTTCACTCTACCCTGGGACCTATCAGGCTGGTGCCACAAGCTCACCTCCTCTTGTCCAGACTTGGCTTGGGATCAGGAGGTGAAACACGGCCATGGCTTGTGGAAAAGGCTTTGGGCATCAGGGTCAGTAGAATTCATTAATTCACTCATCAACCAGTGTTTTATCTGAAGGCCTGGTGGGCAGTTGTGTTCACTGGTGGGGGTGCAGAGAGGCCTGATGAGCCGGGGCTGTTGGAATGTTAGTCTGGAGAGAGGGGATTATAGGGACAACCCATGTGATACCGTGGGCTAAGCGCTGGGCTCCGGCAAACCGGCCAGCGCCGTGGGGCCTTGCTGACGTCAGACGGGTTTCCCAGAAGGGGGGGCCTGGAACAGAGGCTACAGCTGTGCAGAGGCACGGAGCTCATTCAGGGCAGAAGCGCCGGGGAGGGTGGACTTGTAATTTATTGCTTAATTAGGACTTTTTCCTCTAAATTTTTATTTTGAAAAATTTCATACTCCTTAAAAGTTGAAAGAACAGTGCAACGAACGCTTGTACATCCTTTACCTAAACTCGGCAATTAACAGCGTGTCATATTTGTTTCTCGCTCAATCCCTCTCCGTATATATTTGACGTATACATGTACATAGATGATGTGTGTGCAGGCCTTTTGTATGCATGCATTGTTTTTTGCTGAACTACTTGAAGATGAGTTGCAAACATAACATTTGGCTCCGAAAACTTCTCATCTGTCTATAAAAGGGCAGTAGCTCTATTCCAGTGTTGTTAAAGTGATTAATGCAATGTAGCGCATGAGAAAAGCCTGGCACGATGTCTTAAATATAGCAGGTACTCGAGAAAAGTTAGCTCCTTCATCCTTCCTCGAGGGTAGCAGGTCTCCTTCAGATGGGACAGAAGATGCTCCTGCGGGTGCTGACAGGTGGAATATCAGGTCCCCGTGGAAAGTGAGAGAAGGAAGGATCTAAGATGAGAGCATCGGGGTCACCTGACATGGGATCCCAGGTGTCTGAGATGTATTCAATGTGTTCTCCTCAGCTCGGCATCCGACCGACATCCACGTCCTGGTGAGTCCACCCTGAACCGCCTTCTGAACGCATGCTCCCCTCAGTCAGGCCTGCTCTGGTCTTGCCGGCCGTTTGCGGGAGCTGCCACGTTCAGGTTCGTCTCTGTCCTTCTACCTGCTCCTCTGCTGACAGGTATGCCTCAAAAGGTTCACCGACGAGTAGCGGACAGGATGAAGGACAGGATAAACCAACGGATGGGGAGCCTCCTCCCGGAGTCCCTGTCTCCACCCCCCGCAGTCAAGGCTGGGACAGGACCAGCCATCCCCGGGGAAGGAGGCCACTCCCAGGGGCGGAGCCAAAGTGGGCAGCGCGGGGGGGGGGGGGGGGGAGGGCGGCAGGAAGGGAGGCGGAGTCCTGGGGAAGACCCGCGCCTTCCGTCTCGGCAGCAGGGTCTCCTGTTGCAGCTCCCAGCACAGGCCGGGTGGCCCTGGGAGCCCGAGATCTGCCTCTGTGTCCCCACAAACAGGATCAAGCGAGGAGCCACTGTAGCGAACCCGGCGCAGGGCGGCGCTCAGGAGCAGAGCGATCGCGTTGGTCCCTTCCTTCTGGGTTGGTGCAGTGACTGCTCATCCCCAACCAAGTATTTCCCAAGTCTGACCCCGGAGGTGGACAGAGCTTGAAAGAGACTCTGCCCCTCATCACCCATGTGAATTCTGACAAGAAGCTCCCTTTTTTCTTTCTTTCTTTCTTTCTTTCTTTCTTTCTTTCTTTCTTTCTTT
>NW_023270305.1:5074426-5094096 GCF_011800145.1 Mirounga leonina
CTTTCTTTCTTTCTTTCTTTCTTTCTTTCTTTCTTTCTTTCTTTCTTCCTTTTTCTTTCTTTTAGAGAGAGAGAGAGAGAGAGCGCATGAGCAGGTGTGAGTTGGAGGGTGGGGGAGAGGCAGAGGGGGAAAGAGAATCTCAAGCAGACTCCACGGCCAGCGGAGCCCCACATGGGGCTGGATCTCACCACCCTGTGATCATGGCCTGGAGAAGCTCCCTTTTCTCAGCCTCAGTTTTCTCTCCTGTGAAATGGGGTTTCCTTCACAATCTCATAGGGCTGTGAGGCTCCCACAAGGTTGGCAACATGAAGCTCTTGGTGTGGAGCCCAGCTCGTTAGACCTACTGACTGATGGTAGCTATGACCGACTCTATTTGTTCTGATTTTGAAGGTGGTATTCTTCTGAAATCCCAAGGGTAGCTCCGAGTGTAGGAAATCGGGATGTGTGCTTCCCGAATCCGTGAAGATACTGCCCCTGGGACCAGAAAAGGCACCATTAAGCATTAGCTTCTTTAGAGGGTCAGGAACGTTCCACCCTGGTGTGAGGATGCCCACAGTTAATCTTTCAGTTTCCGAGGGAGGTTGCAAGGGAGGTTGGAGGATCCAGTTGGATGGCTCTCTGCCAAGCCTTTGGAATTCCAGGCGGCCCTTGATCCCTAGCTCTGTGGGCTGCGGGCATCCTGGTGAAGGCAGGAAGGTGGGCGGCAGTGGGTGTGTGAGCGTGTGCATGTGTGTGTGTGCGCGTGTGTGCTGTTCAGAGCCCTCCCCTCTTGCCTCGTCCCACCCCAGGGCAGCAGGCTTTCAACCTTCTGATCTGCGAAGCTGAAACAAGAAAGGCAGGTATTTCTCATGCTTCCTGCAGCAAAGAGTGTCTTTTGAAACCTTCCTTGGTGCTTGTTGTGCTGGAGAAATGAGGGGTTGCTTGTGATCTCTCTTTGACACACACGGGACTCAAATGTCCAATGAATAGGCACAGGGATCTTTGGAAATGGATGCTTTGGAGGAGTGGGACCAGACTGAAGACCTGGGGACCTTAGGAAACACCTGGATGATGCCCCCAAAACACCAACTGGTGGCATTCGAGAGGTCCTGTCCATGCTTGAGCCTTGGAGAGCACTCTTCTTTCAGGACTGTTAAATTTTCCACTGAGCATCTAGTTCAGGCTTTCTGTGGATCAGCGCTTCCCCTGTAAAATCCTGTTTAACTGGCACTGTTTGTAGGGTGGGCATCACTCCCGTCGCACAGGGGAAAGAACTGAGGTTCAGAGACGAAGTGGTTCGCCCCCCCGGTCCTACAGCTGTTAGGTAACAAAGCTCTGTTTCAGCCCAAGTCTGCCCAACCTGACAATGCTGCATAGACGTGAATGCTTGGGATACACTTTCCATGCACGGGAAGCAGGCAGAAGCTGACTTTGGCTTGATTTGAGGTTTACATTTCATTTTGCAGTTGAGCTTTAGATGATACTCACTGGGGAGGACTATAAATGGCACAGGGAAGAGAAACACACATTTGTTCCAGGAGCTTCTCTAGGATCCTTTTAGGAAAACCTGTCAATGAAAACTGCTCATAAAGACGTATTACATTCTCATGAACATATTTGAGCAGTCAAGAACACAGAGCAAGAAGGGCACTGGGCTGCGAATCGGGACACCCGCTGGGCTCATCCCTCAATGGCCCTCTGAACCCACACCTGTCCCTTCCCTGCTCTGAGCCTCACTTTCTTGTTCTGGAACATGGAGACGATAGGTCCTGCCTTGTCTATTGGAGAGGATATTGAGACAATCCGAACAAGCGATGAAGGACAAAGCAGTTTGCGAACTCCAGAGGGCTGTGTGTCTGGCAGGGATTAGTCACAGACTTGGAGGGCTCTGTGCGTGTGTGTGTGTGTCTGTGTGTGTGTGTGTGGAGCTCCCTTAGCAGGGATGCAGCAGCAATCTAATCTGGAATAATGTCACTAATTTTCGAGGTGCTCCTACTTTTTTTCCTTTAGGGAGGTAAGGGGACTGTGATTTTTGGCTGAGACTTCACAGAGCACTTAGGGATCAGGACCTCCCTAATGAGCCTCTTGGAATGTAAGCTCCCTGGAAATGTAAGCTCCAGGAGGGCAGACACTGTGCCATGTTTGCTGCTCTGGCCCCAGCACCTAAAATGATGTCAAGCACATAATAGACACTCTACAAATACTTAATAGATTTAGCAAATTATTAGCCATAACTCTTAGATAACAGGGGGCGTGAGAGGGGAGAGGGAGCCTTTTTCATGCCTGTATCCACAGCACTGAGCCTCCTGACTGATTGAAAGATGAGATGGGTCCCTATTCTATGCCAAATTCACATGCATCTAAAACTTCACAGTATGATCATAATTCATTTTCACCCCAATCACACTTCCTCTAAGTGATAGGACTCAAACCCTATCAGTCAGCCTTTGCTAGATTCTGCTGTAGTAACAAACATCACCAAAATTTCAGTGGATGATAATAAATACTGATTATTATTATTTTTTGGCAGGTCCTCATATCACTGAGGCTCTGATCCAGTACTTCCTCATTCTGGGACAGAGAGTTGCCAGGGAAAGGGAAAAGGGAAAAGAAGGCAATGGATTCAGGCAAAGGATCTTGCAGCCTCTGTGGGATGTGGAAAATCACTTTTGTTTCTATTGCCCTGGCCATGGCGAGTCAAATGACCAAGCTCTGTGGTGGTGGGGGTGGGGTGTATATTACTCATGCAGGGGGTCCTACGGTACCATGGCAGTAGGTGGGGTGCTCCATCCTCATATGGGGGGAGGGGTACAACCGACTACACTGGCCGTAAAAATACTTTGACACATTTGGAGGACCTTCCCTCTTTCAATCCCAGAATCCCAGAAAGTCTGGCTGGAAAAACCTTGAGGATGAAGTCCCCTATATTATCAGTCAGGAACCCAAAATCCAGAAAATAGAAAGGACTTCATCATGGATTTCTCGCATGTCATTTCTGCCCAACTTCAGCGAGAACTTCAGGGGTAAATCTTGCCTTACAAGCCACATGGAACAGAGTGAAAGCCCCCGCCTCACCAGGGTTGACTGCACCCCTCACTTCTTTTTTTTTTTAAGCTTTGTTTATTTATTTGGGAGAGAGAGAGAGCGAGCGAGCATGAGTGCATACATGAGTGGGGAGAGGGGAAGAGATAGAGGGAGAGAAACAGACTCTGGGCTGAGTGCAGAGCCCGATGCGGGGCTCTGTCTCACCATCCTGAAATCATGACCTGAGCTAAAATCAAGAGTTGGACGCTCAACCAACTGAGCCACCCAGGTGCCCTATTATTTGTTTATTTTTAAATTAAACTTTTAAATTTGGGGTAATTGTTGATCCAGATTATTGTGTCATAGCTTCAAATCCCCATTTTACTGCCTACCAGGTGGGAGATCCTGGGTGAGCTGCTTGAACTGGCGTGCTTCTGTTCTATCGCCTGGAGAATTGGGGATATTAATGGCATCCGTGCCATCTGTTCGTCTGTAGTAGAGTTCCCATTATGTTAGTGGCATTATTACTCTCTAGGAGTACTCTAAACATTGTATTGGCCTTGTCCCTTTGGACCCCATCTCCTTATAAAGGAAAGCCTCCATAGGAGACAGCAGAGCGGGGTGCAGGGTATGTGGGGGGTGAAACAGAACAAATCTGAGTGTGAACTTGGATGCCACCCTTTATCATCCGTGTGACCTTGGACTATCTGAACTTCCATCAAACAAGCTTAACAGCACCTTCTTTAAAGGGTTGCTGCAAGACAGAAGAGTTAATGTGTGTTTTGTACCTCAAAGTCATAGGAGTTGTCCAAGTGAGGGAAGCCCAATCACCTCTGTCTCCTCTTTGGAGCTGACTTGCCCACTACCCCTTCTTCTCTTCAGCCCTGCTTCTTACTGGTTGATTCCATAACTAGTTGAGTTAAGGTGTTAAAGATTGGCTATGGCTGTCACCTTTTAATCAGGGGCATCCTATCTTACTCCAAAAGGAAAGCTAAGCTGCTATGTTTGGCTCTAGAGTCAACTATGGGAGAGGTGTGTTTAGGCATGGGTGGGAGCAGGAACACTGGAAACCTTACTGGGTGGGTGAGCTACCTACTTCACCCATACCAGGGCCTCTGCTAGTCTGTATTACAACTTTATGCAAATCAGAAGCCAAAGCAAGGCTTGCCACCTACACACTCTGCTGGGGTTCTTGTTCAGTGCACAGCCTGTTCAACTGTTCAAGGGCGACCTGCAGCCTGGTTCAGGCTGCACCTGCCTCTAAGGTATCCCTCATCAGTCTGCCCACCATTGCAATTCTACCCTCTGTCAGAGGACTCCTGAAGTCACTAGAAACTGGCTGGGGCTGCTGCCAGAATGTCTGCTTCTTTCTGGGCCCAGCCAGTCACCCACAGGAGACCAGCAGACTCAGACCCCCACTGAACTTTACTCCCAATCTCTCAGTTCAAGTGACTTTTTTTCCAGCAGCCTCAGGGCTTTCCGGAGCCCAGTTGTCTAATGAAAGAGGGGCAGGCTTTGTCCCTTTCCAGGCTTATTTCCCACCAAGCACTGAGCCCACCTTTCTGGCAGCTTCCATTGTGGTTGTGGTGTGAACGGTCTCTTCATTCCTGGGAAAGGCACAGGAGTCACCGGGAGGATCCATTGGACATGACTACCACCCCTGTGCTCCCAGTCTTCATCCTCATTCCCAGGAATGAACTCCCTGATAGAATGAGCTTCCCTGTTCTGTCTGCCTTTCTCACAGGGTTGTAAGAAAGAGTCTGAGAAGTTACGAGGTGTGTAAAGACTTTATGATTTTTAAAGCCTGGTGCAGAAATTAGTGCCATTATTTGTTATACAATCCAGTCACTTAGGCTCATCCCCTTCAGAAGAATAACATAACAGCACAAATTATTAAGAACATTTCTAATTACAAAATCTAAACTACAGATGCAATTGTCGGCATGAACTACCCTATTATGTGCTACAGGATGGCTGGGATAACTGCTGTCCGAGGAGACCACAAGAAAATTCTTTCCTTTCAGTTCCTCAAGAGCCAAAGATTGGCTTCCTTCTGGACATTTCTGGTCCTGTGTGGTGGTGGGGCTGGTCAAAACGGCCTTGGAGGGCTCCTTCCGACTTTCTGCCACCAGGATTGATAGCAATTCTGGAGGAAAAGAGACCCCTCTTTCATCAGGAATAATTTGGTAGGGCAGTTTTCCTTTGCAATAATTTTTTTATAGTATTATTAACAATGTTTTCAAATAACTATGATCTTAATCTTGGCTGCACTAAGGGAAAATAATCACTTACGAGCTCACCATCTACACTGACCAGAGCTCTCCCTGAGACTTGAATTAAATTTGAGCGATGTTGGCTGGATGCCAGGTCTCAGCAAGGCTTGGAGGAAGATGTGAAATAAATCATGACAGGTCCTGCCCGTGGGGAGTTTGCTATCTAGTAAGGAACACAGGATGGATCCGGAAATGGCCGTAACAGAATTAAAAAGCACTTTCGGCGCAGTGGCCGGGATAATGGGGGAGGCGTAGGTGGTTGATTATTTTTAATTGGGAGGTTTGGAAATGACTTCCGAGGGGAAGAGGCGTAGAGATGGGTCTTGAAAGATGCTAGGATTTTAGTTGGCCATTTATGGAAGAGATGAGCATGAAGGACATTTCCAGAGGAGGAGGGTATTTGTAGGACGTAGCCTGAGGCGTGTGTGGTGAGCGGTAGGCCTTCAGGAGGGCTGGGCCACTGGGAGACTGGAGGGGGCTCTGAGATGGATACAGACACTGGGCCCTGGGCCCAGGCTATGGAAGGACTCGTGGGTATGGAATTAATTCACTCACTCACACCTCCCTCGTGTGCCAGGTTCTGTCCACGTGTTAGGGCTTCTAAAGAGAGATCATCCACAGTCCTGTCCTCGAGGAGCTTACAGTTTCGTTTGGGGAGATAAAAAACCAAAGAACTATAAAAATATAATAGGATGCCTTCTATGCCTATCAGAGGGGAAAGTCACTTTTCTGATCTGGGAGAGGGAAAGCTTTATAGAAAAAAAAGGCCACCTTTGCACTGAGTCTTGAAGAAGGATAGGAAGTCATCTTAATTTTGCTCGAATTTCTACTAATCCAGTGATTTCCAACTGAGGGCGATTTTGCCTCCCAGGGGGTCATTTGACAATGTCAGGGGACTCGGCTGTCACGACTGGGAGGTGGAGGCACCACTATCTCCTAGCAGAGAGAGGCCAGGGATGCTGCTAATCATCCCACAGGGCACAGGACGGCCCCCACAAGGATGAATTCTGCTCAAATGTCAGTAGCGCTGAGATTCACATGAAATGCTCCGGCTTGAGGCTTAAATCAAATGACAGCACACGGGGGCCCAGGAGACTGTTGAGTAGCTAACCATTTCCTGTGACTTTGGGCAGGTCACAGGTGCATCTGGGTGGACCTTAAGCTATGAACGGCATGCCTGCCCTTCTCCGTATCCATACGTCGAAGCCTGAACCCCTGATGTGATGGTATTCGGAGGTGGGACCTTTGGGAATCAATTAGGGTTAGATTAGGACTGAGGGTGGAGCCCTTATGAAGGGATTAATGCCCTTAAAATGGGGGAAGAGACATGGGATTTCCCTCTCTCTCAGCCACGTGACGGTATAGCCAGAAGGCCTCCCTCTGCAAAATAAATAGGAAGGGGACTCTCACCTGGAGCTGGATCTGCGGGCACCTTGATTTTGGACTTCCTTGCTTTCAGGAGTGTAAGGAATAAACTTGTGTTGTTGAAGGCACCAGGTTTATGTCCTCTGCTCTAACTGACCGGACACCTCCCTCAGTCTCCCCTGTCTCGTGACGCATCTGAGGCTGGACGCTCTTCCACACCTCGATCATGTCCCCTGTATCATGGGAGGCTGTTTAACACGTGTTCAGCTCACCCATTTTCCAGCAGGGCATGGTATTCCTCTGCCTGCAGAGTTTTGGCTCATATGTTTATGGAGTTTCCAGTGATAGACTTATCAACCATTCTGGTTAAGCTTGTTTGTTGGTTGGTTATGTAGAGTGGATTATTTATATTGCTGGATTCCTACAAGACCCAGCCCCCCCCCCCCCCAAGGCAATATTTTGCAATATTAGGATCCTCACTCTGACCCCACCCAAGCGATTTTCTTCACACTGTTCTTCCCAGAAGCCACTCTCCCGGTTGGAGGGAGCTTTCCACCTGACGCAGCTTCTAATAGCCTCCCATGGCTCCCTCGGTAAAGTCACATTTCCTGGCTTCACCTTCTCAGGCCTCTCCGATTTAACTTGTGACCACTCGGCGTCTTCTGTGCCTCCTTCCCTCTGGCTGCTCCATGCTCTTGCTTTAGCCACAGCAAACCCATCGCTGATCTTGATGTCACAGTGCTCAGAAGGAAGTCTCTCGCCCAGCCCAAAATAATCACGGGCAAAGGGAATTAGAGTCGCTCTGAATGAATTAGACCAATCGTGATTCAGCCCCTGAATCGGGACCCTCTTTCCCTGACTGCTGAATGGAACTGGGCTGCCAGGAGGACAGGAGTGGGGGTGGTGATGACTGAGTAGGCACCCAACCCTGTCTGCCTGAGCTCCGATTCTGACCAAACTAAGTCACCTTCTCTCTCTGAACCTTGACTTACACTAGAAGATTTCTGGGGGTCTTGGTCTTGTGGTCTGTTGGGACGTGCTCGCACAAGCCTTTCTAGCTGTGACTTGACAAAATACTTATACCTGCTCATCCGCATCATGCCGGCCAGCCAAGAACACTCTTGCTTTAGACCCTGGCTGCATAAGGCAACCCCATGTCCTCTTTCCCTAAGAGTGTCTTGTACAAGAAGCTGGACCTGTGTATGTGTGTTTGTCTTTCCAGACCTGGGGAGCAAAGGGCTGCCCCTGGCAAGACACCACCCTACAGTTCCCACAACACAGGCAGGAAATTGGGGGACCAGGAGGCCTTGGGTTATTTTACCCTGAGCCCACCTCTTTGGGCTTCAGATTGGATTGTTCACTCGGAAATATTCTGGGACATGATCGGGACTCTGGCACGCTTTCTTTTGTAGGAAAGTGAAGGAGAAGCGATGCGTATCTGATAAATCTTGTCTGCATTCAGCCTCCTTGAGCAGCCAAGGCTTTCTCTGGGCATCTCGTTATATTTTACACTGGCTGACCTCTGGTGTCCTCCCTTGAATGCCAGAGCAGAGCTCCTGAGGAGAGGCAGAGACCCTAGATTCTAATCCTGGCAAGACCTCTGCAAGGTTATGTGACCAGGTTTTGTGGGGTCTGGAGCTTTTGTAATCTGGGGAGTCTTCTTAAAAACAGACTAGAAATTATAAATTCCTAGCTAGGTTAACAGGGCTGTGATGGTTAATTTTACGGTCAACCTGGCCAGGCCATGGTTCCCAGATATTTGATCAAGCATTATTCTGGATGTTTCTGTGAGGTGTTTTTTTGGATGAGATTAACATTTAAATTGGCGGACTTTGAATAAAGTAGATTGCTTTCTATAATATGAGTGGGCCTCATCCCATCAATTGAAGGCCTGAATAGAAAAAAGACTTACCTCCCCGAAGGAAGAAAGAATTTGACCTACAGACAGCCTTCAGATTTGAACTGGAACTCTTCTTTGGGTCTCTAGCCTGCTGGTCTACCCTGCAGATTTTATACTTACCACAATTGTGTGAGCACAATTCCTTAAAATCTCTGTCTCTCTCTGTTTCTGTCTCTCTGTTGGTGACTCTGTCTCTCTCTCTCTCTCTACTCACACACACACACACACAGCCTGTTGGTTTTATTTCTCTGGATAACCCTGACTAATTCAAGGGCCTTGGAAGGGTCCCAGCAAGTGAAGGGCCCCTGTGCTTAAGGTTCATTAGCTCCACTGTGAAATCCTCTCTGTGAGCCAGACTTTTCCCGCTCTGGCCCTCAGCTTTCCCTCCATAAAATGATGAGGGGTTGGCCCACATGACTCCTGGGCTCTTCTCAGCTCAGACTGCAGTGACAACGCCTCCACACACAGACTGATTGTGTTGCCATGGCTCACGCCTCCAAGTCTTTGAGCACCTTCCTCAGAATGTCGGGGTCTCTCGGCTTGTCTCCGGCTTGTCTCCAGCCCCCACCTACCATGCTCCGTAGCCCAGGCAGCGTGAGGCGATGAAGCAGCAAGAGGCAGAGCAGGTGGTCCCGTTCTCACACAAGGAGCTGTCAACGGGATGAAGAACCCAAGGCTGCCACAGATCTGGGCCCAGCCATGGCTTCCGGGTCTTCATCTGAGCTCGTGGCAGTTTGTTCTTTTCCGAGTGTCATCATCAGTAGTTTGTGGGCCCCCAAAAGAAGAATGTGGTGATTCCGAGGTTTTCGCTATAATAAAACACCTTTGCTAAAGCCTGATGTTGTCTGCCTGTTACAATGAGAAGGTACCTCTAAAGAGGCCTTTTGAGGCAGGCAGAGCCCTGGAATGGGGCCGGAAGAGCCGAATGCCCCCCCAGCTGTACGACCCTGGTCAGTCACTTCTCCTCAGCAGAGTGCTCAGGCTTCACTGCATCATCTGAGGTGTCTCCAGTCAGGACAGCCCTGGACAGACCTTGCAGCTTGCTCTGCTGCCACCATGTGCTTGGTGACCTGGCCCTTCTGAGAAGACAGTGGACCTGGGGAAGCCTGCGGCCATTGAATTTGGAACTCTTCTTGTGCGGGGTGGATTCACCAGGAAGTCAGAAATCCCGGAAAACAAACAAGGAAGCAAGCAAACCAACAAATTCACTAGTTTAAGGTTTTGGTAAAGAAACCCTGCTTTGGCGTGTGTGTGTGTGTGTGTGTGCTTGTGCGTGCATGTGCACAGGAATGGAAGTGGGAGGAAATGACCTTTTCCTGGCTTGGTTACATTATGCAGGGAGGCCTCCCCCCTCCCGCCCCGCCCTTTGGGCAACCCTCTAGCAAACAGCCAACTTGCGGGATGCAGGAGCGGGTCATCAGGCCTTCACCATCAGAGGAAGAATTCCTCCGTCTGGCTGGAGAGGAGACAGTGCATGAAAAATGGTGGCAAGGGGTCAGGAGGCGAAGGCAAGTGAGAAAACACTTTCATCTATTATCCTGGGGTCAATGGGCTCCCAACAGGGAACCCTGAGGCCGCCATGAATGGCCCATTGCAGGAGGGGTGGCATTGTGTGGCTGCCGCCCCATGGACCTGACAGGGCAGCTCGCAGGCTGGAGCCCCACATCACAATCCCCCAACTCAGGACAATAGCGCCTAAGAAAGTGGTGGGTGGCTCGCCTCCCAGGAGCCTGCTTCTTCTTATCAAAGGGCTTCCACGGGGAACGCCCCGGCCGCTCGGGAAGGAGGGAGAGCTGTTTGTCCAATACCGCGAAGGCATGTCAGACTCATTCCAAAGTCCCCGTCATGGCGATTAGGTTGGCCTGGATTGAATTTCGTCCAGAACCAGTGTGGGTTTCTCAGCTGTTACTGCTCCCTAGAAGCCACACATATTCTTTGAATTGAGTAATTTTTGTTTGACAAACAGCACATTCCTGTTTCAAATAAAGCCCAAATCCTGTGATGAAAAGGAGACATGCATTCCCTCCAGAGAAGCTGTCCGGAGGGTCGTATATGTCTACTTACCAACAACAGGCATGTGTCCCAGGGAACCAGCTCTTGGTTTGGGCAAAATTGGTCTTGCCTCCTTCCTGGCACTTCCTGGTCAATAACTCATGGCTACGTGTGTTAAAATCCCTGCACATTTGTCGCCAGTCTGACATTGTGACTCCTTCATTGAGTTAGGGCTGGTTTGCTTCTGTGGCAATGGAAATAGGTCAACCGGATGGAGACAATGCAATATTCCTGCAGTACCCCCATACTCCCTATGCCGCGCGCTTTGGGATCAAGCCTGGAAGAGCAGTGAGCAGTGGCCAGAGATGTGATTCTGTAGCACTATTATCACACCTGGCACGCAGCCTAGGATCTCACATCCCAAAACAAGCATGCAGGGCACTGAGCAAATCCCCAGCTTTCAGATCCAGTATGGAAAATTACTTGGAGACCCCCTTGGCTGCAGTGGCTTTCCTGGGGGGGCATAAGTGATTGTGCACAGCAGGGATATAGTGTGCAACGGTGTGTTGGCCCTCAGAGCCCAAAGGCATCGCAAATGGTTCTGCCACACATTTATTTAGCAATTTACTTTGAGACACTGTTGAGGGCTGGGCTCTCAAGGAGATGGAGATAGAAGAAAGAAGTAAGAGTTCGTTCCTACCCATGTTAGAGACAAATTAATATACAGATGCATGCAAACATATGTGATTAGCATTATGAAAGAAGTACACATAAGGTACTCCCTACACTTTCAGCATCTTGAAGGAAGAATTATAGTGAATTTACTTCCAGAGCACAGCAAAGAGTAGACATAGATATCGCAGATATGATGAGAACCTCAGATGTGATCTTATTGGGAAATAGGCTCTTTGTAGGTGGAATCAGTTAAGATGAGGTCATACTGGATCACAGTGGCCCTAAATCCAATGACTAGTGTCTTTATAGGAAGGCCATGTGAAGACAAAGGCAGAGATTGGACTGGTGCAGCTAAGGAGTGGTTAGGGTTGTTGGCTACCACCAGAATTTAGGTGATAGGCATGAGACAGATTCTCCCTCAGAGCTTCTAGAAGGTACCAACCTTGATGACATCTTGATTTCAGACTTCTGGTCTCTAGAACTGTGAAAGAATACATTTTTGTTGCTTTAGGCCATCCAGTTGGTGACCATTGTTACAGCAACCCTAGGAAACTAATGAACATAGTGTGTTGTCAATGGAATTTCATCGAAGGGATTGAATAAAAGCTCCTCTAGTTGCCTGGGGTGGAGCTGTGTGGAGACCTAAGCCTGGAGGGAGGTGGGCGGCCCATAGGTAAAGGGGGATGGAAGAAGGGAGGCACAGAAGAGGGTGGAAACTTCGGCCCAGTGGCTGGCAGATGACAGGAATGGAGGAGGCACGTGGGAGATGGGAAGGTGAAAGTGGAAGAGAGCCAGACCATGAAGGCCTTGTGAGCCACACCAACAAGTCTGGAGTTTCTCCTTTGCCTACTTTCTTTACCCTTTCCCATCCAACATGGTCTCTGGTCACAGACATCACACAGGAGAGCAGTAGGTTGATGGATGTGGCCGGGAAAGACAGAAAGAGCAAGCTCCCTGCTTCTCTATCATATAATAGTGTACAGATAACAAAACAAACACAGATGCCAGACCACAGTGGTGTAAAGTATACAGTCACGATTTAAAAAATAAAATAAGATGATAATTCTTAGAGTTGTCTGTTTACCTTTTCCATGAAATACAGAACTAAAAAGAAAACAACTTTCTCTATTGGGAGTCATATCATACCAAAAGATGCTGCAGAAATGTCTCTTCAGGGAATTTTTGCTCTAAAATAGAGATGTGTCTTGACTGGATCTTTCCAGTGTGGCTCAAGTTATGAGGATTTGAAAATCATGAGCTCTGAAGTTCCTTGAGCACTGGAAGATTGGGAAGTTCTGCATTAATGAACTAACAAATTAATGAATCCATCCATCCAACCATCCATCCATCATCCATTCATCTACCCATCTGTCCATCTGTCTCTCCAACCGTCCATCCATCCATCCATCATTCATCCATCTATCCATTCATCCATCCATCCACCAAATGATCCATCCAGAAGTAATTCTTGACTTCTGTTCTAGTCAGTCACTGCCCAAGCCTTCTAGGAAAGGCAGAGAATCAAGCTCTTGCCCTTGCCCTTGAGAAGCCCACAGTGGAATCCAAGAAGTTAAATCATACACTTGATGCCTTGTATGTGCCAAATGGACAAGTGCACCCACTGAACAATTTGTCTGTAATCTTTGAACTTATAGTTCCTGAGATTTAAATATTTTTCGAAAAGAGATTTCCACAAGCTTCTTTAGTGGCTTGTTTCTTCTGGATGAAGAAAGTGGATTATTTTTGCCCTGTCTTTTGTAGAAATGGCAAACAGGCATGACCCTAAATATTTTGTATGCCCTGCACATCCTGAGCCCTCTGCCAAGAATGCCTTTCCTTGGCTTGTCTGACACATGCCTCCTTGCTCTTCAAGATGGATCCGGTGGTCAGGTGACCTTCCTCAGTGACATGTTACTTGACCCTCAGGTAGAGGCAGATGCCTTGTCTTCTGTGTCCTCAGAGCACCCTATGATTCCCACAGTGCACTCACACTGTATTATTGTGACCTTCCTACCATTTCTCTTCCTGCTGCACCACGAAGCCCTTGAGAGCAGTGAGTGTATCTGGTACAGCAGTGCCTGGATGAACAAAAGGCACCAATCCACTGTGGAGTAGTAGGCTTGGCTAGTATGGCCAGGGAAGACCTTCTCTGGGAGGTGGGTGCTAAGGTCTGGCGAGGGTAAGAGTAGGATGGAAAGAAGAGGATGGGGAAGGGAGTATTCCAGCCAAGAGAGATGCCATGCACTAAGACATGCAAACAGGATATGTAGGGTATATCTTGATAGAGGAGAGATGTGGCCATGGAAGTGAAATTGAGAAAGTCCACTAAGATTCCCTGGGGAGTGTCTAAAAGTGCAGGCAGGAGAGTTTGGGGTTCCTCCTGTAAATAAGAGGAGACATCGATGGTTTCTGAGCAAGGTGACTTGGCTTAATTCAAGTTCTTTTTTTTTTTTTTTAAGATTTTATTTATTTATTTGAGATAGAAAAAGAGAGAGAGAGAGCACACAAGCAGGGGGTACAGGCAGAGGAAGAGGGAGAAGCAGACTCCCCACTGGGCAGGGAGCCTGGCGCGGAGCTTGATCCCAGGGCCCCGGGATCATGACCTGAGCAGAAGGCAGACGCTTAACCAACTGAGCCACCCAGGTGCCACTTAATTCAAGTTCTTAAGATTGCAGGACCGATGGCATCATTTGAAGTTCCTCTCACTCACATGTCTGGTGCCTGAGTGCAAAGACTCAAACGTCGGGGGCCCAAACAGCTGAGCCTACGTCATCTTCTCTGGTCTTCTCGGACTCAGGTCTGTGATCATTAGGGTGGCCCTCAGCGAAGCTCAGAGGATGATTTACCTTGAAGCTAATGGCACTGAATCCTCAGGGCCCCTCATCTGCAGGGGCAGAGCTTTTCCAAGGCATTTCTGTTGTGTAAGGTCCAGGCTCCACTACAGGCAGGCTCTTTCCTTCAATCTTTCTTGAACGGGAAGCTGGATTAGTGCTCTAGAAATTCAGCTAGATGCTTGCTACTTCCCAATTTGCTAGAAGTTATCAGGATCCTGCCTACAAAGGTCACAAACTCAAATACCTTCAGGCTAGGCAGGCAACACAAAGGTGTGAAGTAGCCTCAAATAGGACACCTGTGGAGGGTAGAGTCTTAGGTAAAAAATGCCCTAAAGGCATCCACATTCACTTTTTTTTTTTTTTTTTTTTTTTAACACTTGCTACCAGCCAACAGTTGCTTTGGATCAGATTCAGCCTGTAGGAGGTGGTGATTTGGTGAACTTGACCTAGCTGGAAAAAAACCGCCTTCCCATTCAATATTCCCCCTGCAGCCTGCCTTCTCCAACCTTCTGCCCACAACCACCCTGTCAGCGCTGTAGGAGTTGTCGAAATCTGCCAGACGGGAGTTTTGCTTCCTTCCTCCTTGATCCTGGTTCTGCTTTCTCTTTGCTCGATCACTTTCTCACCTGCTGTCCTAGCCCAGCTCAGATCTCCGTGTCTCCTAGAAGCTCCCCTGGACTCCAGGATCGGTGTGGTTGATCGACATAACCAATTCATCATGGAGCCTCTGGGGTGTCTCCTGTGTGTGTGTTTGTGTGTGTGTGTGTTGGGGGGGTGGTAGAGGGAGAGAGAGAGAGAGAGAGAGAGGGAAGGAGGGAGAATCCTAAGCAGGCTCCACACCCAGCCTGATGTGAGGCTCAATCTCACAACCCTGCAATCATGACCTGATCTGAGATCAAGAGTCAGACACTTAACCAACTGAGCCACCCAGGCGCCCTGGGGGTGTCTCTTCCGTTGTAGTCTTGAGATGCCAAAAAATTTTTCTTTTTTTTTTCTGCCTCACCCTTCTCTCCACAACTAGAGTGGGAGCTTCCTGAGGTCAGGGGCTTTGGTTTTATTAAGTCTCCATTCCTCCACTCTTCTAAGGCCCTGCCACAAAGCCTGGCTCATAATAGATGTCAGTAAACCTCACAATTTGATTGATGTTATTTGGCTGAGTAATTTCTAAGTATCATTTCCAGTTTCATTATGAACATGATCTGAAAACATCAAAATAGTTTTATCAGTTGCTTTTTTGAATTGGGCTTTGGGTTGAAGTTGTTTTGCTTACATCATATCCTTGACATTGCTTTGTTGTCTGACCCTGCTGGTCTGCAGAGCCCTTTGGCTGAGCCTGAAGCTTCTCTGATCACCTGTGTCCTTTGGCTCCTGTTTCCCTCACTGTTTCTTACCCAGGGCAGAGCATCTTTGTAGGCACCCAGTGTTTTCTGATTTGTTGATTTGTTTACAAGCAGGGAAATTTGGGTTCATGCCAAATTGTAAAGGTATGTTAATTTCTTCTGGAAAGAATTCAGATCATCTGAGGCACGCTGACTAAAATGGGAGCGATCAGAGGAAGAACAGATGATGGAAGAGGAGGCCATCATCTTAGGTTTAGGAACATGTTAGCTTGAGGTACCTCAATAGCATGGCTCTGTGTCCCCCCAGAGAACCCTCCTGTGCTAGATCATTGCCCTGATCTGTTCTCCATCACTATAATTTTGTCTTTTTTGAAAGTGTCATATGAAGGGAATCACACGGTGTGTCAACTTTTCCAGACTGACTTTTCACTCAGCAGAATGCATGTAACATGCATCCACGTTGCTGTGTGAGCCAATAGCTCATTCTTGTTCATTCCCGAGTACTACTCCATCGTACACTGCGCAACGGTTGTGTTTTCTACGTTGAAGGACATCTGACTTGTTTCCAGTTTTAAGTGATTCTGCATAGAGCTACTAAAAACATACATGTAGAGGTGCTTACGTGAATTAACGTTTTTCTTTCCCTAGGGTGAATGTCTAGGAGTGGGATTTCTGGTTTGTGTGGTGAGTATACGTTTGACTCTAAGAAACTGTCCAACTGTTTTCTGGAATGCCAGGATCGTTCCGCATTCCTACCAGCAAAGCAAGAGAGTCATTTGCTCCATATCCTCCTCAGCACTGGATAATGCCAGGATTTTGTATTTTAGCTGTTCTCATGGGTATGCAGTGTTACCCCCATCATGGTTTATTTTTTCTTTAAAGATTTTACTTACTTATTTGAGAGAGTGGGGGAGAGAGAGCGTGAGCAGAAGGTAGGGGCAGAGGGAGAGGGAGAAGCAGACTCCCTGCTGAGCAGGGAGCCTGACGAGGGGCTCAATCCTAGGACCCTGAGACCATGACCTGAGCTGAAGGCAGAGGCTTAACCGACTGAGCCACCCAGGTGCCCCCAAGGGTGGTAAGTTTTATTCAGAAAATAACATTGGTGATGTGATGGCAAGTATCTGGGCCGGGTGGCCCAGAGGTGGCCTCTGGGAGCTGACCTTTTCTCCTTAGCACACTGTCACCTTGCGTAGGCCCTACACTCAGAGCTGGCTTCACAGCCCTCAACCAGCCTGGTCACACAGGCCCCTCACTCCGAAGGGCCCTACCTTTGTCTATTGTTCTGCTGCCATCTTGAAATTCTTCCTTTTTGAATGAGGCATCCCACATTTTTATTTTGCAGTGGGTCCTGCGAAATATGTAGCTGGTCTTGCCCACACTGTGTCCAAGCAGCAAAACAGACAGAAGCAGGGACAGAGTTGAACCATCTTTATATACCATTGGCTGCCCTGGCACACAAACTGGATCGCTTATTTTGATCGCACAAACACAAATCCTGAGGATGCACTCACCTTCAAAAATTCGTAAGACAAATAGTCGGTCCAGACTTGTTGGGTGGAAACTGCTCTGACCATTCTTTATTGTCCCTCTTTTATGTCTCCAAGTCTCTTTTGCTGGGTTAGATTTTTCCCTACTAGAATTGCAAGCCCCCAGTTCATAAACACAGCATAAGTTTGCCATTGCTGGGGGCACGGATGAGTTCGGTCACTAGAAGCCCATTACAAGAATGTTGTATCAGACTAAATGCCAGTCATGTTACTTATTTATTGACATTTTATCCTCATTAGGACTCCGTTTAGAGATGTAGGAACTGCAGCCCAGAGAGCCTATGTAATGTTTACCAAATCATACTGCTAGTAAGTGAGGGAAATCCTCTCCGGCTTCAGTACTGGAGGGGGAGGGGTGGTCTTTCCGATGCTATTTGTTTGAATTCTGATTCTCTCTGTTGGAGAGGAGGCATGGGTATTTTGGACGTCTTTAATCATCTTCTGGATCTCATAGGCAAACATTTCTAAGAAAGCTATCGTTCCCTTTCATGATACATCGAACATCTCTGTTCTGTTGCTAAGTGTGATTGTTATATCAAGAGTTTCAACTATCTCCTAGTGGAATGTCTGAAGGAGCGCCATTATCCCTTCAAGTGATGGATATCCATATGAAGAAAGCTATTCATGAAGTTGGGAGTCTCCTTTTCTGCTCGGAAAATGAAGCTTTGTATATTTTTCTGTTTTGGCTCATAACTGCTCTCGAAGAGGGAGGAATCGGGCAGAAGTGACGGGGCCTTAGGTATTCTGGAAAGAGGAAGCTGGCCGCACTGGGCCATGTACTGGCCCGTCCCGCCCTGCCCTTCACCCAGATTCTTCCCTGCTCCCCGGGCTCTTTTGGAAACTGGCTTCCGGAGCCTGACACATGTTTCTTTGTCTGGCCCCAGCTGTTAGAATCTGTCTTCATTCATTAAGCAGGAAGGGAGTTCTCAGAAGGGCTTCTGCAGTCTGATGTCAGGGAGCAGCCATGCTTAGACCACAGCAATTTCAAATTAGAGATGTCAAAATAAGCCAGGGGACCGTCCCTGAGCACCGCCATGCCCCCGGCAGGTGCTAGACGCTTCTCCCCTGGTATAATCTGTACTGCCCACGAGAAGGGGCAGGGTGCGCGTCATTGTCTTCCTTTTACAGAACAGGAAACTGAGGCTCAGAAGTTTGTTGGGAGTCTCAGAGCTCAGGCGGGAGCTGAGCCCAGGTTGGCAGGACTCCAGAGTTCCCCGAGCCCTCGGCTCACCGCTAACACACCCACAGAAAGCTACAGCCATCTTCCCTGCTCGGAAAAAGCCGAGGGCTCGTCTTTAGGAAATAAACACGCATCTTGGGGGTGGGGGGAATGCTAGGTCTCCCCCGGGCAGGCTCCCGCCTCCGGGGGCCTGGCTCACCTCTCCGCTGGGAGGAGCCCCCGCGCTCAGCCCAGTGTGGGGGGGCTGCATTGTCACCGATAATTGTACAGACCCATTCATCAGCGGGAATCTTATTTCAAACAGCTCCCCGACTGTAATGGCACGAAAAGCGTGAACTAAGCACAGTTTAATGAATTCTGATCTCACAGACAGAGGCTGCCTGACCAGGGACAAGGGTGCTCACACACGAGGCTGGAGAAAGTGCTGGGGCCTGAGAAGCAGGGATGCATTCAAATGATCCCCTCGTTCCTTCAAGATGGATAATCTGGTTTTTAGCAAATTTGTCGGAGACGTCCGTTTTCACCGTGACTCGCCCGCCTCTTTCTGGGAAAGTGTACCTTTTAACCTGGAGAACAATAAAGCCCTGTGATCTCATTCGCGCCGATGGAAGGAAACGAGCCGCTTCACTTTGGGCCTAATAACGGTACCCCAAATTCTTGTAGATTTTTATGCGAAATCTTAAGCACCTTAGAAAACCCATATGCACAGTCTAGTCACCCTGTGGTCCTCGAGAAAAAGCAGGGGGGAGTTATCATCACTTGAATTCCAAAACAAGACATACCTGGCAGGAGAACTGAACAAGCCTCATCTTCCTCCTGCCGGAGAGCCCAGAGGCCTCTGTCCTGAGACCACCTTGCACCTTCTTGGTGCTGTGTGAAGGAGAAAGTGAGGGTAACATCCAGAGATGGCATCGGTGGGATTCGGAGGGGTGGGGTCTGCCCAGGTCCGGGGCCATACCAGGAAATCGGCAAGGTTCTGCCCCATGCATCCCCTCATTTGTGCCTTACAGCTGCTGCGCTGGCAGGAAAGTCGCCTTCATTTCATAGGTGAGGCTACCGTGAGACGGCACAGAGAGGGTAGGCGACTGGCACGGGGTCACACAGCTTCAGAGCACAGGGTGAGAGCCCGTCCCCATGTCCCAAGTGGACCCCTGACATTTAAGGCAAGCCTCCTCCCCTCTCCGAGTCCCAGCTGTCCCATATGTAAAATGAGAAGGCAGGGCTGTCTGAACGCTAGACAGCTTTTACCAACAGTGGTTTCTGTGTCCTAGAAGCGCCTGTCTTCTTCTGGGAGTGGGAAGTGCATGCTTTATTCCTTGCAGAGGGGCAGGGAGGGGGGCAGCCGGGGAGGCAGGAGCAGAGTTCAGTTTTCGCTTCATCCTTCCATGTGCTCAGCCCCTCTGTTTCCAGCCTTGGCTTCAGAGCTTGGGACTCAGAAATGACAGGGATACTCTCCCTGTTCGTGAGGGTCTCATGGGCCTCTAGAGAAAACAGGCACATTAAAAATAAAACCACTGGACGTCAGAGCAGATGCTCCCACAGGGACGGGCCCGGGGAGGAG
>NW_023270305.1:5094106-5202571 GCF_011800145.1 Mirounga leonina
TGCTCCCACAGAGAGGGGCCCAGGGAGAAGGTGCTCCCTCAGGGACGGGCCCGGGGAGGAGGTTCTTCTACAGAGAGGGGCCTGGGGAGGAGGTGCTCCCACAGGGACGGGCCCGGGGAGGAGGTTCTTCCACAGAGTGGGGCCCAGGGAGAAGGTGCTCCCTCAGGGACGGGCCCAGGGAGTTGTGGGAACAGAGCCAGCAGAGCAACTACCTCTGACTGACCCTGAGTAAGTCATTTAAATGATTTGGGGCCCGAGTGTCCTCATCTTTAAAATGGAATGCTAACTTCACAGAGTGGCGGGGAGCGTACTCAGCCCATGGTGGTCGTGTTAGGAATCCGGTGAGTAGTGCAGGGATCTGAGGAGGGTTGTGGATCCTTCTAGGCCACATCAGCCTGAACCGTTCCCCATCCTTTCCCCAACAGGCCAGCCGGCAGGAAGCTTTTGGGAGGCCCTGTGCTTGGACGGAGCATCCCCTGTCATCCATTCCCTGTTCCTCCCTGTGGGCTCCCCGCACGTTTCCCTCTGGCCTTCTCCCCAGGCGGTTACAGGACTGGCTAAAAGCTGGAGCTGCGGAGCCTGACAGGTACCAGCACCAATCCAGCGTTGCCTCGCGGCTAGATGTTCGACTTGCCCAAAGCTGCTTGATCTCTCTGGGCCTCAGTTTCCTCCTCATGGAGGACAGGTAATGAGAACACTTCCTGTGTAGGGGCTGTGGGGAGGGAGAGTAAGGGGACCCATGCACAGCACCGAGCTGGGGCCCGGCAGCAGCGGGTGCTAAGTACGAGCCACCTTCCCCTGCTCCCTCTCCCCGCCTCCCCTTTCTCTCTTCTCCCACCTGCCCCTCCTCTCCCTCGGCCCCTCCGCCTCCTCGTTTTTCTTATTAAAGGCAAGGACAAGTATGGCAGAATTCTCACTCTGGACTCACCTTGTTCAGTTTTGCACATGCTCAGATGGGGTCCTCAGAACCACATTCAGGGTTGGGAGCCCACATTTGTTCTATCTATCCAGAGGCCCAAAGATGGAACTGCAGGCATCCTGGAGGCATGCCAAGGTGGGTTTAAATCCCTATCAGCTGTGTGATCATGGGCAAATCACTTACCCTCTCTGAGCCTGAGCTGCCCCAGTGGTAAGGTGGGGATAATGACACCTTACTCACAGGCTTGCTGTGAAGAGCAGCTGAGATCATAATGGACACTCCCTTCTCTTCCCTGTCTGGAGACTCAATGCCTGCCCTGCAGAGCACACATTGGGTTGTAAATGTGTCACCCTGTCCCCAACTAATACTGTCACGTCCAGGGGCGGTCCGGCTGCTTCCAGTGAGAGTCCTTCTCCAGGACAGCACCCCTCTGTGGCCTCTCTGCTTGTTTGTTCCACACAGGGGGACGCCGGGTCTGAGGAGCCTGGCTTCTCAAGGATAACACGGCTAAAAGTGACACGGTTTGCTATGAGGTAAGGCTGTGTCTTTAGAGAATACCTCCCCGACAATCCCTTTTATCTTGTGGGCATCTCCCCTCTGTTCCATGAGTTAGGCATTTGGTAATAATAGAGATGGCAGTGATAATAATATCTAACACATACTAAGGCTTATCACGTGCCAGGCATGGGGCTGAGCATGTCACTGATGGGATGGAGAAGTAGGCTCACAGGGCTGGCTACGAACTTTCCATGTTACACGAAGACTCGGAGGCTCTGAGATAAGCAGAAACCCAGCTGCTCACACCAGGTAGAGCTGGGGACTCTGGCCGGCTCTGGCTTTCATCCAGCCTTCTCTTCTCTGGTGATGCTATGTGGGTTTTCTCAGGTAAAGGAGGAAAGATGGACAGAGGACCTGAGCTGGGAATAAGCTGAAAAGTTTTACTCTCTGGTATCTGGGTACCCCTTATGATTTATTTGTCATTTGTCTTTCTGAATGCTGTCTTGGGATCCATGCTGGCAAGAATTCAGCATCCCAGGGTCAATGTTAACTCAGTCCACCACCCACCATGTCTCATGGGTGCTCACTGTGATCTACGCCATCCCTGAGACACACGTCCTGCTTGTGATCCATGTCCTCCTTCTGATCCACATCCTCTGCATGATACACATTCTTCCCAGGATCTACATCCTCCCCATGATCCATGTTCTCCCCATGATGCAGTCCCAGACCAAGCTCTAGCTCCCCACTAAAGCCTACCCCAACCACGGTAGATGGGGTGGTTGTTCCTTCCCAGGAAGGGAAGCCTTGTGGGCTCTTGAGGCCAGATTAAACCCTGGTCAAGTGAGAGACCAATGAAGTCCAGCCTTGAGCAGTGAGACATTTTTCCCATGAGTTGAGCCTTATTTCCTTGCCTTTCCTATGCTGTCCCTGTCTGAAATTCTCTTCCCACGTGCTCCATTGGCCAAGTCTTGCTCCATGGGTCACTTCACACTCCTCCTTTCCCCAGGAAGCTCACCTCAGCACCCCACGTCTGGTTAGGTGCCCTTTCTTTGTGCTCCTACAGCCTTGGGCTTGGACTAGGACGACCCCCGGGGCTGTGTCATGTCATGTGACTGTCTCCTCCGTCAGACCGTGAGCTCTCTGAAGGCATAGGCCTTTGTCATCCATGAGTCCAGGCTATTAGAACAGTACTTGTGCTAGCCAGACAGGACCAGCCATCCTGCAGGAATAAATACACCCCGACATTTCAGCGGCTTCATACAACACAGGTGACTTCTCGCTCACATTAACTTTGGTGCTGGATGTGCAATGCTCCCTAGCCACATTCCATTAAACCTGGCCTGGGGCGATCCTGGCTCCATCCACATGGCTGTGCCATCAGGAGCTCATGGCTTCCCTCCTTCCAGTGATCCCACGGGGTGATATTTGGGACCCGGCCTGGGAGAACCAGGCCCCACTGCTTGTCCGAACCCAGCCACGTGTCCCGGCTCCACTGCAGGGCAGGCTGAGAAATATTGAGGGGCATGTGGGACTTCGATGAGCATAAAACCTCTTTAAGGATGGCCTAGAGAGGTCAGCCTCAGCTCTGTTTCAGGGGAGGACTTCTTAACAACCAGAGCTCGTGATGAAATGAGAAGTCTTCCTTGGCTCAAGAGTTTTAGGACTGGTTAGCTGATGGGAATAAAGTTGCTTTCCTTCACCTCAGCCAGAGGCTTGAGTTCAGACAAAAATCAGCTTTTTGAAAACAAGGGGCCGGGCCCTGGAAATTCCGTTTAGCCCTGTCAGTCCCGAAGAAGCGCCGTGTTCCCAGCTCGGAGCGTCCTTTGTCCTCCGCGAGCTCCCGAAGCCTGGAGAGGTGACTTCTTTATTCTCGGGAGCTGCTATTTATAACTTCCAAAGGACCCTTACTCCTTTGGTTCTGTACTGAGGCTCAGAAAAGCGAGTCTGCCTCCCCCAGCAGCCCTCCCCCGACGCCAGGCCTCTCTCTCCCCCCAGAGCTATCCCGTAAATAAAGGATGAAAGGCCCCGTAATTATTACCATTCGACAACACAGAGACTGTCAAAACCAGGAGTCCAACAAAAGCCTTTACATAAATCACAGCTGATACAATGGCTCTTGGCTGAAGGGGAGAGAGGCTCAGAGTCTCGGTGCTGCCGAAAGGAGGTCTGTGTTTGGGGGAGGGATTGCCAGAGTCAGCGGCCCCTGGGGGAGAGACAGGGCTCGGCGTCTGCACACAGGACAGCCCTCCGTCACCCTGCTTCCCTGACCGACGGTGGAGGTCACAGCACGAGAGTGAAAATCCGGGGGCAGACTCCAGAGGTGACAGCTCCGTGGTGCCGAGCGGCCCAGATAGTTGGGACCATCATGCGGGACCAGCGGCGTCATCAGCAGGTTAGTGAGTGATTCGCCCTGGGAAGACAAGCTGGCCTGCAACAGTACCGTGGGGCCACTTGGACCCCGTCGGTGGTGGAGACATTCGGGGCTCTGGGGTCCAAAATGGGGGCACTGGAGTCCGCTGTTATGCTCAGAGGAAGCTTCCTGAAGGTGTCTGGCCTAGGGCAGGAGGTAGACGTAGTCACAAGGACTGTGAGGCAAGGTGTCGTGCACACAGCGGGGCCAGGAGGCAGTGCGGCCGCGGGGGGCAGGGTGGCTCTGAGTCCAGCTTCCTGGCTTTGCCTCCATGCCCAGCTGTCTGGGGGCTTGGTGATCTTGGGTGATCGATTTATCCTCGCTGGGCCTCGGCCACATCAGAATAGTAATGGGGGTGATGAGGATAAAAAGAGAATCAGAATGATGTCTGGTATCTTGTCACGACTCTTATTTTAAATTGCTTAGATAGCAATGGTTTTTCAAGCATGTCAACATCTGCTAATCCAATCTCCCCATCTGAAGGTGAGCGGCCGGAGCCTCCGAGAGGCAAGCTGATGTCCCCAAGCCCACGTGGCCGGGCTAGCAGAGCCAGGGCTCGCCCCACGCTGTGTGACTTTGGTCCTAACGTGAGCGCCCCAGGGGGTCTTGCCTCTTTGGTGTTGGGGTGGCGAGCAGGGTGCTCTGAGCTCCTGCACAGTTTTGAGGGGACCCTTCGGGCAGCTGGGAGCCTCATTCACTGGGCTAGGCTCTGACTCGAGTCAGATCTGACCCTTCCCAGAGCTGCCGGGCAGGAATGCATGCCTGTGAGCTGAGACACCTACTCCAGATGATGGCAACTTGCTGGGGCCCAGGGACACCCATGTGGCTCAGGGTCTGCTTCTTGCTCTGTGTGGATCCCCATGGCTCTGGGTAGAAGCATGCTTCTGAGGATGGTACAGTCCCCACTGGTCTCTCTTGGGGCCTGGACAGCCTCATCCTCTCTGACCCAGAGTGGCTGCATTCCCACCAGGGCTCTCCACTACATTCTACCTCGATGGAGCCCCTAGGTTATCCTCTGGGGAATCCTACGTGAAGGTCCCCCTTGGATTTGTAAAGCCCCGTGCCGTGACCTGCAAGACACAGGCTGGCATTCAGAGTGAACACAGGACCAAGTAGGGTACATGGTGGCTCCTTCCGCCGAAGATACATCCTGAGCAGGCGGCAAAGTGTTTTCCAAACAATGGTTGTGGCTCATTAGTGAGGCCTGATGTCAATTGGGAAGCCAAGATCTGCATTTCAAAATATAGAATAGTCTATAATATAAGTATATAATAGAATAGAAAATAGAGTACATTGCGCATGGTAAGGTCTGAATTGTTTCAGCAAACTTCTGTGTAGCTAGATGTCTGGTGGGATATGATAGAACCAATATTTCATTATTGCATGATTAAGGAAGGTTTACGTCTCTTCTGTGGTGTTTCAGATTATGAAATAGGCTCAGCCCCTGGGTTCAGGCAGATCTGGGTTCAAACGGCTCCAGGCCCCTGGGCTAGGGGTCTCCACCTCTGTTGCATGAGGCCAACACCACGTGCCTGCTAGGGCCACTGCGAGCATCCCACAAGACAAAGCCCACGCAGAACGATTGGTGCGGGGAGGAAGTTCACTAAATGTTCGCTCCCTGGCCCCTTCTCCATCCAAGCTGCTGTGGGACGGGTGAGCGGGGGCACGGTGGAGCAAGTTGGTGTTCAGTCCCTCTCCTTCCTCCACCAGCCATGTGGGGCAACCTAGCCCAAGGAAGCTTCTCTTGGTGTCAGGCTGAGCTGCCAAGAGCTCTTTCCAAGGCCCCTGTGCCCTGGTCCCAGTGTGGCTAAGATCACCCCCGTTTCCACGTGGGGGCTGCAGACACCGTGGGCCTCCCTCCTTCCCTGAGTGCGTCCGACTAGAGCGCAGGGCTGAGGCCTGGGGCGGGGTCAGGCCCAGAACAGGACATCTGTCCGTCCGTCTGTCTGTGAGCGGCACTGGTGATTGGACCACCCTCCGCTCTCCTGTTCTCTCGCCTTCACGCCACCTGACAGCCTTCCACAGAAAGCCAGCCTCGCCAGACCTGCCCCCTGAGTTGGTGGCACGGGGGAAGATGAGGGAATTAACTTCTGGCCTGCTGGCAGGGTGCAGCCTGCCAAAGCCGCCCGGGGAATTTGGTTCCTTTCCTTTGCTGACTCGGTGCCAGGCACAAGAGCGGATTAAGCAGGGAAGTTCTGCACGGAGAACTCTCCCCTTGGCGCTGCAAACCCATTGTCTCCTGAGAATGACAGCCGCTCGTGGTGCCAACACACACCCCCCCACTGGCACGGCCCCAGAACAGATCAGCTTCCCGTTCCTGAAAAGAGGGATTGGTTAAAGAACTGGAGTGAAAAGGAAGAAGGAGCGGCAGGAGAGGACGAGGCCACGGAGTCAAAGTTACGCTGGGTCTGTTAATTAAAGGAGCAAGGCCTCTGAGGCTCATGCCGATGCTGCTGCTTGGCAGACTCCTCGGAGGGGCACTTCGGTTCTGCTCGCTCTTCCTGAGCACCCGCTGGGGGTGAGGCATTGGGCTCGGTGCTGGCTGGTGGGGTGGCGCTGAACAACTAACCCCCTTAAGAGAGAGGCGTGAAAGAGTCTTTCCCTATTTGCTCTCAGGAACACAAAACCCTGGTCTAAAAACAGCTAATATTTATTGAGCACTTACTATGTGCCCGGTACTGTCTTCAGTTTTTTATTCGCATCGGTTAATTTAATCATAGTGACCTGACAAGGTCCATATTATTATTATTATTATATCACTACTTTAAACATGAGAACACCTAAAGCGTAGAGAGTGGTGGGCTGCAGATGTTAACAGCTGATCTCTGGGAGAGATATCAAAATAAAAACGAGCCCCAATGACCGCATTTGCCAATTTCCGTGACGTCCAGACGCCTACCGTGGCCGGTTTTAAGCTCCCAATGGGCCCTCATTGGGCATGGAGTTAGGAAGACTCAGGAGTGTGGTCTGTGGCCCACAAACGGCTCCAATACACCAATGGATGGTAGGAGGCTCGTGCAAGCACCTGCCGTAAGTGGATGAGTCAAGTTGGGTACTCAGGTCTCCCAGTTCCTGAGCCCACTCTGTCTGTCACTGGGCAGTCCCAGCCGGGGTGTCCCAGGGAAGGGACCAAATGGAGAGGTCGTTGTTCTGGAGACTAGATGAGCTGGGGTGGGATGTTCCCGGCAATTCTGTGTTCCCACCTAAACGGTGGTCTTTGCACTTCCTTCTGCTTCATCCTCCTCCCTGACGAGCAACTAGCCCTGGGAACTCCGGCTATTGGAAGACTTGGGTACAACGCAAATTTTCTTTTTATTTATTTTTCTAAAAGATTTTATTTATTTATTTGACAGAGAGAGAGAGAGACAGCGAGAGAGGGAACACAAGCAGGGGGAGTGGGAGAGGGAGAAGCAGGTTTCCTGCTGAGCGGGGAGCCCGATGCAGGGCTCGATCCCAGGACCCTGGGATCATGACCTGAGCCAAAGGCAGACGCTTAACGACTGAGCCACCCAGGCGCCCCCATCGCAAATTTTCTGATGCAGAACAAAAAATGTTGAGACACCTTTGGTCCCAGCTAAAAAAAAAAAATTTGGTAACCATGGATGAGGTCTTTAAAACCTCTCTTTGTACATCATTTTCATTTCATTATCACAGCATGCTTGTGACAAATAGTTACAGTTTGTCAGTATGAGAGTGAAAAGATAGTCTCTTGCTGCCAGTTTCCCCCCTTTTGCGTATCCTGCGTGCTGGCCGATTTGCCTTCTTGAATCGTTATCATCCCCACTGTCTCCTGACAGAAATCTTCAGTAACACCCATTACCTCCAGAGCGAGTCCAGACTTTTTAGTTTGGCATTCAAGACCTGCCAAGATCTTAAGCATCCGCACATCCATCTTCCATCCATCCACCCACCTATCTATCCATCCATCCACTGATTCGACATGCACTCAATAAATGGCACTCTACCAAGTGAAATATGACCATCCCAACTTTATCTTCTATTACCTTCCATTCACTCATTCATACTATCCATCAATCTTCGTCGAGCATTTATCATCGGCTGGGTTCTAGGGACACAAAGATAAACAAGACACTGATTCTGCTTTTGCATGCCGTCTATCTCAGGGACATCTGATTGTTTGCTCTTGCCAAAATATTTTCCTGCCTCTGTGCTTTCGTGCACACGGTTTTCTCCACCTGGGAGGCCTTCTTTACGTTTCTGAACAGCCAAGTTTTCTTCATAGGTCAAGGCTGCAATGATGCCTCCTTCATGAAGCTTCTCCTAGTCCCCTGAACTTCCTAGTCAAGCTGGACCCCATCATGTCTTCCCTGGACTCCCACTGGGATCTATTTTCCTCTTAAGACCTGCTTGTTTCTGTTTTGTCTTAAACCCATTTGTATCCACGTCCATTCTCTGTTGCTAGAAACTGACCTTCTGGAGCTCTGGGATTCAGTGGACTCACACTCACATCCGCTCAGGGAGCAGGTGAGCAGAAAGTGCCCATGGGATGAATGATAGAGAAACCCTAATGGTGAGAAAATGCTGGCTTCTCTTTGTTGAAAAGCCCCTACGTTTGGCACGAGAGTACAACGAAGGCCTTTGCAAATAGAAAACCACTCTAGGGCTATTTGCACTCCTTACAAATTTCATGGTATATCTTTTGTTCCTCTCTTAAATTTTTTTTATGGTAACTTTATTAAAATGACAGTCATTCCTGGGAGCAAATTAATAAATTCAAACATAAGGTATTAGAACTTGAAGAGACCTGAAAGATCCTTTGCTTTGGCCCCTAATTTCAGATCTGAGAAAATCTGGCCCAGGGTGCCAAAATAACGTAGTCAGATTACCCTGTGAGTGATCACAGTGAATTGTACAATACACCGTAGTGATCATTTAGAGAGGGTCATTCATCCATTCATCCCGCTATTCTGTAAGTTGACTATGTGTCTGGCAAAAGATGATTCTAAACCATCAAGAGAAAGGTAAATGTATTGGTGTGTAGTCTAATTCTTTAGAAATGTTTTCATTAAGAGTAGCAAAAATGGAAGCAAATGACAGCTCATAGAAGATAAATTCCAGTTATCTGGAAAAATAGCTACGTGAAGTGCCCCATTTTATGTGCTAAGACGGCAGTAAGATGGGGTCATATAAGCCAGTGACCATGTGTCCTGGTGTGCAGGGGACAATCCAGGTCCCCTCTTATCCTGGCACAATTGTTAATAGTGCCTGCGTCCACTCTCAAAGGTATTCCAGTTTGGACAAGAAATTATGTGGTCATCCTATATATAAAGCTGCGTAGTTTGTGTTCGATTTGTACCTCTAGGATTCCAAAAGTAGTTTTCTATTAGTGGTGGGCTCTTAAGCAATGTGCTGCTGACCTATCTGTTACTGTGACCAAGGACATTTCCAGGCTGACCGCCCACGGGGAGCCCCAGGAAAACCATCAGAGGGACCAGACGATTCCCTCTTTCCTCGCAGGGTCTCTTGAATGTGACAATTTTCTATTCACAAATCCTACAGCACATCCTTTCAAATTTCAGAAAAATAAAAGGAACCCGTAAAAGCAGGTCAATCAGGTTTGCTAAAAATAGAAGGTACGAGCAGTCTTGGGGGTGGGGTGGTAGAGGATGTTGCTGGAGTGTCACAGGCCAAATGCCAGTCATTCCAGATAATTTTACATTAAAAAAAAATCTCCCAATCTTCCTACATGAACTTGTCATTAGGTAAATTGCCTCAAAGTATTAAATGAACCATAAAATTGTCCATTTGGGAATTGCTAAACTTCCAAAAATATGCTTTGCCAATTGTAGATACTCAAAAGGTTTGAATTCTCTTTTACTGTCCAACTCCCATTCTCTGGGGTTGGTGGGAATAAAGATGATCTGAAGGAGGCAGAGTGGATAACTCATCTCAGGGATCTTGAGAATGCTGCTCAGAGGCCCTAGATCATAGCACCCATCCTTGATCTTTGTAGAAAGAGTTGGTATTGTGGACAATTTCCATCTATGTCTTGCTTCACGGCAGCTGTTTCTTACCTGGGCTCCAATCTCTAGTCTGTGCCCTCACACCCTACTCTTTCTACTGCCATCTGAGAGATCTTTCTGGAAAGAGACCCAGTCAGGTCAGAACCCGGCTTTCAACAGCCTGGGGTCTCACTGCCTGCTGAAATACTGCCCAAGTAGAGTATCACCAAGCCCTCAACAAGTTGATCCCTGTGTTTCTTGCTTGCTTCATTTTTCAGTATAAAATTTCTTCTATCGTGCACATTGAAGTTAAAGTAGAAGCACAAGTGTGCATCAGAATCAGCGGCATAACCCTTGCCACCCCCACCAGATAACATCTGCAAGCACTTTTCTTTTTTCTTTTTTTTAAAGATTTTATTTATTTATTTGAGAGAGAGAATGAGATAGAGAGAGAGCATGAGAGGGGGGAGGGTCAAAGGGAGAAGCAGACTCCCTGCTGAGCAGGGAGCCCGATGTGGGACTCGATCCTGGGACTCCAGGATCATGACCTGAGCCGAAGGCAGTCGCTTAACCAACTGAGCCACCCTGGCGCCCTGCAAGCACTTTTCAAACCTCACTTGGGCTTCAGAACAAATGTGTTTAAGAAAAGACTCTTGAAACCAAGTTCTCTGTGAGCAGAGGAACTTCTTTTTCTCCATCTTTCCCATCTGACCACACACATCCATCCGTTCATCCATCCACCTGCACCTTCTTTGAACAGCTCGTTGGTTGCTTGCTCTGTGCCAGACCCTTGAGCTCTGTGGTGAGAAGAGTTTGTCGAACAACACGGTCCTTGGCCTCATGACACTTAGAATCTAGTAGGAAATGGCTATTATAAACATGCTGTCCATTGCCTCTGACCATGTAGCATCCTCCACCCAGAATGACATTATTCATATTCTCTACCTATTAAGCGCTTCATCATTCCTGAGACCTACCTGAAGCACTTCTTTCTTTTTTTTTTCATTTTTTTCCAAAATTTTGTTTATTTTTTTTTATTAATTTATTTTTTATTAACATATAATGTCTTATTTGTTTCAGGGGTACAGGTCTGTGATTCATCAGTCCTACACAATTCACGATGCTCACCATAGCACATATGCTCCCCAATGTCCATCACCTAGCCACCCCATCCCTCCCACGCCCCCTCCATTCCAGCAACCCTCAGTTTGTTTCCTGAGATTGAGAGTCTCTTATGGTTTGTCTCCCTCTCTGATTTCGTCTTGTTTCATTTTTCACTCCCTTCCCCTGTGATCCTCTGCCTTGTTTGTCAAATTCCACATATCAGTGAGATCGTATAATAATTGTCTTTCTCTGATTGATTTATTTTGCTTAGCATAATACCTTCTAGTTCCATCCACGTCATTGCAAATGGCAAGATTTCATTTTTTGATGGCTGCATAACATTCCATTGTATATATATACACCATATCTTCTTTATCCATTCATATGTAGATGGACATCTTGGCTCTTTCCATAGTTTGGCTATTGTGGACATTGCTACTATAAACATTGTGGTACTCGTGCCTCTTCGGACGACTACATTTGTATCTTTGGGGTAAATACCCAGTAGATGAAGCACTTCTTTCTGAAGACATTTGCATCTCCCCTGAGCAAGAATGTGGAGTCATCCAGACCCTGAAAAAAATCTTGTGGAGTCTGAGAGATCCACAAATACCTCCCCCCCCACCCTTCAATGCCCATGGGACCTTGAACAAATCACTTAATCTCCTTAGGTCTGTTTCCTAAGCTATAAAATGGGAATGACAAAAATTGCTCATCTCATCTCACAGAGTAGTTGTGAGTTTCAAATCATGCCTTATGACCACTGATGTTCTGCTGATTCATCCCTGAACATTTACTAGGAACCTGCTCTGTGGGCCAGACCCTGTGTTCGTGCTGGGGATCCAGATTTAAGTCGACCCTTCCCACAGGGAGCACAGAGCAGGCAACAGTCATGGAACAAGGGCCATGCAGTGTGAGAAGTACGATGGGAGAAACCAAGGCAGGGCGCCATGGGAACATGGAGAAGGTGTGCTCAAACACAAAAATCATGTGATTTGAAGGGACTGGAGCAAAACCTTACATCACATTCTGCACTCTGCACGGTCCTAAGAACCTTAAATGCATTAACCCATCTGTGTCTCACATTTATTACCCCACTTTGAAGTAGATACATTTATTATCCCATTATACGGATGGAAAACACTTCAGCCCAAGATGGCATGGACAAAGAGTGTTAGAGGTAGGATTCAAATCCCTTGCGCCCTTTATAAACAAGGGCCACTGGTAGGCGTGAGCGGCCATCACACCTGACTGGGACAGAGAGGGTTGGCATGACCAGCGCAGGGGAAGGTGAACAGGAGGGAAAAGGTCAAATCCCTGAGGGTGTGCAGCCTGGTGGAGGAGTCTATAGTTCCCAAGGCTTCTCAAAACAGGGGTGATGTGGGGCAAGGCCAGGCTTTCTAGGAACTTGGATCTCGCTTCCTTTCTTATCCTCCCTCCAGCCTCTCCTATTCCTGGGCACACAGCCATACTCTGGGACAGTGGCCTTGAACAAGGTGGGCTTAAAACAATGGTCAGAGACTAGATTAGGTTTCGGTTTGGCCAGTCATAACATTCCCTGACTAGGCTAGCACGTTCTGACCCTAACACATTGGAGAGGGTGTGGGAAGAAAGTAACCATTCTTCTAGGTAGTTCTTTACCTACTGGACTCTTGGATGTATTATAAAAAGTTGCCAAGTGGCTGACATCTTTTCTTCTTTCTTTTTGTCTTTATGACCCTAAAAATTTGGGTATTTGGTATCATTCAGTCAACAATCGATGTAATTTGCCCTGAGCTGCTCTTTGCTAAGATTCTAAGCCGGGTTAAATCAATGATCTCTTTTCTTGTCTCTCAAATTAGATTGCTTGGGGGAATTTTTCTTTGAAAAGCTTTTATTGATTTTTCCCCAAAGAAGAAGTGACACATTGGATTCTAAATGCAATTCCCTTTCAGAGGAGCCGTGAGGGCCATACAGTGAGTCAAGAGCAACCAAAGTCTTGAAGTTGAAAGAGCGCACAGAAGCCATCCACCCAGCAGCTCTTATCTCTGCTCGCTCCCTGGAGTAATGTGGGAGCTCCAGAGATGGAATAGCATCACAGCAGCCTCAGAATGAGGAAATCAGATTCTCTGGGGGGGAGGGCCTAGGGCTCTGCTTCTGAAGAATGTCCCCAGATGTTTCTGTAGCACCTTGTGTGGGGACCTCTGGAGTTTCTGGTCTACCCAACAGGACAGCCGCCAATAACTGTGTAACTTTGGCACTGCACACATCTAAGGAGGCAGGTGGGGGCTGAAATCCAGCCCAAGCTCTAGAGGAGGGACACCTTTTTCTTTGTGACTTTGTCGGCTGGTGAGATGTGCCTATAGGGGTGTGTCCACACAGAAGGGGGGACATTTTCCTAATTTGTATGAAAGCTCTCCATAGGCTAATAAGGGCATTGCTAAGACCTTGAGTATTGTGATTATATTAAGGACCCTCCTGACTAATGGTCATACTGCACTGCTCCAGAAGCAACACATTCCCCCGTGGAACCATGCAATTGTTAGTTCTGTCTCTTCCTCTGCCTGTTTATTACCTTCAACCATGAATCCTGCTCTGAACCCCTAGAACCCCACAGAATACATGCAGTCCCTCTTCCCCACGGGATTCCCTCAAGGACTTGAGAATAGTCAACGTGTTCCCTTTGGTCTTGGTTTCTTGGTTAAAATAACCCCACATCCTTCAACCATTTTCTGAACAACCAGCTTTTGGCTTCTTTTCCCCATTTGTAAAAGTCTCCCTTTACTGGTATCGTCCATTGGATGGTCACTTCATTTATCCATTTGTTCATTCATTCATTCATAAGTGCATGCATATGCCAAATATCCAACAGTCACTCAACAGATACTTCTTAAGTGCCTACTACGTTTTCACCTCTTCTCCAGCCTTTGGGGCTATAGTGGCAAGCAAAATAGAACATGTCTCTTATCTCATGGATCTTAAAGTCTAGTAGTAAGGAAGACAGATAATAGACTAACAAACCAACGAATAAAAAAGACAGTGCTGAGCCTCAAACTCTGAGGGAGGGATTGAGGGGTTAGGAGATGAAAAAGATAACATTCTGCAACTTGTTTACAGTCTAGTGGGGAGATTCTTGCAACCCCATAGCTCCCATCTGGCATGGCTATTGCTGAATCTGAGGCTTGTAGGAGGGCTGTGGGAGCATGGGGTGGCAAAAACCTAGGGAAGAGGAAGATCTCTGGGATCAGGCTTCCTCAGTTACCCAATTAGAATAGATGTTTCCCTTTTTGTCTTAACTTTGGTTTAGTATACTGTTTATAAGGTCATGCTGGGTAGACTTGATTTTAGAGTCTGTGTTCTTTCGGGGGTAGAGGGAGTTTTCCATGAGGAAAAAAGAAATCCCATTTTGCAATTCCCATCTCAGTCTGGTGGGCCTCGGAGCCAAAACAGTCTGTTCACTCACTACGAAGCTACGTGGAGATGTGAGCTATTCGGCTCCTTCCATCTGGTAGGCTTGGCAGGGCAAGCTCTTGGTAACAATGACTTCCTATATACCATCCACAGTGTAAAAACTGTGGCTTGTGTTTTGTCTTGCTCTGTGCCCTCCGGGGCCAATTCCAGCGCCAAGCTCCCTTTGAAGCCTCCGTGTCTGGACCAGCTTCACAGGCTCTGAAGTCAGATGAGAAATGGGCCCATTATTAATGGGGGCAAAGCATTTGCACCCTCTCCATACAGTGTGGGTGGCACTGGGCTTCCATGGGATACCCTAGGGCAGAGTGTCAGAGTGCTCAGAACTCAAGTGCTGGGCTTGGCACTGGCCTCTTTTGGGACTGGTTGGCATCGGATGTCATGTACCAGCAATGCCTTCCTTGTGTTTAGCTGCTCAGCGATGAGAAGTGACTGTGGACTGAAGATCAGCTTTGGAGCTCATACATTAGGGGAGCAGATTCATTCATTGTTTAATTGATGGATTTGTGCATCCTCATGTTGGTTAAACATCTACTCTGTGCCAGGTTCTATGTCCCTTCTTTTCTCAGGGAGCAAAGATCAAGAAGATTCTAGTGGAGATGGCTTGTCAGCCAATTTATGCAAGGCAGAGTTATGGGCATCCTGGAAAAAATCTGGGGAGTTGGGGTGAGGCACAACGGAGGCAGCTATCAATTCTCTCTGGCTGAGGGATGGTTAGAAAAGGCTTCATGGAGGAGGTGGTGTTCAGTGGCAGAGAAGTCTGGGTGTATTACATTGTGATCAGCCACATTCTGCTCTGTTCACAAAGCTGTAGCCAAGTTTCCTGGGTGACTTGATTCTGAACAGACAGAGTGTGTTAATGACACTGTTCTGTTTAGCACAATGTCACGAAGAGGAGAGAGAGCCCTGATCTTGTAGAAAAGAAACCTGAGTCTGGCATGGAGTTCTCCCTTTCCAGCTTTGGGCTTCAGTTTACTCACCTAAAAAATGGCTGGTGTGGATGACGTCAGCCATGTCTTATCATTTACCAAGAAAATTAAAATGTTTGATTGGGATGGAGGGCTCTGTCTCCTGCTAGGTTTCCCCTTGGTCCCTGAGGTGGCCCCTCGAGGGAAAGCGGGGCTTTCAGAACACATCTCATCACCTGTGATCAAATGATTTCTAAGACCCATCCTCAGCTTGAGATCTCAGCTTTAAGCTGTAACCTCACAGCTGTGTGACCTTGGACCCGTCCCTCCCTTTCTCCTTCTCTCATTTCCCCATCTGTATGGTAAGGAGGTTGGACAAGAGAATCTGGGAGCTCGGCCCCTCCTGGCTTTACAGTCCAGGCCTTAGAGACCCAGCCACACTGGCTGTGTAGGCGGATTTGGTTATCAGGGAAGAAAAATGATGCTATTTATCAAGCACTTCCTAAGTACCAGGCACAGCAATAGGGGTTTTGCATATATCACTTCGTGTAACCAGTGCAAACATCTCTTCAGGTAGCTATCATTTCCATTGTTTTGGAGATCAGAAAACAAGCCCCAGGAGGTTAAAGGACTGGATAAAAGTCTCTGGAGTGGTGTGGATGACCAGGACAGCTGCAGGCAGGCACTCTGCCTCTCACTCTGGGCTCCTTCTCTCATTCCAATCTTTGGTACTGCTGGCTATCTGGTTCTCTTTCCCCAAGGTATGTGTTCAACACTGTGGCCTTCTGAGCTGGTGGAACCTTGGACCGAGCTCCAGGGACCCCCGGAGTCCTCTGCTGTCCGTAGCACCTGCCGGCCCAGAGCTGGCCTGGCTGGGCAGTCAGACCACACCCCCCAGGAAGTGCAAGGGCCCCACGTGAAGGATGCGTCTTGCAGGAGTTGCCTGACTGGTCAGACAGAAGAGGATGTGAAGTTGCTGATGGGGGCGTCCTGGGCTGTGAGTTAGGGAAGTCTCCACCCCCTCACAAGTGGGGACTGTTGTCTTGTGTTGGGGAAACAAAATCTATGGATCCTGTCAGAACCACCCTTGTAGTTAGCTTTTGGAGCAGGTAAGTGTTGCCTAGAAGCTTGAAGGAAGGAGATACAGCTTACGCAAGAGAGAGCAGTGTGCACGTCCCCCGCGTGTCTTTGCAAGTGCACTGTAGGTAAAGTGTTCGTGTGTGTGCGGAGTGCACACATATAACCGGTGTGAGTGGGTATGAATTAGGAGTGCTGCCTTTGTTTTTGTTTTTTTTTTTTAAAGATTTTATTTATTTATTTGAGAGAGAGAGAATGAGAGACAGCACGAGAGGGAAGAGGGCAGAGGAAGAAGCAGACCCCCTGCTGAGCAGGGAGCCCGATGCGGGACTCGATCCCGGGACTCCAGGATCATGACCTGAGCCGAAGGCAGTCGCTTAACCAACTGAGCCACCCAGGCGCCCAGGAGTGCTGCCTTTGTGACATGAGCAAGTGTGAAGGAAGTCTTGATGCGTGCACACGTGTTTGTGTTTTTAGGAGTATGTATATAAAACAAGAATGTACTTTGGCTCTATGCTATGGGTTTGTGTGTAATGTGTGGGTCCTGAAAAAAAAAAAAAAGCCTTCAAAACATGGATATGAAAACAAGTCCATTACGAAGCCATGCATTAGTTGGGAATAGGGAACTCGTTTATATTTATTCTTAGTATCTTCTTCCGGGCCCAGGGAGTAAATAGTTCTTACTTTGGCTATCACCATAGGCACTGTGCGTAGGACAAGCGGGGTTGTCTAGAACTAACTGGCTGTCAATTTTTGCTGTGGGAAAAGCCCTTGATTCGAGCAGAGCAAGGCCAGACTTTAATGAGAAGTATTTTCAACTCCCACAAAGCAAGCTCAGAGCAGACTGTGGAGGACGTGCTGTTGGAACCTCCCAGACAGGACCACGCATGCGGAGTGCTGCAGGATCACTGGGGCTGGACCTCTGTGGGCCTGGTGGGAGGGGGAAACAGGAAGCGGGAGGAACCTCAGAGGGTTCTGGTCTGGAGAAATCTGTGTCCAGCCGCACAGGTGACTCATGGGGCCTCATTTTCCTCCCTGTGGACCAGACTTGCCAGAACTAAGTGCCTTCTCCCTGCCAGAGTGAGGATTAATGAGGTAATGTCTTCTCTGGGCTTTGAGCTCCTTTGGGAATGTTGCTGTAAACCCATACGCAGTTATTAGAATGGGGGACACCAAGAGGTCACACGGACGGGGAGGTGAAGGTGATAGTCTGCAAGGCCTGGGGGAGCTGAGGTAGATATACCCCTTATAATACCACTGGTAGCCAAGCCCACCTAGCACTTAGCCACTTCACTCTCCTGCCTTCTGGAGAGAGGTGTGATCACCCATCCAGTGTGATGGGTGCCATATGGGCACGGAGATGGGAGAAACAGACTTGGCTAAAGAGGCTGGGAGAAGTTTAGAGAGGGTGACAATGAGGCTGGGCACCGTGCAGGCATGGCGGTGTTTACTGTCGGCGAAGGCACTGGAGCTAGGTCAAGCGAGCCCCATCTACCTGCCTGGGGATCTGTGCTTTGCCAGTTGGGACAGAGAACTTGGGGAAGTACAGTCGGTTATCATGATCCACGGTAGGTGTGTTCTGTCAAGTCGCTGCAAACACCGACTTTGCGCATGCAGAACCGTCACTCCAGGGGAAACGCAGGTCCCTGGGAGCCTCTGGTCACAACATTTTCATCCACCGGTCAACACCATACCTTGTTTTTCGTGTTTCTGCTTAAAGGCACCTTACGCACTGTATTTATTTCATACGATTCATCAACACTGAACTTAACAACCAGTAGAGCTGTGTGTAACGCATGTCTGAAGGAATCTCTGCACTCCTATTTTCTCTGGAAGACCCGTCACAGCCTTCTCTTGCTGAAGAGCACTAGCCAGCACTTCAACGCTATGTTTGAGGGCCAACACCAACAAAAAAGGCACAAACATGTGAAAAACATGGCACTACGTAGACCGCAAAAAGACACTCGTTTACAGTATGAGAGCTGAGATAAGAAGGCAGAGTTTCATCCTGTTCGACCTCCGCTGGGAACATGGCTTCAGGTCAGTCAATGTTGTGCGGGTGTGTGTGTGTCCGCAAAGGATCAGAGAAGGGCCATGGGGACACATTTAGGGAGTAGGCAAACTCGCACTTTCGGAATACTCGAGTAACAAGGATTGATTCTCATCAGCGGCATGAGCAGTGCTGGGTGTTAGGAATTGTCCCCCAGGAACACAGAGGCTGTTTGAAGGGGGTCCTGGCCCACCTGAACTCCAAGAGTGCTGGCGGTGAGAGGTGAGATAACCTGCGGCGGGGAGCCCCTCTGTTTTCCCACAGAAGCTGCCCCTAATCAGCAGGTGGGGATTTACATGCTGGTTTCCCTCCATAGGTGCTGCCCTTATGCTCTGTCTTGAGATTTTTGTGGCAACCACGGGAAGCAGCCTGGGGAAGAGCTACCCTCACTGGAAGGAATGGAAACTGAGTCTCAGATGAAGTGAATGGCCCAAGGCCACTGCCCCACAGACAGGCCCTTCTCCAGAGGTGCCTCAGGCTTCTTTCCAATTCATCTTCATGTCTCAAATATTCAGTGAAGATGATGCCTTAAAAGTGAAATTGTTTGCATTTGCATAGAAAGTGGGGGGAGGATTCAGCAAAATGAACTTGCAAAGAAAAAGAACAGGAGCTACAGACAGATGTCTTAAATTCTGATTACCTGCTGCTGTGTGTTCCCTACACGAACAGGCTAAAGCATGTACAGCTACATTATTGTTCTTGGAGGCAGGATTTATTTGTAGCCCATAAATATCTCAACATCAGACCTACGGTTACCACTCACTGTCGTTGTTTCAAATAAACTTTGGATCTGTAGGCTTTCATGACTACGGCATATAACTGCTTCTACATTTCTTTGTAGGGTCATTTCTTGATGTTCTTAACTTGTTGGAAATATTTCAAAGAATCCTTGACCTCAGCTTCTCCTACTTAAGTATTCGAGAATAAGTCATACTTGGTCTGGCGAGGCCTTCTCACTCACTTTAGTCAACCATTCATGAGTGGGCATGTGGGGGGCTCAGTAACTGGAAAGGTTTGGAATTGCTCCTTTATCCCATTTCTCTTTCCGGGCAGGAGAGTTGTAGAATTCTGGGTCAGCTTAAGCATTTCACCATAGAACGTGGTGTGCTTTTTAGGTATGCCCCCCCCCCAACTCTCTGGCCTCACTCCCTCTTCTGCAGAAGCGGGGATAGAAACACCACCCCGTCCCTTTCAGCATTGTTTTGAGGGTTGCATCCTTGAACAAGGTAAGCAAAAACACTTTGTGAGTTGCCGAGTGCTATACTCTTCTGTCTGTTGAGCAAGGGTCTAGCAACGTGAAGGTTATCCTTCTGGAAAATGACAAAAAGGGCAACATCATAGCTTAGCAAAGGCAGGTTCTGTGTTTTGATCGACAAATACAATTCTCTACCCTAAAAGATGGCTTTGGGTGAGTTTATCAAGTGTTGTTGCCTGGAATTTATGTTGAAATCGTGGTAAACGTGATCCCGGTATGCACAGATTCGTAGTCGATGTGTCTTGCACATGAATGCACCCACTCATACTTTGCATACGTGTGAAGTCATAGCTGTGTGTTCCTTTTGTATATGAGAACTACCAATATGGAATATATATATGAAAGAATAGCACCTTATTTTTATGCCTGTGTAAATTCTTGAGCCAGACTTGCAAATACGTGGGCAGCCCCCGTGAACACACATGAAGTTCTAATACAAATGTTTCTACACATGCGTGGCTTGGAATGCTGCAAAGAAAAGGTCCTTTGCCTCAACCCCAAAGCAGGCAGTTCTCACGCTAGCTTTTCCAGGGACTCGAACTCTGACCTTACGTAAGGTACTTATTTCTCTGTCCCAAGTCCCTCCTCTCTAAGACTTGTCCCATTTACAGAGGTATCCATTCACACAGATGCTTTCACTCTCTCTCAGGAGGGAGGCCATGCAGTCACGTCTCCTTCTTGTCCCGAACTCTCTAGCTGTAATGCAGTTGAGTTGATTCCCTGTATGCCCTCTAAAGATGCCTGTTATCTGCAGACCTTCAGGGCAGAGAAGCTGGAAGGACGCACATCAGACCAGGAAAAAAAAACCCTCTCCCGCCTGTTTCCAGTAACTTGAGGAGGAGGCTTGGTGCCAAAATGGAGGAATTTCCTCAAGCATCCTCTGCTCCAGAATGGCCCCATTTACAAACCTGGCTAAGAAAACATGGGCAGAGGACTCTGGGAGCTTCATGCCCTCCTGGCCTCGCCATTTATCCAATTTACACTGATCAGACCCACATTGGCAAATGAAAGCCTCCTCTTTCCTTCTGTTTGTATGAGTTACTCACGGGGGCAATTTGAACGGATTGGATTTCCCCTTGGAAATGCTGGTATTTCCATGATTTGAAAAGTCTGGCTCAATTAGAATAATCTTCAGGCACTTCCTCTCCTTTTATGCAGGTAAATCATGGATAATTTAAAAGCAAAAGAACCTTTTGGACCATTGGGCCTGCTTCTTTCATCTCCTCGCCCTGGTAATTGCTCTTCCATTGTGAGACCACGGTGGTTAGTTGGGAGCCTGATTAAGAGGTGAAGGGCTGGGCCCAGGAGAAGGGAGGGTCGAGGGCCACCACACATGGCCTTTCCTTCAAAGACACTTCCTCTGCAGCAGGTATGTTAAATACCAAACCTGAGTCGGGTTACGCTCTCAATTGATGCCATATGATCCCAAGTGCCCAGACAAAGGCAGGCCATGATTAGAAAGTTCAAGACTGTGAATGCTTCTGGGGGCAGGGGGTAATCAAATGCCTGGAGATGGAGAAGCAGTCAGCAAGGAGGGCTGACAGTGGTATGTGGCACCCCCCAAAACATGTTTGGAACAAGAGAAAACTGTTCTTTTACCTCGGCTGCCCACGCTTCCATCTGGTATGCGATGAAAGTTCACTTTGCCCCACTTTCTGCAGCGTTGTGGGGATTGGGTGAATCACATGGAGAAATGCTGTTTTGACTTCCAGCTTTAATTAGGCGTGTTTGCATATTCCCTGCCCCATCCACCTCCGAGAGGGGAATGCATTGTTGTGACTGGGGTGGGGGGCCGTCAAGCGAGGGGGGGTTCCAGATGTGCCCAGCTGGGAGAGGGCTCCCAGAGCAGCTTGGCTAGGCTGCTTGCTTCTGTGGACGGAGAAACTGAGGCCCAGGGTCACTCTGTCTGTGGAGGATGTTTGAGCAGGGCTCGACCTCAGTGTCCTGACCAGCGCCCTGAGGCACCCTGGCTGTCATGGAGCTCGCAGTGAAGACGAGGCCATCTGACTTCGGCCTGAGCTCCATCCTTTGGCTCCAGTCCCTGTCGGCCCTGGCTTGGCCTGCTTGGGCCTTACCAGGCCTGCAGCAACACCCAGGGGTGGAATCTGAGACTCACCTCAGAGCCGAGGAGCCGGGAGCCAGGCAGAGCCAGTGAAATAGGCCACAAGTTCTTAGCATAGTCAGGGTCACTGCCTGGGGCAGAGGAGGGAGCAGGGGACGGGCTCAGGACCCCTAGAATCAAGTTCCAGCTCTGTCATGCACGTGTTCAAATCCACTTCGGAGGTGTCTCTTTCCCACTTGGATCTCATTTTTCTCTCTGTAACATTGTGGGGGTGGAGTTTGTGATCTCGAACGATCTCACGAGGGCTCCGATTCAGTTACTTATAGGCTTATACAGCTTTAGCAAGAACCCTCTTGGTGAATCCTCTAAAACAGGCTGCAAGACATCAGGGCACCCTCCCTGTGCCGAGTGCTGCGCAGACAGGCTGGACACGTGGACGCCACGAGTGAGTGGGAAATGGCAGGTGGCGAGCAGAACCACGGTCAGCCCGGTCCAGGCCCCAGGGTCTCCCAGGACAGACACCGAGCGGCGGGAACACCGGGGGAGGACGTATGTGGCTGAGCACACGCGGCCAGAGAATGCCAGCAATGGAAAATGGAATTCAGTGCAAGCAAATTCAATACGTATTTATTGGACAACTTGCAAAGCAGCAGTTCCTTTTCGTAAATAGATGAAAAGAGGTGCTTTCTAACCCTCTTGCTTCAGCTACGAAAATGCTGGGAACCAGGGGCGTTAAGCTTCTCAGAGTCTCTCCCTTGGTTTTGTTCTGATTCCTTTCCTACTTCATAGCATGTCCGCTGCTTCACTTGTTACACTGTGACCATCTGCACATCGGCCTCTGGGCAGACCGAGCGCAGCTGGAGGGCAGCGACTGGGGGGGTCCCCGAGCCCCTCCGGCCTACGCCGCTTGGCGCAGGCGCAGAGTTCCTTCCGCGGTGTTTGCCCCTCGGTCTTGAAGTTTGTTTCACAGGTGGGTCCAAAGGTCCCATTTTACAACCGAACAATCTTCAGAGCCTGAGACCTTCAACACTTGCATCATGAGTTATTTCCTGTGAGGTTGTGGACCTGTTACTTTAACACCCCCCCTGTTGAAAAGGGTGTGACCACACCACCAGAAGGCACCTACCCTGGCAAGTGTTCGCAGGAGTAACAGCGGACCCCCGGCACTTTCTAATTGCTAGGTGCTGCTCAAGCACTTTAGACTCATCATGTGTTGTCTTTATCATCACAATAACATAAACTGGCTACTCTGGCCACCCTTATTTTACTAGGGAGGAAAGTGAGCCCCAGACAGGCTCTATGACTTGTCCAAGACCACACGGCCAGGAAGGGGTAGAGCCGGGACGCAGACCCACGCAGGCAGTCTGGTGGGAGAGCCCACGGCCTCTCCGTGCGCTCAGCGCCTAGCCCAGGCCTGGCACATAGCAGGTGCCAAAAAGGAGATGCTAGTTCCTGGCCCTCCGGTTACTTCTGTGAACGATGGGGGTGTGGCCGCCAAAGGAGACCTGGGAGCCTGTCGCCGAGAACATCCGGAGAGGGCCTCAAGACTACCGGCTGGGGAAGGAGAGTGCCGTTTCCCCCTCATTCTGAGTCTGGAGAAGGCCAGAGCATCCCTGTGAAACCCCTCCGCCCGGCTCCCCCGACCCCCCAGCCCCCCACCCCAGTGCTGCCTCTGCGTCAGAGTTCTCAGAGCCCGGGGCCTCCAGAGACTAGTCTTTAGTGTCAGCGGCACTCCTGCACGCCCCTAATTAAGTTAGAAGAAGATCCAGGCCCCTGGGTGCTCCTTTCTCCAGGAAGCACTTGAAAAATGCAGGGAGGCAAAGAAGTTCAAGGTCTGGGTATCTGCTGCCCTTGGTTCTGCTTAGGAATTCTTCAGCTGATTACACGGCTCTCAGTTCAACAACACCAGCTTTGTGTCCTGGGCTATGGGAAGGCTCCTCTCCGCCATCACCCCGCCACGGAGGGTCATCCTGTCGGGGAAAACACATCTGGAGAGAACTATTTCCTACCAGATTTAAAAATATTTCAGGGGCAACATTTTCTTGAGCAGTTCTTCAACTTCTTACTCCTCTTTCCTTTTCCATTCGTGCTAATAGTTATTGCAGGGCGCCTGCATTCTTAGAAACCCCTGGAATGTAACTGGGTTGAAAGCCACTGAAGAATGAATGTGCCATGCCTCCTCTCTGAGCCTCCGTGACTGGTGACATCCAAGTTGTGCTCAGTGTGGAAGACACAGCCTCTTGGAGGCCCAGGCTAGTCTGCTAGGAGGCCCAGGAGCCCACCATACTGCCTCTCGCTGATGAGGAGCCCGGGCCGTGGGCTGGGCTGAGCCTGCCTGTGCTCTTTTGGGCTCTTTCTTTGGGCAGGTTTTTCTCGAGCACTGAATACTTTTGAAAAGTATATTTAGACAATCCTTCTGCACAGAGCCAGTCTGTACAAATTTTTCTCATTGCTCTGACCCTCCTCTGTCTCTTTTACTTTCTGAAGATTCCTGCACTAATAGCCGGAGATGAGTGTGTGGCCCTCAGCCTTGGGAGATGTACAGTCGGACTGGGGAAATCCAAGAGTCAGATAAAAGGAGCATTCAATTCTACATGCAGGGCCTGCATGAGGCCCAGGGAGGGCTGGATCCAGAGTAAATAATGACAACAAACATTTCTCCAGCATTTACTTTTATGGCAGCCGCCATGCTTAACTTGCTTTACCTTATTTAATCTGCACAAGAAGCCTATGAAGGCTCTAAGCAGATGAGGATACAGACACAGTCCCTGGTCTTACATTGGAAAGTAGTCAAACTGGAATTCAGAGCCAGGCTTATCTGACTTCCCAGCTTGTGCCAATGACTAGACACCTACTCTGCATACCCCTTCAGGGGGTTCACCGTCCCCTGCGGCGGGCCCCACGTGCCAGGCTGTGGCAGTACAAGACAGAGCAGGGTCCACATGCAAATTAGGCACAGGGCATCACCACTGCAGTGGTGGGAGATGGGAGGAATCAGGGTGGGGAGGAGAGCGTGTCCGTGAAAGCATTAGAAGCTCTCTGGTCTTTCTGCTTGGAATGTCTCTCCCCTCCTGTGTCTTCATAACCAAATCCTCTGTTCTTCAGGGTCCACGTTGCCACCTCCAGGAAGTCTTCCTGAACTGCTCCGGTCTTCAGAGGCCTCTCCCTTCCCTGGTTACATAGAGCAGGTAGAGTCAGGGCTGAGCCTGACTCAGGCTAGGATGGTACCCCTCTGCAAATTCCCATCAGTAGGTGGGGCCTGGGGCTTCCAACCTTCTCTTTTCCGGGATACACTTTACCTTTACTAGGTAAAGGGCTGAACTCTGGTGAACAACAGTGACATATTAGGGCATACTGGTGACAGAGAGGAAATGGTCAGCTTAAGTGACGAGGAAGAGACTAGTGTCCTCAGAGCCACAGAAATAGTTTCAAGATGATGCTGTGACCAGTTGGGCCACATACAAGGGCAAGGTGGAGGAAGACAGGACTGGAAAAGACCCACTGGGTGGGATTGTTCAAGGTCACTGGTGACAGCTGTACCAGGGCAATGGCGAGGGCACAAGCCAGGCTGCAGTGGGTTCAGGGGTGAATGACAGGCAATGACATAGAACCATGAATTTTTTATTCTATTTATGAAGTTTGGATGAGAAGAACAGAAGTCTGGATGGTAGCCAGAGGAGGATCTAGCTCTATGACCTTGGACCAGCAACGTCCTTGCATTTTAGTTTCCTTGTAGGTAAAGTGCCAATAGCGCCCTACAGAGTTGGTCTGAGGAGTCAAAGAAATCATGCAGGTCAAGCACTTAGCTCAGTGGCAGAGGACGGGATACAGTTAATAAAGGTTGGTGATGACTGTTTTCCAGGATAGGAGAAACTTCAAGGCATGTGTAGGTTTTTGTAAACAGTCAGAGGAGAGAGAAGAGGACACAGACCACAGGGCTAACTGATAGAAGGGATGGAGTGGAGGCCACAGGGAAGAAGATGGCCCTCCATCTTGGGACTGGAGGAAAGGATGGGAGAGTTTTTAAAGTTGTAGAGTTGATTCTCGGTATTCGTGGTAGTTGTATTCTACAAAGTCTCCTCAAACACTGAATTGGTGAACCTTGAACCATTGCTCCCAGGGGTAAAAAATGTAGAGTTAGGTTCCTCTGAGCCTCTTCACATCTTTGTCCAGTGATTGACACATAACTTTGTTTTATGTGTGTTTGCTTTTAAAGATAACTTATTTAATATGTTTTGTTGATTCACTAACATTGAACTCATGGCCAACAGCCCTATGAACTGAACAAACCTAGAGTCTGACACTGGTCTCCATAGTCTTCTCACACTTAGGGGTCTGAGGCACCATTTCCCCATGTCCCATGGTGGCCATCTTAAACAGTGAAATCCCATCATCGCAAGGCACAAAAATACAAAAAAACGTGGGACTAAATAGCAATAGTTCCCACTGTGAGTGCTAAGCCACGAAACAGAGTGTTGCCTTGGCAGACTTCTGCTGGGAACGTGAGTCCAGTGGGGCCACGCAGGTTGTTCACAGCTTGGTGCTCGCCCATGAATGATGGCGGCAGCCGGGCTGTGGATATTCCGGTGGGAGTCACAGAGACATTCCAGTGGGTAGGCGAACCCGCGGATATGGAATCTGCAAACAGTGAAGGCTGACCGTGCTCAAGTTTGTAGTGAAGGGGAGCAAAGATCGAACAACGTCCGGTGGGGGCGGGGAACACTGAATGTTCTTTGTGAGATAGAAGTCAGAGTCATCTTCTGAGAGGGAGCAGGACACGCGAGGGAAGTGGCACAGCTGGAAAGGTTGCTGAGAAGGTAGGGAGAGGGCGGGACTGGCACAGCTGGCCCACTGGCTGAGGTAGGAGGACTGCCCGAATTTCAGCTCTTCCCTCCACTGCTGCCTTCTGGCAACTCCCCAGGAAGCTGATAACCTGAAGAAATGTACCAAAAGTGGCTTGCCTGGGTTTCTATTTAAAGATGCAGAGGCCTCTTTTTCTCCCCTTTCTTCACATGAAGCCCACAAAAGAGAGTGAAACACTGAAGAGTAAACAAAACTCCATTTTCACTAAAAGAAGGAGGCTATAACCTCAAACCACAGACTACAAAACATACTAGCCAGCTTCTGTGAAATCTGTACCAAAACAAGTTGAAGAATCTGACATCCCCACCTTTCTCCTCAGACCTTGAACATAATAAAACACATTTTTTGTTTTTCCTAGAAGTAACAACCCAGATCTCAGAAGCAGTGGCCACTGGTTTTCTGATGAGAACTACATGGTCCTAGGGAAGTGGGCCAACCTCCCAAGCAGGGAATATGTCTCTCTAGAAACTTCAGGGGAGGTGAGTCTGAAGAAATACAAAGATACCAATTCCATTCCCTCTTACCAGAGTGGGGGGGGGAGGCAGTCCCCCTGAGGCCAGGGGAGGTAAATTGGTGAGGAGCACAGAGTTCCTGTGTCAGAGACTTACTATTCAAAGTGTCAGCTTCACCAGGGAGTGTGTTAGAAATGCAGAATTCGAGGCCAAACTTCAGACCTAGTGAATCGGAATCTGAATCCTAACAAAGTCTTGAGGTGACTTACATGCACTTTAAACTCTGAGAAGGGCTGTCTAGAGGGCTTTGAGGCAAGCTGAATCTACCTCTTCAACCCCAGTTATGGGAAGATGGGCTCCGAAGGTAAGGGGAATAATAGATCTAGGGCACAAACGAAGAGGTAGCAAGCCTAATGCAAACCTGCTGATCGATTTAGCTCACTTCGTTTGCATTCCACGAACTCTTCTTCAGTAAACGTCTGCCCATATTTAAAGATGAAGGAGATGAAGAAGAAGCCCAAGATCCAATCTGTGCACAGATACTACAAATACGGCGGAAAGGGCACGAGAAAAGGCAGATGGAGAAGATATATTACCTAAGGGAACAAGAATTAGTTCTCTAAAGTTGCAAAGACATTATAGACAAGATGAATTTTATTTTATTTTAAAGCAGCGTGGAGCTCAGTGCGGGGCTTGAACCCACGACTGTGAGATTGATACCTGAGCTGAGATCAAGAGTCTGATGCTTAACCAACTGAGCCGCCCAGGTGTCCCAGACAACATGAATTTTATTATTACTTTAAAGAAAAAACTCGAAGACTAAATTTAAGAATCCAAAGATTGGATTAAAGTCAATGCAAGGAGATTAAAAACAAGCTGACTGAGCTCAAGAAAGAAATAGAAAGTAAAATGACTATAGGCAAGAAAGCACTGGAAATAACAAAACGATTGGAATGAAAAGAACAACGAGTCAGGGGACTCTTCCCTGAATGAGAACTGGTACATTTGTGCACTCTTTTAATGACTCCAAGGGCTCTGTGTCCAAGGATGCCATTCCCAAAGATCTAGCTCGAATTAGCACTCAAGTGATGGGTTTCCAGTTTGGCCATAGAAGGTGTTGGGATAATCCATAAATGGAGAGACAAATTAAGTATTTGGGGCATTTAAGATATACCAGATACTTTTCTCATTTTATCTTCAAAACACAAGGTAGGTGCCTTTACTAAGTTAGTGACTTAAGAAAAATCATAAAATGAATCATGTTACTAGAGAGACAGTTGTAGAGAAATGAAAGGATGGAAAGTTAAACAATCGTGTCTTATCATCCAGCAATAACCTCTTTGAAAATCCGTTGCATATTTCCAAACTTTTATAAAATATATGTATATTTTTTCCAGTGTTTTTCCAGTTAACAACATATTATGACTACTTTTTTTTTTCTGTCATTAGATATTTTCATTTTAATGCTGCAGTGTATTTCATTACATTGAGGTGCTTTGATTCACTTGGTCTACTGTGTCCATGGCCCACAGCTTACTAAGTGCTTAGCAAATATTTGATGAATGACGTACTTGAATGAATGCCGAATATTTAGGTTGTGTTTCTAAATATTTGCTGTTAATAAACAGCACTGCAGCAAACATCCTTTAGCTAAATCATTAACATGTCTGTAATTATTTCCTTAAGATCAATCCTCAAGAGTAGAATTGTTTGCTTAAAGAGTATGACCATCTTTAAAACTTTTGGATCATCTCCAAAAAGGTTATGCCAATTTATATTTCCACCTACAGTATATTTCCACCTCCATTTTCTTTCATCTCAGCCAACCCTTGGTGTTTTAAAAAAGTCTTTTCTAATTTGCTAAGTCAAACTTGGAATTGCATTTTGGTATAATTTGTAATTCTTTGATATTTAGTGAGGTTGAATACTTTTTCACATGCTTATTGATCATTTATGTATCTTTTATGAAGTATCTTTTTATGTCCGTGGCGCACTTAACAATTTGGTTGTTGACTGTTTTTATTATCGACTTACAAAGCAATCTTCATAGTAAAAACATTAGTCCACTGTGTACATATAAAGTTGCAAAATTTTTTTCTAATTTGGAATTTTCTATTAATTTCTTTATCATTTTTAAAGACTACACTGTCTTCCATTTGTGCTTCTATGCTTTGACTTTGTGCTTAGAAAGACCCCTTTTCACCTCTGAGGTTATAGCTTATGCAGTTATGGAGGTTTTATCCCTGTTTTGCAGGTAAGGAAAATGAGGTTCATTGAGTTTAAAATCAGACAGCTCATGAGTCAGATCTTATGTTTGATTTCAAAACCCCACACTCTTTCTGCAAAATCAGGCTGGCTTCTTTATCCAGCAGTGTCCTGAATTACTCAAGTCAGTTCTATTGAGCAGTTGGTCTGGCTGAGAGGTGACACTTGCAGGAGTAGATTCTCAATGAGAAAGACTAAAAGTTAATCCTGCAAAGTCACACCTAATCTCCCCTCGTCTCTGCTGAGTTGGCACCTCCCGCGTGGACCCTGCCTGCTCATAACTCAGCACGATTTCCTGCAAGTGTGTCCTTGGAGGAATATGCCTGGCCCCTGATGGGAGTGAGACATTTCACCTGCTAGTAAATTACTCTGATAACATGGACCCTGCAGAGAGGAAGGACAGCTGTGGCCTTGACCTTCAGATGCTCTGTGTAACCCCAGCTATGCTCTCACTGCCCTTCAGTCTGCATGCCAATCCTCTATGTTAAGCTCCAGGTTTGGGGGAGAAGGAGCCACAGGGGTCGAGAATGATTTCCCGGCAATGCCTGTGTTCTGTAGAGGACACTGTTTGGCCTTCGTGATTTTTTGGACTTGGCCACTGGACTAGAAACTGAGTGGGGAAGAAAGTGGGGCTGCGGGAGAGGCTTTTTTTAATTTCAAGGGTTTGGCACTTGTGTTTTCTCTACTGGTCTCCCGGTCACCCCTGTAAATAGTTCGCACCTGATCCGAGGGTCTGACGATTATATAATAAGCCAACGACCTTAGAGGAATTTTGTTTTCATCTTCTTTTCATAAACTTCTTTAAAAAATCGGTAATAGCTATTGTACCCTCATAAGCACTAAATGAATAACAGTCTTTATGTTGTTGTGATTTATTTTCAGCATTTCCCTTAAGAAGTAAAGGGACGTACCACTGAGGAACTGAACAATAGCCCCTCTGAGCCCGTGCTTCTTGAAACAGAACATATGACTTATTTTTTGTTGTTACTTTTTTCTCTTAAAAATACATCACGGTGGCATCTCTGATAGAGAATAATAGAATGAAGTCAGATTTTTTGACTGATAATCATACCAATTTTGAATATCTTTTCAACCCCATGACTTTGGAGAGAGGGGCCTTGGACAAAGATTCAGCATCACATCAGAGTTAGTTACCAGCCATTGTGGAGATTTTCTACCCATCATACACCACACATGCTCCCCAAGGCTCGGACTCGTCAGTCACGTAGGCAGGGACAGGCAGGGACCCAGCTAGGGATGCCAACGGTTACACGGAACGTCTTTAACTGTCTGTGTCACCCAGCACCCATCCACTGAGAGCCCTGCGAGGGGGGGGTGGTCCCGGATGGCAGTATTTGCTGCCAATCAGTGCTGGGCATTCGGGTATGTTACTAGGTGTGCTGTCAGACTGGGATATCCCGGCTGGGCAGGAGCCCTCACCGAGGGTACTCCCAGCTTGGTGGGCAATCCTACAGATGACGTTCAATGTGATTGAGCTGACGTTCTTGCTCATAGACCTATCAGTTAATAGATGCAGCAGCATGAGCCTGTTTTTAGATGCCCCCCCTCGCTTTTTGTAATTGCACAACTAATATAACTTAATACAACATCAAAGGGAAGACACGTGAATGCAATGTGAAAACCCTGTGCCTCTCCTTTCCTCCTGCACAGAGATTGGCGTGGGAGTAGAGTTCTGAGGCCATGGGACTTCCTGTGTGGTTTGGGACCCTCCCTGTTCCCATCTGCGTGGAAGAGTCCCCGAGCCTGCAGACTGAGGGCTTCAGGGCCCGTGACCTGGTGGGTCCGAGGCAGGATGAGGCTTCCATCCTCCGCCTCCTCCAAGTTCATTTTTATTCCTTGGATAACTAAGAATTTGAGGAATGTGAGGTGATTTTGTGTGTTTAAAAAGGCAGGTAAGATAAATGTCAGGAGGAAGGAATGAAACTCTGAGCTTTTTCTTTCCCCGGCTGCACTGGCTTTGGAAAGTAGCAATGCCCTGGAAAGTGACAAATGGATCCTCGTTTGTGGATTTCCATGTCTGTGACACCACCTATCTCAGGTTCTTCTAGTCAGTTTCCACTCGTTCCAGATATGTATGTTATTTTGTTTTCAAGTTGACATTTGTGGAAAGTGAGAGAGGTGCCAAGCCTCATGGAAAAGCTGTGCAGCATGGAGGTTACATTCTGCTGTGATGGAACAAAGGGAAAGAAATCAAAGGATGACCCCAGATTGCCCTTTCCCCTGTCCCAGTCGTCGAGACCAGATTTTTGCATCCCAACTGCCTCCACTAATAATTTTCCTGACTTTCCAGCTAGAATCTTCCTGCCTAGGCACTCCCAACGCTGGAGCTGACTTTCTACCAGTATCTGGGCAACCCTGGCATGCCTGCCTCTGAAATGAGTAGCTTTGCCAACTATATGTTTGGTTCGGATCTTGCATATGGCGTGCACAGCATGCTCCCGACAGAGCCTGTGAAGGCCGAGGCTGGGCACTCGCGGCTGCTCTAAGCAGTTTGGTGTGGAGCAGAGCTGGTTTTCCTCCAAGATGTCTCAATCAGCAGGGCCTCCCGAAACTTTTTTTTTTTTTCCTTAAACACTGTCCTCTCATTGCCTATGTTCGAAGGATCAGACATTCGAGTGATTCTTTCATCCCTCCCAGGGAATTTGTGGGGATCTGAACCAGGACTACAGGATTTGGAACCTGGGAGGGGTTTCCATTGTCTGCAGTGGCCTATCACCAGTCAAATCCAGTGTGTAGGTTAATAAGGCTTAAACTTTAAAGGAAGGTTGAACATCTGATTGACAAGCTAGTGAATAAGAGTCCAGGGGGGAAGTTCTGTGCTTGGAAAGTTACCCATTTCCTGAGATGCAGTTGAATTTCAAAGAGCATGAGTTATGACTTAGGTGGAGGCAGACACCTCCAAGAGAGTTTAGCTTGCATTGAAACACCAAATTGTTTTGCTAGATCTTAGTTTCCAGTTGGCTCAAAGACTGGCAAGTCAATTGCCTCAGTTAATTGCTATTTATTGTTCTTGAATCAAAGAGTGGCTAGAACCCCGTCCTCCAGTCAGACTGCTGAGATTCATGCTCCGAGGTGGCCAAAATCAGCTTTGTACTGGCACCAAAATGTTTAGGAGCGTTTGTTCTCCAGAGGACAAGTAATGTATCAAAGCCAGTACCCTGAGAACTGATAAAATCTAAAATAAGATTATTTCGAGCTTTTTTTTTTTCTCCAAGAAGTTTAAAACAATACTTACCTTGGAGCTCGAAATGTTGCAACCTTTGTGATTTGCTTCAAAAATGACCTGGAAGTTACTCTAAGACGGTCCATCCAGGTGCCCTGTGCTCATGTGCACAAAATCCTGATCCCTAACTTCCTGGGACAGCAGTTCCCATGGAAATACTCAGAAGCTTCCCGTAGACAGGAAAGAGTCAGTAGCAACATCATGTAGGGAGAGCTGGCTTTTTTGGTTAAAAAATATATATATGAAAAATAAGGTTTTTTTCTTTCCCTCTTTCTTTCCTTCCTTCCCTTCTCTCTGTCTCTTTCTTATTTTAATTCCAGTATAGTTAGCATACAGCATTATATTAGTTTCAGGTGTACAATATAGTGATTTAACAATTCTATTCATTACTCAGTGCACATCGTGATAAGTATAATTACTCAGTGCACATCGTGATAAGTGTACTCTTTGAAAGATGAGTTTTTAAAATAGAACTCATTCCATTCTCTAACACAATTTTAAAAGACATTTTTTGGTGACACTGTCCACCTCTGTCCACCTACATACATACCTTTACAAAACCCTAACCATGGTGAAAACAACATTTGGTATCTTGATTTTTTTTATCCTTGATGTTCTGGTAGAAATATTTTAAGAGGATCACAGTTACCATTTTTGATGGCTGCACGGTATTCAAATACATGGATGGCCATCTTCTGTTTGGGGAGTATTTAACATTTAGAAAGAATTTTCATTAAGTGTTTATATCTTCAGAAAAGAAAAAAAAATGACATTAAGGGCATGAACACTTTTGTGACTTTTGCTACATCTTGTTATATAATTTCCTATAAGTTATAATATAATCAGAATACAAATGTACTAGTGATGCCTCTTTGTCAGCACTGAGGATTATAAAATTTAAAAAATTATACTGGGGATTTGCTAAGAGAGTAGATTTCAGGTGCTCTTAACCACACACACAAACGGTAACTATGTGAGAAGATGATGTGTTAACTAGCTTGACTGTACAATCATTCCACTATATATATATATATATGTATATGTATCTCTCTATATATGTATCTATGTATAAAATCATCAGTTTATATACCTTAAATATATATAATTTTTATTAAAAAGTAAATAAAAATTTTTAAAGGAAAAAATGGATTTCAGGTAAAAGCTCTGGTTATCATTTGCTCTAAAGATTTTAGCAGAAGACAGAATGTGAGAAGTAAATGCTAACAGCAGTCACCAAACCCACCAAGGAGCTAAACCCAGGCATTGGAAGAAACAGATGTTCAGGGGTCAGGGAGTGAAGTCAGGGAATTAATGGCTATTGAATTAAACAGGATGGAAATCGTTTCAGATTGAGCTGAACTGTTACCGCTGCTCGAGGGGAACTGTGCAGAGTCAAAAGTCTTACCCTTCTGAGAAGCAACACAAGTGTCTGGCTTGAAGAGGGGAATAATCAGTCCAGTGTATTGGAGAACACATTAGTGTGTCATTTGTCTGTTATGTTTAGGGAACCAGAAACAGCATAGAAATGGAGGCAGATACCAAGAATTTTTGGTGGAAGTCATCCTAAAAATCCACGACACACCACCCACCCAACCTCCATCACTTCTTAGCTCTGTTTGCTTGGGTGGGTCATTTAACCTCAATCTGTAACACTTGAGCTCCCAGGAAAATAGGACTGAATCAGCTCTACCTCCAAGGCTGGTTTTGAAGATAAAATGAGAGAAGACGAGGCGAGCCTGGCCTGTAGCAAACACTTAGCACATGTTAGCTCTTACCACTTTTATCATTATTATATACAACCAGCACAAGTTGTTAAACAGACTTTGCCCATTTCTAAGGGATTTTACTTCTGGGGGGAAATGAGAGTTTTTGGCCCTTCTTACTCATCTGGATTAGAAGAATGTGGGCTTGCAGAACTCAAAGGACCCTTATAGCATGGGTATTCCATGTGCTACACCTGGCCATTGTCACAATATCCACTGTGTCACTGAACTGCTGCATAGTGGGACCTCGGGCAGGGCAGGGTGGGGGCGGGCAGTGTGGGGAGGGTTGTCCTGAGATATCCCGTGCCTCTTGTCCTGGTGCTAAATAGCCCCAGAGTGTTGTCTTTCTTGCTGGTACCTCATCTCCCTCCTTTCTGAATGTTGGCTGCCACTTCTTGGTGGTTATGTCTCCCCAGTACTTCCCACCTCTGCTTTTTGAGCTTTCTAGAAACATCATGCAGCTTTTAACCTCTAGTCCATTCTAATTTACTAGAAAACTGGATGCTATTGAGAAATCAAATATCAATCACATATAAGTTTACTAAATGATATGTGTATTGATTTAGTGGTCCCTTTAGATTTATATGCTAGAAAGGGGGAGCTCTCTGGATGCAGGGGTTCTCCAGCCCTGTAGAAGGATAAGGGATTGAAGATGGGATAATTTGATGACAAGGGAAAGTGAAGATCTAACGGTACTGGACCACCCTCGAGGAAGATTTCCAACCTTATAGAGAGCCAGTGACAAATCTGAGACCAGAATCATGAAGAGACTGTCAGGGTTCTTGAATCTTTGCAACGTCTTCACCTTCACGTTAGTTATTTTTGTTACTTATGGTTTGTCTAGTGAGGCTTAATTATTTAGTAGTTATTTCAAGTTATTTAAATTTCAGTTATTTAAAGAATGCTTATTATTTTAGCTGTACTTGGTTGGGTACCCACCATATGTGAGACTTTTTGCTGAGAGCTCTACCTACATTACACCCGATCATTATGGCAGCTCTATGAGAAAGACACTGTTAGCACTCCTGCCTTCCCATGTCCCACTCAAGGAAACTGACTCTTAGAGCAGTTGAGTTGCTTGCCCAATAATTGCTTCAGTTGGAATGCAAGCCCAGGTCCGATGGACCACTAAGCTAATATCTTTCACTATACCAGGTACCCTTTAATATTCCCCAGATGACAAGGATTCCAAGGGTTTGTTTGGCGATGGTGAGAAACATGGAGTTGGTGAGGTGGCTTATTTTTTATCCGTTCTGCGGGATAAATGGTTATAAATGCCAGGGATTCAAGTGGGAGAGAGTAGAGATAGCTCTTAATGAAAGAAAAAGGAATAAGGATACATCCTTAGGGAAGTTGCACTGGGGGCTAACCAAAGGGGGTTTTTTGGGGTGTTCAAACATTTCAGAGCCCAGGGACTGCGGAGAGAATGTCATCTGCTTACAAGATGGTGTGGGGTCTTGTGACTTCTGCCCCATTACCCATCAGGAGGTTGTATGTTTGCTTCTGCTTTGGTACCTGTGCTCAGCATGGGCAGTTGGCCAGGAATTTGGATGCTTGACAAGTGATGTCGATGGTGTCTATGTGGCTTTGTTTCAAAAGGCAGAAAGCTGCATGTTCACAAGCAAAATAAGAGAATCCAGCCTGAGCTGGTTCAGTTGGAAACCCTTAGCCGGCATGCAGTACCAGGTGAGTCTGGAAGGTACATGTTCCAGACACCTGATGTCAGGGGGAGCCAAGAAGGGCTCCTCAAGCCAAAAGGCTTCAGAACTTAATCTTTACCTTTCTTTCTAGCTCATATTTTGCTCTCCTCTTTCCTCCTTTCCCTCCCCCTTTTTTCCTTCCATTTCCTTCTTTCCCCAAACATCTACGGAGCACTTTCTCTGCCCTAGACCCTGCATTTGTGATATAAAACTGAATAACATGAGGTCCTTGCCCTTGAGGATCTTACACTCTCGTGGGAAGAGGCAGAAACAATTCTCAGTTGATACCATCAGAGCTGCACAAAAGGACCAGAGAATCCTGTGGGAGGACCAAGGAGGGGTTTCTAATCCACTCCAGGGGTGGTACTGAACCTAGTTATAAGACATTATTTGGTTAGATTTAGCAAGAAGATGGAGGGAGGAGAGTGTCCAGACAAAAAGGAGAGTGTGGGCCAATGCATAGAGGCAGCAAAGCACGAAATCTTAAAGAACTATAGAAGTTCATGATGAGTGGTCAGTCCAAGGGGTTGGGTGCCATGTTGGTAGGTGAGATCATGAGGAGAGCCAGACCATGGGAGGAGCTGGATCCTATTTGCTGGAAAGATCACCAGAGCTGCTTATTTGGCAGTGACATTGGAGGAAGGGAAAGCAGTCTGTAGGTGGGAGCATTCCAGTGTGTCTCCTGATCTGGGGTGTCCTTTTGAGTAGTGTGAGGCACCTTCTGGAGTCATTACAGAACCCAGGAAGTGAAAAAATGGACTAATGTGTCAAAATCCTTTCGAGACGTTACTTCTAGAGCCAAGAAATCTATTTGCAATGGCAGAGCCGGCAGCCTGGCTAAATGTGTGACCTCAGCGAACGTCAACAATCAAGGTTTTCGGGACTGAGCTGTTGCAAAAGTTAACTTCAATTTACAAAGAGCAGTTTTAAAAACGAATGGCTTTTCTGTGCGAATCTAAATGCCTCAGGACTTTTTTTAGAGAACCCAGCAGGTTAGAGGTCCAGAGATACCCGACTATACCAAGCAAGACTGGTATGTGCAAGGCTTGGCTTCCCCAGAACTTCTACCTTTATAATTAGTATCCCTTTTTGCTAAAGCAGTTACCCACTTAACTGCTCCAGTGAGGTACCAGACCGTTGTCAGCAACTGGGGTGCAGAGATCCTTCACTTCCCTCTGCAAATTGTTAGCATGCTTGTCCTGTGTTCAAACTTTTGTTTGCTGCATGCCTACAATGTGACTAGGTGCTCTGCACGCTTTCCTTTACTTCTCCTATGAAGTCCTTCAAGATAGTATTATTATCATCCTTATTTTACATTTGAGGAAACAGATGAATCAGGTTAAACTTCAAGTTCCCAGAGGTAGTGAGTTGTGGAACAGGACCTGAACCCCGCGTATGAGGTTACAGCCACCAGCCTCCCTCACTGCAGCCTAATTACCTGGAGGGGCAGAAAAACATAGAAGTTAGGAGTCTGATTTTGGATGTCAGATTTCCCTGCACTGAGTTCTGTCTTTGCCATGTACTAGATACAGAATTTGCCCAAGGCGTCACCGGTTGGAGATGAAATGAAATGAAATGAAACGATGTAGGTAAAGCATTCAACATGAGGCCTGGCCAAAGTGAGCAATCAATCCATCTTACCAGTGTTAGTAAGAGTTGCTACAAGTCCCACTCTGAATTTTCCTCCCTGTATTTCAGATGAATGTGCCAGGATCCTTGGAGTACGAGGATAATTTCTTACGTAGATTTAGAGAGGAAGTATTTGTCACATACCAGACAATGTTCCAGTGTATTAATTTATGTAATCCTCAGCTGTGAAGTGTCCCAAGTCAAGATTCTATCTCAGGCGGTTGACTCCAGAGCCAAGGTGTTTTACCTGCCATGCTATGCTCCTTGCCCTTGCTTTTGTGTTTGTGGGCAGGTTTGGAACAAGACTAACCTTAGTGCTTAGAAATCCAACTTGGACAGAGAAAACTTGTGTCTCACTAATTTGAAGTTAGCTCTGAAAATGCTGGCCTTTTAAGGGATTGCTTTCCATGTAAGATTTCAAATGACACACATTTGTTCTGAACGATTAACTTTGCAGAGCATGGATAACAGATTATTTGTAGTAATATAAACAAAAGCAAGATGTTAATTAAATAGTTACTTTTAAGAGCTGTAGTCTTTTAATGGCTTAAAAAAACCTCTACCAGCTGCATTATTCTATTACCACTAATTCAAAAATTTCTAAAGAGAAACATTGAAAGGGCATGATTGCACTGGGTGTCTAGATTTATATAAACTCACCACTGAGCTAGCTGCTTACTATCCTTATGCTCTATAATCCTCACCACAAACTCGTGGTTGTTACTGCTCTCCCCACAGGTGAACACAGGGAGGCTCAGAGATGTTCTGTAGCTTCCCCAAGATCCCAGAGCCTGAAAGAGAGGAATGGAGACATGGAGCCAGAATTCCTTGAATTCCATGACTGGTAGTGCTCTTTCTACTTTACCATGTTCTACTTTGAGCAGACATAGGGCTGCTGAGATTGAAATTTGTGGATACTCATGGCCAGATCTGGATTTTCCAAACTTTCATATGTGACACTGAACCCATGACCAACCAGCCATAGGCCAAAAAGACATCAAGAGTATGCCTGAAGAGTAGAGCCATTCTCAAATAACTGCAGCTTGGAGTTATTTGAGGTCAGAGCAGGATAACACACATGCAGGTAAGTAAGGGATACAAATGTATCTGAGGACAAAAGAGATAAAACGTGCAAAAACATTATGCGATTAGGCACCAATAATTAGATTGTTGGATTTTGAGCCTGGTTATGCATTACTGATTGTCTTTTTTTTTCCCTAAAGATTTATTTATTTATTTGAGAGAGAGAGAGAGCACACGTAGGGTGAGGGGCAGAGGGAGAGGGAGAAGCAGACTCCCTGCTCAGCAGGGAGCCTGATGCAGGACTCAATCCCAGGACCCCAGGATCATGACCTGAGCTGAAGGCAGACACTTAACTGGCTGAGCCTCCCAGGCACCCCTGCATCACTGATTGTCTTAAGCAGGAATCTCTCCTATATCTTTTACAGGATGGAAGACAGTTCTCAGGGTTGGACAGGCCGGAGCCTATGAGCCCAGGTGGGGAGGAAGCTGCATTTGCTAAGCAGGAATGAGAAGTACTGAAGTGGATTCTGAGAACGGGGATGTAGGATGGGAAAGGCAAGGTCATGGAATAAATCTCTACAACAAGAACTTGTGGACAAGTTTAACTTCAAAAATGGGGCAAAGCGATAGAACTTCCTGTGATAATGGACATTTTCTACATCTGGTAGCCACTACCTGGATGTGACTATGAATTTACTGAAATATAGGACTGAACTTTTCACTTTATTTTTTTTTTAAAGATTTTTAAACATTTTAAAGTAATCTCTACACCCAACGTGGGGCTTGAACTCACAACCCTGAGATCAAGAATCACACGCTCTACCTACTGAGCCAGCCAGGCAACCTTACTTTACTTATTTTTAATAATTTAAAATTTAAATTTAAATTATCATGTATGGCCAGTGACTACCATATTGGATACCACAGCTCTAAAATGAAAGCATGATGCTCCCCTGAGAAACTTAAAATATTATAAGTCTCTTTGCTCAGGAGCTACTTAAAAACTGAACGAGATTAAGCTGTGTGGTGGCAGAAACACCTTTGATAGGTTAGCAAAGCACTGATTGGGTCAAGTGGGAGTTTATTTTATGATGGATGAGACAACATAAGAAAAGACCTGTTTTGAAAGTAGAAAAGATAAATATTTATCCCAAATAAGTTCTATAAAAACACTTTTACTCCAAAGGCCTACTGGATAATTCCATCTGCTGGGTCAGGATTTTGTTGTCATTTTAGGGTAGGGAGGAAGCTATTCTTTTTTTTTTTTTTAAGATTTCACTTATTCATTTGACAGAGAGACAGCGAGAGAGGGAACACAAGCAGGGGGAGTGGGAGAGGGAGAAGCAGGCTTCCTGCTGAGCAGGGAACCCGACGTGGGGCTCAATCCCAGGACCCCGGGATCATGACCCAAGCCGAAGGCAGACATCCAATGACTGAGCCACCCAGGCGCCCCAAGGAGGAAGCTCTTCTTAAGGAAGAGAAAGATAAATTAATTTTGGAAACTTCATTTCAAAAGAATGAGTATTGTCATCACATTATATGAGAATAATTTGTTACACAGTTAACTCTGAATTTTCAAGATGTTTTGGTCCTGAACTTTCAAAGGAAAGGGCCAAATGGCACACAAATCTGCCACATGCTGAAATTAAATTCTGGTCAGTTCTCGGGATGCCTGGGTGGCTCAGTCAGTTAAGCATCTGCCTTCGGCTCCGGTCATGATCCCAGGATCCTGGGATTGAGTCCCATGTCGGGCTACCCGCTCAGTGGGGAGTCTCCTTGTCCCTCTCCCTCTCCCTCTGCCCCTCCCTCCCACTCATGCTCTCTCTCATTTGTGCTTGCACTCTCTCTCTCAAATAAATAAATAAAATCTTAAAAAAAAAATACCCAACAACTTCTAGTCAGTTCTCTGTTGATGCTGTGTGAGTAACTCGATCTCAGGGGGCCTGCCCCAGCAACATGTGTGAGTAACTCAATCTCAGGGGGCCTGCCCCAGCAACAGAGGTGTGGTGGTCAAGGTCACAGCCACCATCCTGCCAAATGATCCTCCTGGCTATGGCGGCTGGTGATGACCCAACGAGGGAGGCTGTGGGCTCAGGGCTTCCCTTTACCTTCCAAGAAGGGTGAATGGGCCTCATTTCCTTCATCAGCAACCCAGAATTCCACAGGCGGGAGAAATGGAGACAGCTGTATGTATGGCCTGTTAGTGGGCTGTTTGTGATCTTTCCTCTCCTGAAGCTCCCTCTGTCCTTGAGGCATTTGTGAATCTCTTTTGGAACAGAAGTTTCCCTAGACCTATAGATGGTGCAGATCTTCCCTCTCAGGAGACAGAGTAAGTGGCTTAATAGGCCTATCACATCTTAATTTCTTTTTTTTATGATTTTATATCCCGAGGTAATAGTAGGGAAGGCATGATTTTATTATTATTAATTATTATTATATTATTATACTTTTCCAGTCTGGCTCTTTGATGTTTACAAGTTCAGACAACATGTGGTTTCCAAGCCAAATTTCATAACCTTAAACTACCTTTCCATTTGGCTCGCATCCATCCTATTCTGTTTTAGATCTTGTTTATGTTTGTCTTAAATAATGAACTGGCTGTGGTGTTTATTTTGCCACACGGTTTTAAGGCATCAGGAGAAGACAGCATTTTGGATGGAGTCTACCTTGAAGCTCAGCTACAAAGCTTGGGTGTCAGTGTTTACCAGCCCTGCCGGGGGGCTGAGACCTAAATTGCCTATTGAGTTCTGCCTCATCCTTATTACTTGTCTCATAAGGGTATGAGCTTCATACCTGCCATCTGGATTCTCTGTTCAAACCAGAAACTCTGTTCTACAAGGATATTTGGCTGCCGTAGTCACAAATAATAGGTGTATGTATGTGTGACGTAACTTGTATAAGACGGAAAAACTATGCTGGGTACAGCTTGTCAAGGATCTTGAGTGCCAGGCTAGGGGGTTACATCCTAGAGTGTAGGGGTTGGCCCTGAACTGTGGTCCCCAGAAGAGCAGCATCGGCTTTACCTGGAGACATGGTACAGATGCAAATTCCCAGGCCCCATCCTAGGCCTGTTGTATCAGAAACTCTGGGCATGGGCTTAATAATGTGTGTTTTCTCAAGCCCTCGAGGTGACTCAGGTGCCTGCTCAAGTTTGAGAACCACCAGGAGATGGGGAGTTAATTGCAAAGCGTTGGGTAGGGACGTCTGGGTGGCTCAGTCGGTTAAGCGTCTGCCTTCCACTGAGGTCATGATCCCAGGGTCCTGGGATCAAGCCCCGCATCAGACTCCCTGCTCAGTGGGGAGCTGCTTCTCCCTCTCCTTCTGCCTCTCCTCGTGCTTGTGCTCTCTCTCTCTCTGTCAAATAAATAAAATCTTTAAAAAGAAAAAAGAAAAGCGTTGGGTAGTAGAGTGACATGGTCATTCCTATTTGTATTTTAGAAGGGGCTCACCTGAGACAGGAGAGACACTCGAGCCTGTGGAGAACAGTAAACCAAATTTATTGCAAAATTCTGAGCAAGGACATTACGGGTTTCTGAGCAAGTATGTGGCAATGGGGCGAAAACTCACTGGGTTCATCTGAAAGGTGTCAGGGAGGTAGAATTTATAGCATTGGTCACTGGTTAATTATTGAATATGAGCATAAGATGTCTGGGATGACTCCCAGCTTCTGTTTTAGGTGATCTTGATGCTTAATAACAAGATAGAAAACAAGGAGAAAGTGTTTTTCCTAGAACCAAGGAGAAGCCACAGAACAAAAATTCAACATCTAGTTGAATTTGTATGGGTTCGGCCACTTGTCCAGAACTCTAGGGAAAGGATTCTGTTGACAGGCAGACAATAAAGTATCGACCACAATGTCATGAGCACGATAGGGCATACTGAAACCACATGCCTCATGCATCTGAATGTATATTATGATGGTTCTGTCATCACTTCTGTTGGGCACCTGTATTTTCAGTGGTGAATGAGTCAGTTGTGAAGATTCAGACTGAGCCTGAACATAATCATAGACAGGAGTGTTCTCTTAGCACACCAGTGTCGGGTACTGGTTTATGTGGAATATTATACCCTCGCCATGTTGTGTCAGAAATCTGATGCTGGCAACGTTGCCATTACCAAGAACATGGCTTTGGCCATGGTCTGTATAAACGTAGATAGTCCGAAGTAACGTCAAAGAGTGGTTATCCTGTCTGGTCGTCAACTCCAAAAGGCCAAGGCATACCAGAGTCAGAGAGCACTTTATAGCAGAAGGAGATGTCAACGATAAGTAATGAACCCACTTATTTAGTGAATGGGAAATGTAAGGCCCAGAGAAAGAAATGATTTGCCTTAGACCAGGGACCCCATTCAGGGCAGAGTTTGGGATGCCTTTCTACATTATCACTTCCTGGCAATCCCTTCTTTTAGTTCACATCTCACTCAATAAAGATGATGAAGAGGAACATTTATTGAGTGCTTTTCTATGCCATCAGGCACAGCGCTGCACATTTCCCATGAATCATTTCATTCAATCCCCCACATCAGTGGTATATGTTGGAGGCTGATTTATTCCCATTGTAGTAGATGGGAAGACAGAGGCTTAGAAAGATTGAGTTCTTGCTCCAGTTAACTCAAGGAGCTAGTTCGGCAAGGCCTGCTATTGCAAGCCTGGTGCTTTACTCTAGAACCTGTGGTTTCAGCAACAGTGGTGTATTGTGTCTCTTATGGGTGAAACTTTCCTGAGCCCCCTAAGAAGAGCTGGCCTCCTCCTATGTCTTCTAGCAGCTTCCATGTCACTCTTTCCTGTGATGCTTATTTCTCTTTGTTGTTATTAACCACTGTCTCATCTACACACCCATGGGGCCTGGCGCTCTCCCCTCATTATGATTGGCATGCTTTGCTTACATGTTGTCTCCCAGTTGACTGTAAGCTCCAGGAGAAAGACACCCAACCCATCTTGTTCACAGCTATGCACGTGCCCAGCACCTAGTCCATGCTCAAGAAACGCTTTTGGAGAGAATGAATGCTCTAGAGGGGTGTGGGCTTTTTGAGGGCCGGGACCATGTGTCAGTCATCTCTCTTCCCTCCTCCAAAGTCTACCTCGCTATTATCATGCTGTGGGGACCCTGCAAATGGTTTCTGAAAGCATGACTCAAGAGGAGGATTCTTCTCAGAGCAAAGAACTAAGATGGGTCACACGTGTCTTCAGGAGGGTGAACCTTCAAGAATAGAAAAGCCAGCACCGAGTTCAGAACTGTTTAGAGAATCCTAAGGACAAACTATGCTAACTGTGCAAACATGCCCACAGGTGGAGCCCTGCAAATCTGAGAGGCATTCTCCACAGGGCTGAGGGAGAGGGGAAGAATGAGGTCTGACTTTGCTCAGCATCTACAGTGAGAGCCTCCCTTCTTCCTGGTCACACAGCCTGTGGGAGGGAGGCCATAGCTCCTCCCCTTTGGTGGAAGAATCTCTACAGTACTTGCACATAGTAGATATCCTGTCAACATCAAATGAATGCATGTGAAAAACACCAATGATCTTAGGTAACATTTACTAAGTACTTTCTACAAACCAGTCACTCTAAGTATTTCATGTGGGTTATACGTGGACAGACAGACAGACCCTGACTTACGATGGTTCAACTTGAGATTTTTCATTCCAATGGTGCGAAAGCAATATGCAGTCAGTAGCAATCGTACTTTGAATTTGGCTCTTTTCCTGGGCTGGAGATATGCGGTGTGTTACTCCTTCATGATTCTGGGCAGTGGCAGCAATGATTTTACCCACCTGCCAGTTTAAGGTAGGCTAAGCTAAGCTATGATGTTCGGTAAGTTAGGTGTGATAAATGCATTGTCAACTTACGATATTTTCAACTTGGGAAGGGTTTATTGGGACATAACACCATTGTAAGTCAAAGGAAGATCTGTATATATCTTTATCCTCCATTTTCTGTGGAGGAACCGAAGTCCCAGGAGATGGAATTACCTGCCCGTGGTGACACAGCTAGCAGGTGGGGACACAGGATTAGGACTCGGTAGTCCAGCCTGGGGTGCGTCACCACCACCAAATTCAGTCAGCTCTGGGTGAAATGTTGCAGCAGCCCGGAAAAGTGTCCTCACACAGGCTCATCCTCAGGGAGCCCGTATTTCTCTGACTACATAATAGGGGCAAAGCTGGGTGCTTAATGAGCGGTATATTATTTATCAGCCAGTTGTTAACCGCAGGAACATCGAGTGAGTGTTACTGGTAAAAACCTGGCAGAATCATGAAAGTCCATGAACAGGGGTGGTGGCGGCTGGGTAGGAAGGGACAGGAGTCAGTTTTCCCCCCTCTCGTAGGTGAACTCTGTTGCCTCCTCTCCTGGTGTTTGCTAAAAGATGGCCCAGAAAGTTCTGCCTCTCCAAAACATATTATAGTTTAGATAATAACCCATTAGAGAGATCCTGAGGACATCTTTCCTTAAGAAGAGGCAAAGGGACTGGTTAGAATGAATCCAGAAGCCAGAGGGTCACAGAGCTGGGAGTGACCTCTGTGGGATCCATTCTGCCCCCTTACCTCTCGGCCCAGAACTGAGGCTCAGTCACAGCGGGGAGCTATTCTTGGAACCAGGAAGAGAAACCAGGTGGAGCCTGGGCCTTGTCCACTGGCCGTGGGCTTCACCTACGCAGTGGGCTACCTTGCTGTGTGGTCCCAAGGAAGCCCTTTAAAAGCTTGGGCCTTTGGTCTGTGGGGAGGATGGTGATGATGCTGTCTGGCTCCTGCAGGCCCTGAATGAGGGTCAGGGACTGAGAGGAGCACGTCAGCAGCTCGGGTGGGGAGGCAGTTACAGTGTGGTTCCCTGCTGGATCTGAGCCTGCCATGAAAGCCTCGCTCTCCTCACCTAGCACTCTGATGACCACACCATGCCCTCCTTGCAGGTCTGGGTGTGTGTGTGTGTGTGTGTGTGTGTTGTGTCTGAGTGTGTGCAGGTGTCTGTAGATGTTTGGTGGGTTCTGGCCAGGGAAATGTTTCTCTACAAACGGACTTTGAACAGAGACAGGAGGGCTTGGCAACTTTGTCAGGTTCTCTCTCCACTGATCCTATAGGATGGACTCGGCCCTTCCCTCCCCCTCTCCCTGCCATTCATCCTGTGACATCGCCCTCCGTGTCTGGGGTCCTTGGCAATGAGCCATGTCGTAAGAGCAGAGTCTTCCTTTACGGCGCACTCCGGGTGGGCATTTCCAATCCAAGTCTGTGGCACTTCCCAGGGGAATGTTCCTTGAGGTACAGTTCAGAAGAGAAGGGAAAGTTCTATTATGAGAATTTACTCTATGCCAGGCATTAAGGTAGACACTTTACATGAGGATCTTTAATTCTTAAGAATGATTCTGAGCGGGCGATATTTTTATGCCACTCTACAGATGAAGATATCCAGGCTCTGAGAGGCTGAGGGAAACATCTACTAGTATCACGCAGCTAATAAGTGGTGGAGCTGTATTTTGTTATGCTGTCAAGACTCATGAGGTAGAGCAGATGCTACCAGGGAGACTGGACCCTCTGTGATCTCCTCTCTGCTCTGGGGTGAAGCGTGGCGGGGGTGGCTCCATGATCCCTCCCCAGGAAGGGATTGTGGAGTGTCAGTTCCCAAACCCGTTTTCTGTCTGGTGAGCCAATCCCTGTGTTTTATTCTCTGATCTCAGCTTTGCCAAAACGCAGGCAGCCTTTTGTAGAGCACTCAGGACTGATAGATAGTGAGTTCTACCTCCCGGTCTGTACAATTGTGGACCAATCTTGGAAGATCTCTGGGCCTCAGTTTCCCCGTCAGTGACATGGGATTATTCCAGAATGATATTTTAGGATCTTTTCAGCTCTGGCTTCATATTATTTCATTTCATCTCTAGACAGGCTCCCCGCTCTGAAATTCGAGGATCTGTCTCCTGGAGGCTTCACCCCTTCTGGCTAGCCTGTCTTAAAGTGTAGCGCCACCTTCTGGTGATTGGCAAACTCCCCCTTTTTCCTTTGGCCAGCGTGGAACGGTGGTTCCTCCCTTCTCTAAAAACCAGACTGAAGGTTTGATGACTAGTAGCAGTCCCCTGGGTGTGGGCATCTCTCTAAAAGGCTTGCCGACAGGTTCAGGGGTGGGTTGTGGCTGGACCCGACTTCCTCCCCTCGGGATGGTGCTGGTGCCTTTTCTGGAGCTGAGACCACACCATGAGCCTGGAGAACAGGTCACTGAGGCTCAGAGAGCAGAGGGCCTTAGGCAGCAGCAGGCAAAAGTACGTAATTCATGAGGGATTTGCTCCATCAGGAACAAGGGCATGAAGAGATGACGTCCATGGCACTTTTTTAATTTTTCTGATTCTTTCTGGCTTTGTTTTTATTTTGAGGCAAAGAAACCAGCTTCAGAAAAATAAATGGGTGGCTAAATTTAAGAGGGTCTTAAATTCTGGGCTTCTTTTTCGTTTTATTTTGGTTGAAAAGAGGAAGAGGTAAAACGTGAGAAGGGGTATGTGTGTAGACCTTTTTTCGAAGGGAAATATGAAAGGTTTCTCTGAGTGTGTGGCCTTCATCTTTCTGATTCATGTCTCCCGAGCAGGTCTCGTGAACTGCTCTTAACCTCCCGCGCACTCATGAGGGTTGGGGGATTCAGCTGCCTGGGCTCTTCCCCCAGGACCCAGGGGCTCACCGTGTACACCTGAGGACTGTCTCTAGCCTAGAGGAACTCACTTGCCCCAAATAGTGACTTTAAGTTCCTGGAAGGGCACTTAGTATTTATTGGGGGGATGTCTGCTGAACAAACACTGGGCCGGCAGTAGGGGACCCGACTCTAGAATCATCAGGAACTAACTACGTGTTCTTACACAAGTATTTTTCCCTGAAGCCATAGCTGCTTCTTCTATAAGGAGAAAGTAGGAAGTGAAGCTTTTCAAGATTTCGAACTCCATTCCACGCCATTATTCTAGGGAACTAGAGGTTAAATGATAGGGGTTTTCGTTCTGACTCTGCCACTTCCTTGGTAAGCCGGGGAACATCTCTGTGTCTCCAAGCGTTGATCAGTTCAGGGAGCCTCATCGTAGAGACTCACTCATGCACAGGAGCATGGTGGGGGCGGGGGTGTGTAGGACCCTCACACCATCCCTTTCCTCTAGATACCACCCGCTTCAGGGCTGTAGGGCATGCAAGGCTGGGCGGAGCATCCCTGCTATGGATGAGGTGGGTCAACACTATACACTGGTGCCTGGGCCTGGGTCTTGCTGGGGAAGAGCAGGAGGGGCAGACAGACACAGCGGGATGCAGAGCATCCTGTGCCAAGAGTCACTAAACAGCCGCAGTTAAGGCTCGGATTTCAATTAAAATACAGGAATTAATCACAATTTCAAGAGAAATATACACAGGATGGCAAATTGTACATTTGTTCGTTTGTCTCCATCCAGGCTGGCAGTCCATGTTTGCTCTGTTCCGTGAGCCACACGCGTGTACCTGCCCAGGCACATGCGTGTGCATATGTGCTCAATGGGAAAGGGCTGCTCTGAATCCGACCAGCAAGGTGATGCCCAGATGCCAGGTCTCGGCCCTGTGGGAATTGGCAAGGAGCTGTTGGTAAATCGCTTGGGATTCTGTGGGTACAGGCGCTGTGCTCATTGAAAATATCATTAACTCCTTTTGTCAGGAGCCAGAAGCCCACAGTGGAGTCCGCAGATGCCTGACTTAGCTTGTCCAGTAGTGAAATTAACATCATAAAACTCAGTTAGCAGAGATGCTATGGGTTTAATTAGTTCCTTAACAATTAAAGAAGAATTATGAGATCGTGAGCATTCCATCTTCAAAAGCAATTTGGGTGGATTGATGTCACCGTCTGACATCTCCACCGAAATTCAGGGCTGCCAAAGTCAATTTGGGAAATTGCTCATATTACCTGCTTCCAGGCAAGTACATACACTTTCCTACCGCCTTGAAAAGGAAGCAGGTTCAGGTAGCCTCCCAACGGCTTCCTCCAGAGCCCGAGGCTACACGGATAGAGGGTAAGTTTTGTCTTCAGGGATCTGGGGCTTCTCCTTTGGCGTGTCCCGCCTCCCTTGTCTCTGTTCTCACAGTCCAGTGACCCCCACTGCTCACGCTTTCTATTCTTTGGGCACTGGGAGAAGGATGTTGGAGTTCCTACCATTCCTCTCACTTCCTGTTTCCTATGCCCTCCTCTGAACCTCTACTCGATGCTATAAAAGAGAGCATGGCTATGAGGTTCTTTGTTTGGGGCTGGCCGATGTGGCAGTGTTTACCCCCCGTGGTTGGGGACTGTTAGCTGGGATGGCTAGAGAAGTCCGGGAAAGCTCCATCAGGAGGCTCCTTTGCTCACGTGGCCTCTTGACTTCTGATTACCTTCGTCAGTGTGGGAAGCTCAGTCACAAAGCAGCCTCTTGGTAAGAGGCTATCTGTAGGAAGGGCGTCACCTGGGAGCTTATTAGGAATGCAGAGTCACAGGCCGCACCCCAGACCCAGGACCTGGCGGCCTCGTTTGAACAAGGTCCCCAGAACTGTGTAAGCATCCGGATGTTTGAGAAGCACTGCTTGATAACACTCTGTCTGTGGTCATCTCTTTGCCGAACGGTGCCTGATCTGGTGACTGAGCTGGCTGTGGGGGCCAGCTTCTTGCTTGGACCCAGCCGCCCAAGGCCTGGCTCTCTTGGATCCTGAGGAGCCCTCCCCACTCCCCACCCCAACCCCCAGCTCCCTCTGGTGACAGCATTGTCTTTGAACCTTCCTTGGTGGTCCGATTTCAGCATCTTGCTGGTCCCGTGAAGGCACCAAGCCACACCGACAGATGGCCCAAAGTAGGACGGACAGAAGAAATGCACGTTTATCAAATTTGGGTTGAACAGAGTGCACTCCCCTAGCAAAGGCTGTCAAAGGGCTGTCATCCAGGAGCATACGGCCCAGCGGTGAGAGGGCAAGGACGCAGCCAATCCCACTCTTCCAGAGATTAGCTCTGATGCGTAGTAAGTGAAGAAGGTTGCTGCTGGGGCCCGGGTGCTGCCCGGGAGGAGGTGGTGTGGCGGAGGGCCCGCGCGGCGCTTACTCCCTTGACTCACCTCTCTGATGACCCAGGCTCCGCTCTGCAAGTGCGACACCAGAGTAAAATGTTGCAGATAGAGGCAATCATGACAATTGCCACAAAACAACAAATCTACTGCTTATCAAACACTTGCTGTGTGTTAAGGTATTGATTTCTACCCCCGTATGTATTCTGTGTGTGGGCCCTTGCAGGCACTGACTACTCTCTCCAGTTCAGAGATGGGGAAAATAGGGATGTGATGGTGGGTCCCCAGGTGGTACAGGCCTGGTGACATCCTGGCACTCACATACTCCGTTCTGGCCCCACGGAGGAGAAATGCTGATAAATACAGCAGCAGAAGGGGTTATGCTTGCAAAGCGTACGTGGGCGGGGGGTGGGGGGTGAGGCCCAAGCACAATGGCCTCAATGGCAGCTGGCTTGTTGACACTGCAGAGAGCCCTGGACTGCAGAAATGCGACAGGCAGGCCACACACAGCTCGATGCTCTCTGGTTCAGCTGGAGTCCCGGCATGCCTGAAGCTAATGCACGAGAGACGTGATTCCTGGTGCCTTCGTCCCTGGATAAAACCCCACACCTCAGTGTGCCCTCCGAGGTGAGGAGGCTAAGTAAGCGGAGATCTTGAGGGCAGGAGCACATAGTTACGGAGTGTCTTCTAAGAGCCAGGCCCTCTTCTAGACCCATTGCTAGAGTGTTGAGCCCATGCTCCCTCTGCAGGTAGGGGGCTTTGAGGCTGCAGGGCTGAGGAGAATCGGGCAGCCCTTGCTGCATGCCCAAGACAACTCCAGATGGCAGGCATTCCAAAGTGCTTCCGTGCCCTCAGCTGAGGCTGGTCCTTTAACTGCCGTGCGCAGTCCTCACTCTGCCCAGGACCAGGAGCCTGAGAGTTGAAACACGGTCCCATTTAGCAACGAGAGCAGAGAGGCCGGTCTGATCAGAATGAGGGAGAGAGGGCTAAATACGATACAGAAATTAAGGCATATTTAACTGTATTTTGTGCTTGGGAAAAGATCAAGCACGTCATTCCTTAGCCAACTTGTAGAGCTCTTGTTCCCAGTAAACGTAAGAATTTCATCTCAATGAACATGTACAGAACACGTCCATGTGCCAGGAACGTGGGAGTAGACATGACTAAGACATGGGCCTTGCCCTCGAGGTCCTCATGACTGAGAAGGGGCAAACAAGCAAGAGACCATCCTTCCCGAAGTCTTGGTTTTATCACTTGAGCTTGAAATTATTACTGGAAAACCCAAAGACTCGTGATGTGTACTTTCTTGTAACATTGGGACATGTGGTAGACAGTGCAGTGGTCTCCTAGTTGACCACACACTACTGCTTGGATCCTGTGACTAGTTTACCTACATGGCAAAAGGCACTATGCGGCTGAAACGAAGTTAAAGATCTCAAGTTGGGGAGACTATTCCAGGTGATCTGAGTTGGCCCAGTGTAATCACAAGGGTCTTTATGAATGAAAAAAGAAGAGGATCAGAGACAGAAAAGGAGAGGTGACTGTGGGAGAGGACAGAGTGATGCAGGGCCATGAACCGAATGAGGCAGGAAGCTTCTGGAAGCTGGAAAAGGCAGGGAAATGGACCTTCTTCTTGAGCCTCCATTAGGAACACAGCCCTGCACTTTGATTTTAGCCCAGTGACACCCATTTTGGGTTTCTGCCCTCCAGAACTATAAGCTAATAAATTTGTGTCATTTTAGGCCACTAAGTTTGTGATAATTTGTGACAGCAGCAAAAGGAACCGACTAAAGGACGCAGTCTGAGTCATGCATGTGAGAACGGCAGGAGGGTATGTCGCCAGCTAGCGAGTGACCAGGTCAGCTGTCAAACACCTACCCTCCAATAAGTGGGGCAATCACCACTTGTCATCGGGTATGTGGTAACAAGCACAGTCATTTTTACTGCATTTTATGGGGGGAAATGGTATGCTAGAACTCTATTTAGAAATATGGGAGGTGGTGATGGTCTCAGACTCTAGTCCTTGAGAATGTCTGGTGAGCACAGGGCCCTCTGGGAGCTCAAAGGAGGGATCTCACCATGCGGGGTCAGTCGGAGAAGACCCATTGCAGGAAAGACACCTGTGCTCAGTTCTGAGTGATTGCTGGGACTCAGCCAGATGACTGATGGCAAGGACCAAGGAAACAGTGTGAGCTTACACACACAAGTGAGATCAGCTATCAGACATGGCTGACATTCTATGCCATGGTAAGGGATTTGGATTTGACCTATTTTGTCAATAATGACAAGCCATCAAGATATTTTAAGTAAGAGTTAAAAGATCAGTCTATGCTTTAGATAATCATATTGATCTTTGGAAGTTGGATTGGAGGGAGCAGAACGAAGTCTAATTATGAGAATGCCAGATGAGAAGGTGTGGGTTTCCTTAGAAAGACATCACTGATGTTCCCTTTTCCCTCTAAGACTAGCATCGTAGAGCTATTCCCTAGGATGCCTTCTCTTACCTTTGTAGTTAAGAGCCTTTACCTCTCTAGAATAATGAGACCCATATACTTTTCTAGTTCTGGTCCCTGGAACAGGCCCTGATGTAAGCACCCACAGTCACTGTGAATGATATAAAGAATCCAGGCCTGAATGTCTTCTGTTCTTGGAGGTCAAAAAGATGCTAGAGACTTTGTTCCGAGCCCCTCTTGTAATCCGTCCAAAATTCCAAGAGCTGGAGGTTTGTTTAAACACTGGCAAATAGTCAATACTACAGTTTTTTTTTTTTTTTCGTGATATACAAAATCAAGGATTCTGGAAGCTGTAGATGGAGGATATTCCAGCTGATTTGCTTCAGAATTCTAGAACAGGTTACAAAGCAAATTATATTTTAAGAAGAGTTCAATGCTTGTAAGTATCAATTCATCAGTTCATCGAGAATAAGATCCTCCCTTCCATCCCCAAAACTCCAATGAGACTAGATCTAGGGATAAAAATCCAAGGAACCCACTTCTTTAGCTTGCAGTAGCAAGAACAAATAGACAAATATCGGTCGTGAGCCTATTGTGTGTTGGGCAAGGAGTAGATGCCAATTCTGAGAGATGTTGGGAGTGGGTCTCAAATGCCACAACCAGCAGGAGCGTTCTTAGGGGGGAAACCCTTGCTTGCTCCACATGGGTACCAGCAAGATGATGGATAACTTTGCTTTGGAAGCAAACCCAGGGAGTCAGAGAGAAGGGAGAGCAGCAGAGAGATTTTAAATAGGACTTGAAGACTAGAGATGTTAAAAAGATGGAAAGCATTTATTTTTGTGATCATATTATTACAGAATATTAGAGCTGGATATGGTCCATTCACTTGTGTATTTAATGATATGTTTCTGAGCGACTTTAGTGCATCAAGTGCTGTGTTGAGCTTAGAGGATACAGAACAGTCTTCTCTAACAGGTGTTTCCCTGGCAACTGGTCTCAAGGTAGAACAAGAAACAATGATAAACAATAATTTTGTACTGAGCCCCTGTTCATACCAGTTAGATGGATGTGTCTGGTAGGCTCAGTGTTGCAACTTGCCACAGGGATTTAACAGCTCTTTGATAGTATTTGGCTTTGAAAGGTATTTATTCCACTGATACTGCATTAAGATGTAGTTTTAAAATACCACAGCGTCAGTTTCTCAGAGAAGAAAATCATGAAGAAATCATTAAAAGTTGCACCAAAATTCAGCTTCATTAAGAAATCTTGGTAGTATCTTATTCTCAACACAAACACACACAACATGCATGCATGATATTCTGACCCTGAAGTGATAGATCCAAGATTTCAAAATATTGCCAAGATAGAACTCACTTGAGGAAGCCATTTACAATAATGGAAATGATCTTGTATTGTCTGTGTTTTGCAGAAACATCTTAATCAGATCACTTATTTCAGAGCTTGAATGAGAACCTCTTCCCTACACAACCAGATCCTTATTAAGTATGAGAAAGCAGACTGACCAGTTTCACCATTTCCTCAATTCTTGAATCAAGGTCAGGAGACATACTATTGACCTCCAGCTTTAGTTAAATGATGGCTGAGTTGACACTCAGGTGTAAACTTTTATTTTCATCTCTTCTTGCCATCTCTTGTGATACTGGTGGTTAGTTCTCTGCCTGCTGGATCTCTATATCACGTCCATAAAGCAATCATTACCAATAGGAAAAAAAAATCATTTGTAGCATGGTTTTCAGTCATAAATACAGGAAGTCACTGGGCAGTTGTCCCTGTGTTACATGTATGCTAAGAGCTCATTCATTACCTTTCTCTCCGTAGTGATAATAATTGTTGTTTCACTTTGTATGCCACTGATATTATCTATCCCCATCAATATTAGTTTCTAAAGGAAGTTTGCTACTTTCTTTTTGTCTCTCTCTGTGCACAATGTTTATCATTAGCTTTGTGGGTGGCTTTACAAGCTCCTTGGCAACATAATAATTGTACCTGCTTTTGTGCTGTGAAAATTTACCTTTGAATAATGCTCCTTTGATTTCAGGTTTTTCTTTTCCTGAATTTTAGTGATACAATTCATTAATTCACTACTGGGAAGTATTTTATCTATGTGTTCTGAAATGTCCAGATTGGCTGAGTAGAAAAGTCAACAAACTGGGATCAAAAATGACTCTATGACACTCTATGACTAATATCTTATTACAGTGTGCTGGGACTTAGGATAAATGGACTCCCCAGTCAAGAAACTCCAAATTCTGAATATATCACTTTACTTTTTTACTTATTAGTCACACTTTTTTCTTTTCTTTTCCTTTTTTTTGGCTGCTTGAGCAAAATGTTCAATGGCAGCATCTGTGCTTTCCCATATATGGGATCATATTCCACATTTGATCCATGTCGTGTTGACTCATTCATTTATGACCTTGCTCTGAGTTGTAATATTTACTACTATCATCACAACTTCTATACTTCTCTAAACTACTTTTCAGCCACTGATTCATACTTTTGTCATTTGGAGATGAATACAGAAAAACAATTTTATATACACAATGATAAGCAATGAGGTGAAAGTGAAGAAACAATGAGGTGAAGAACAATTCTGTTAGTGTGCTGTCTTAGGTGACCTGACAACATAATCCTCACAGTACATGAAAAATCATTAAGCATATAGTGATTACATAAAACTACATAATTTTGTGATTTGAAAAATCACAAATCTCTCTCTTTTAAATTTAAATTCAATTAGCGAACATACAGTACATCATTAGTTTCAGATATAGAGTTCAGTAATTCATCAGTTGCGTATAACACCCAGTGCTCATTCCATCACGTGCCCTCCTTAATGCCCATCCCCCAGTTACCCCATACCCCCACCCACCTCCCCTCCAGCAACCCTCAGTTTGTTTCCTAGAGTTAAGAGTCTCTCATGGTTTTTCTCCCTCTCTAATGACTTTCCCTTCAGTTTTCCCTCCCTTTCCCAATGATCCTCTGGGCTGTTTCTCATATTCTACATATGAGTGAAACCATATGATAACTGTCTTTCTATGATTGACACAAATCTTTCATTTCAAATTTGTGAAATGTATGTGAACATGGTTGTTTCAACAGGTTTCAGCTGAAACCATCATGCCACCTGTAGACCATTTGCAAGACCACTGGGAAACATTAGAGACCTATGGACCACACTTGTAACTCCTAGTTACCTGGAACTACATCTTTTCCATATGGCATCCTCAAGCTCGGACATGGAGTCCTTGGATTTCCCCCAACCAACGGTGTTTGTCCTCCATATCCATCTGTGGCCTTTCCACAACTAGGTTGCTGTGATGATTGTCTCCAAATTCTTCAAATATGTCTGGGCATTTTGTGCATGTCTTTTCTTTACATGACACTTTTTAAAAAAAGACCTTTCCATATTATTTTATTTTATCTTTATTTAATTTATTTATAATAAAACAAAACAAAATAGTTTACCCATTTCTCTCACCCCCTATCTCCTTTCTCTGACAACCACCAATCTGTTCTCTATATCTGTGAGCTTGGTATCTGTCATCTGCCTATCTCTCTCTCTCTCTCTCTATCTATCATCTATAGTATAAGTGAGACCATCAACATAAAAGTGAGATCATATAGTATTTTCTTTTTCTATCTGACTTATTTCACTTAGCATAATGCCCTTGAGGTTCATTCATGTTATTACAAATGGCAAGATTTCATTATTTTTTTGTGGCTGATTATATCTATCATCTAACTATCTATCTATCTATCCATCTATCTATCTATCTAATCACAGTTTCTTTATCCATTCATTCGTCAGTGGACCCTGAGGTTATTTCTATACCTTGGCTATTGTAAATAATGCTTCAATGAATATAAGGGTCCATATATCTTTTTGAGTTAGTGTTTTTTTTTTTTTTTTTCCTTTTCGATAAATACCCAGAAGTGGAATTGCTGGATCATATGGTAGTTCTATTTTTAATTTTTTGAGGAACCTCCATACTGCTTTCTGTAGTGGCTGCACCAGCTTATATTCCCACTAACAACAGTGCACAAAGGTTTTCTTTTCTCCACATTCTTGCCAACAATCGTTATTTCTTGTCTTTTTGATAATAACCATTCTAATGGGTGTGAGATGATATCTCAATCTCATTTTTGTTTTGATTTGTATTTCCCTGATTAATGATATTGAGTATGATTAATGATATTGAGTATCTTTTCATGTACCTGTTGGCCATCTGTATGTCTTCTTAAGAAAAATTATCTTCAGATCTTATGTCCATTTTTGAATTGGATTTTTTTTATACTATTGATTTGTATGAGTTCTTTATGTATTTGGATATTAGCCCCTCACCAAATATGTGCTTTATGAATCCTTTCTCCCATTGGGTAGGTTGCCTTTTGGTTTTGTTGATGGTTTCCTTTTTTGTGCAGAATCTTTTTAGTTTGACATATTTCTACTTGTTTATTTTTGCTTTTGGTATTAGATTAAAAAAATCATTACAGGGTGCCTGGGTGGCTCGGTTGGTTAAGCGACTGCCTTCGGCTCAGGTCATGATCCTGGAGTCCCAAGATCGAGTCCTGCATCGGGCTCCTTGCTCAGCAGGGAGTCTGCTTCTCCCTCTGACCCTCCCCCCTCTTATGCTCTCTCTCTCTATCTCATTCTCTCTCAAATAAATAAATAAAATCTTTAAAAAAAAATCATTACAAAGACCAATGTCAAGGAGCTTACCACCAATGTTTTCTTCTAGGAGTTTTATGGTTTCAGGTCTTCACATTCAAGTCTTTAATCCATTTTGAGTTAATTTTTATGCATGGTGTAAGATAGTGGGCCAGTTTTATTCTTTTGCATGTGGCTGTCCAATTTTCCTAACATCATTTATTGAAGAGATTGTCCTTTCCCCATTGTAAACTCTTGGCTCCTTCATTGTAAATTAATTGACCATATACGTGTGTGTTTATTCCTGGGCTGTATTTTGTTTCACTGATCTATATGTATGTTTTTATACCAATACCATACTTATTGTTTTAATTATAATAGCTTTAAAATGTAGTTTGAAATCAGAGAGCACAATGCTTTCAGCTTTGTGCTTCTTTCTTAAGATTGCTTTGACTATACAGGTTCTTTGATAGTTCCATACAAAATTTTAGGATTGCTAGTTCCATTTCTATGAAAAATGCCATTGGAATTTTGATAAGGATTGCACTGAATCTGTATATTGCTTTGGGTAATATGGACATTTTGACAGTATTAGTTTTTCTAATCCATGGGCACAGGATATCTTTCCATTTATTTGTGTCTCCTTCAATTTCTTTAATGTCTTGAAGTTTTTAATATATAGATCTTTTACCTCCTTGGTTAAATTTACTTCTAGGTATTTTATTCTTTTTGGTGCAATTGCAGATGGGATTTTTTTTTTTATTTCTCTTTCTGATAGTTCATTATTAGTACACAGAAATGTAATAGATTTTTGCATGTTGAGTTTGTATCTTGTGACTTTACTGGGTTTGTTTATTAGTTTTAACAGTTTTTTGATGGAGTATTTAAGGTTATCTAAAAGTAATATAATATCTTCTGCAAATAGTGACCATTACTTCTTCTTTTCCAATTTGGATAACTTTATTTTTTTCTTGTCTAATTGCTATGGCTAGGATTTTCACTACTATGTTGAATAAAAGTGGTGAGAATGGGCATCCTTGTCTTGCTCCTGATCTCAGAGGAAAAGTTTTAGGCTTTTCACCATTGGGCATGATGTTAATGGTGGGTTTCTAATATATGGCTTTTATTATCTTGAAGTATGTTCCTTCTATATCCACTTTATTGAGAGTTTTTTTTTTATCATAAATGGGTATTAAATTTTGTCAGATATTTTTTCTGCATCTTTTGAGGAGATCATATGATTTTTATTCATCATTTTGTTAATGTGGTTTATCACATTGACTGATTTGCAGATGTGTTTTGCTGGCTGCCCCAGCTCAAATGCCATCTCTCTCATATGCTCTCCATAGATTTCCACCAGCATGAGTTTTGAAGTCAGAGTTCAAATTCCAGATCTGCCTCTTCCTTCTTGTGTGACTTTGCATTTTTCACTTAACTTTTCTATGGTTGAACTTTTCCATCTGAAAAACAGGGCCAATGATTCCCAAATTGGAAGGGAATTGTCAAAAACAAAGGCAACAATGTCTTTATTTATTTTTTTTTTTAAGATTTTATTTATTTATTTGACAGAGAGAGACACAGTGAGAGAGGGAACACAAGCAAGGGGAGTGGGAGAGGGAGAAGCAGGCTTCCTACCGAGCAGGGAGCCCAATGTGGGGCTTGATCCCAGGACGCTGGGATCATGACCTGAACAGAAGGCAGACGCTTAAGGACTGAGCCACCCAGGCGCCCCAAGAATGTCTTTAAAGTAAAGTGCCCTGTACAGATATTATGCCTGATGGGTCCGTTCTCTGTTCTTTCCCTTCCCTGTTTTCTTTAGCATGTTGATTTTGCTTCTGTTTTGGTTTCTATTTAATTTTCTTTATAATTATTTATACACCAATTTATCTTCTACATTAAGCTGTAAAGTTTATAAAACCAGAAAACTTTTCTTTATCCCTAATTCTCTTCTGTGCCTAGTTTAGAGTAGATATTCAACAAATATCCATTTATTGGAATTGGAATTTCTGTTAAGTTAAAAATATACATATACATATTTGTATGTGCGCATGATTTATGAATTCACCTTGGAAAGCAATAAAAATGTGTACAGAATAAGGGACTTAAGGGACTGCTGTTTCAGCTAAAGTCATGATATATCTAATATCACGGGCTCTTAACTTTTAAAGTATGCATGGCACTGAGCAAAGAAAATGGAGGAAGTCAGCTTCCTGCCCCATAAGAGCCCAAGAAGAAAATGAGGTGACAAGATGGCAGGTACGTAGGAGGAAAAAGAGCATGCTATGCGGAAACCCCCACCCCAAAGAGTCTCTGGACAATGTCAGTGGTGCTCTGGGCAAGTAGAGGGCAAAGGTGCCTCTCTTTCAAGTTTATCGCAGACATTAAGGGTTAAAGGAAAACATGCGCATGCGCACATGCCCACAGCTGTTTTCCCCTGTAAGATGAACGGCGCTTTTACCCAATGCCTGATTTCCTCAACCATGTTTGGATGCGATGATCCTTTACCACACACAAGACTGTCATTGTATATTCATTCATTAGAGATAATGATTTTGAGTCTCTGTCCCCACTGACCTGTGGACAGATGGCTAGCATGAATGCCACGCTTATCTGGACATCAGATCAGCTCTGGCAGCCCTCTGAAGGGTCTGATCACCCAGTGGCCACTGCATTGCGGACCTCCTCTTTTTTCCTCTCCTCCTGCGGGAGCTGCCAATTGGGTGCACGGAGCAGTGAACTTCTGCAGAAATGGGCCTTTGGGTCATGACCGATTTTGCTCTCTTTTCATAACTATCCGATACATGTCAAGACTGCTCAGAGCTAATCATTTCAGATTGGAATAAAAACAATTTGAAGTTCTAGAATGTTAGAAGCATTATTCAGCTCTGAATAACAGTGGCTCCTGCCTCTACCCTCTCCCCACTCTCCGTTGGTCTTAGTCCATGAGTGTTCAAACCAAGCTTACAAGCTGAATGGAAGGGATGCATTTGTGAAACATACCTGTCCAACTCCTGGGAGAATTAAGGATCTGCTTGCAGCTATGTGAAGAGGGCCCCTTCTTGGGGGACTAACTTATGGGGACCCATTTAGTGAAACAGACAAACCACTAATTTGATCATATTAGACAGATTTTTTCTCCCCTATGGTCATTATTTCTTTTAACAAAAATTATCTCTCTTAGCCAAAAGACTTACGATAAGATTGTTTTAAGGAAAAATTTTCTCTATTGCCTTTAAAAAGATACTTCACTCTACTAAACTTTTAGAATCAGATTTCTATAAATGAATAAAGCAGATCGACTTTATTTCACCAGGGATTGCAAAGCCTCTTTCAAGGGTAGTTACACTTTGGGTTTCTGACAATTGCTCTTTCTTTTTTTTTTTTTTTTAAGTTTTTATTTATTTATTTGAGAGAGAGAGAATGAGAGAGAGCACATGAGAGGGGGGAGGGTCAGAGGGAGAAGCACACTCCCTGCCGGGCAGGGAGCCCAATGTGGGACTCGATCCAGGGACTCCAGGATCATGACCTGAGCCGAAGGCAGTCGCTTAACCAACTGAGCCACCCAGGCACCCTGACAATTGCTATTTCTTCATTAATTCAGTCAGTAAGCAATTTCTACTTCTAAAACTTGGCCTCTACCTGTCAAGACAGTTTTCCTTCTTCCAGGAAAGACTATTTCTCAAACTTTACCAGGAAGAGAAAAGGGTAGTCTGAGTTCAGAAATCTCCATGAGAGATTTTTAGAATTCATTCCCATTAACATGCTACTAGCATGATCTCTTCTCTTTCAACCCTGAATGGGTTGAAAACTGTTGGATAGCTCCTCCTATTGCTACTCGACCTTCTCCTCCTTTCTACCACTGCTGCTACCCAAAATGTTTGCCCCTAGCTTGATTCAACATTAAAAACCCCTTAAAGCACAACAAAGCCACAGATCCTTCCACTCAGATGGCACTTTTCTTTCTTTCTTTTTTTCTGGAGACCTTCCATCATTTGCGTTTTTCTAAGCTCCTGGGTAGACTACCTCCTCTACATTCCCTAATCCTTTCCATGCTTTGAGACTCATCTCAAGTACCACTTCCTCCACCTTCTTCCACCTTAACCCCGAGGCTTCTTTTGACACCAGACCCTCTCTCCTCATTGGTCCTGCATCTGTCCCTCATCCCTTCTTGCAAATTCTTTCCTTCCAGCTAGCAAATTCACTCCACACCTTTCCTTTATCTTGCTGCTCCTCTTTGCAGATCCACGTGGGATCAAGTTCACAGACTGACCTGGCAATATCTTCTGGCTCCACTTGTTTTTTAAATTCACATACCTTATTTTTTAGGACAGTTTAGATTGATGGAAAATGAAGGAGATAGTGCAAGTGTTCACAATACCCTGCCCACAATGTCCTCTATATTAACATCTTACACTAGGACAGACAGTACCTTTGTTACCATTAATTAACTAACATTGCTATCATTACTGATATTGATATTATGATATTGATAGGATTATTATCTCAAGCCCACAGTGTATTCAGATTTCCATTGTTTCTGCCTAATGACTTTCTCTCTCACATTACATTTAGTTGTCATGTCTCTTTAGGCTCTTCTCGGTTGGGATGGTTTCTCAGACTTCACTGGTTTTGATGATCTTCACAGTTTTGCAAACATATTTTGTAGAAGATCTCTACTGGGGTGAGTCTGATGTTTTTTCTCATGAATGAATGGGGGTTGTGGGCCATCAGGAGGAAGAGCACAGAGGAGAAGTACCATTTTCATCACATCAGGTCAAGGACAGGGACTATCAACATGACTTATCACAGTTGACGTTGACCGTGATCACCTGGCTGAGGTCGTGTTTGTCAGTTTTCTCAAATTTATTTTTTTCATCACCCCCACCCCTCCATACAGTCATCTTTGGAAAGCAGTCACTCTGTCAGCCCACACCTAAGGAGTGGGGAGTTATGTTTCAGCTCCTTGAAGGTAGAGTGTCTACATCAACAATTTGTGTGAATGATTCGTATCGATTAATTCTTCTGCACAGGAGATCTGCATCTTCTCCTGGCTTGGCATGCTCCAGGATCATCCTTAGTCTGACACCCACCTCCCGCAATCAGTCAAGATACTAGTTCCTTATCAGCACCCTGTCCCCCTTGGGCATCTCCATCCCCCCACCCACCTCTTGTGATAACTTAACGTCACCTACATAGGAAAGCTAATCCCTCTGCGTGCAGACAAAACCTCTATTTGCCATTTCTACCTTTCCAGTCTCATCTCCACTCACTTCCTTTTTCATGCTCTATCTTTGATCCAAACCAAATGAATTATTGTTCCTCTCAGAGCTCCACACTATTTCAAGTCTCTACATCTTTCCACACACCCTTCTTTCACCTGGAACACCCCTTTTCTCCTTGTCACCTGTTAACCCTTAGGGACCGCCCAACCTTCTCATCCTTTAGGAAACACCCCTCCCCCACCACCAAACTCCTCAGAGTTAATCTTTCCTTTGGGCCATGAATCTTCTTGGTAGATTCCTGTAGCATTACACTTACCAAGTGGCATTTAAATTATTTGCTCATATGTCTGCCTCCCTATAGGATTCAGACTTGCTCATCACTTTGCTATCAGTGTCTAGTACAGCTTTGGACATTTAGAATCTGTGGAATGAATGACTGGTGGAATCATTATGTGACTTCTCACAAATATGCTTAGATATATAATTCTCCCACTGGCATGGTGACCTTCTTGACGGCAGACACCACTGCTCACTATTCTTGGTGTCCCTGCCCCATGGCTGAAGGTTCACCTACACATAGCAGGTCACGAACACCTGTTATCTGTTGTTGATGAAGAGCTGGGGAGAAGTCCTGGGGTGATCTCTTCCTCAAAGGCAAGGATGTCCCACGTACCGGAAGAGCTGCTGATTATAAACAAGCCATTGAAATAAGTGGCTGCTTCATCTGAAAGTTGGTTTTGGTTGCAGAAAAGTGCTGACCATCCTTTAATACCAAGACAGGAAAGGGGCACTGCAATCAAACATAATTGGAAGATTACAGGAGTTCAAAATCACCCTATAACAGAAAATTCTCTTTTCTGCTAGGCAGAGAAAACTTGAGCATTGATTTTTTTCCCCACATCTTTATATGAGGAAGTCTCTTGAAGATAATCAGATTTCATTGAGAAGATACAATTGCAGATTCTCCCACTAAACAAATACCTTAGTGGACATTCAGAAAGATTATCTACAATGGTGTCAGAGATGACATAGAAACCCCTCATTAGGGTCATTCAGATTTGTACAAATCTGTGTGTTTGCAAGGCTGACACACTGAACTTCATTTACTCCTTGATTGTTTCCCTGCTATTCAGGTACAAGGCCTCCAGGTATGTGGTCACAACCGGGCCAAAATATCCCATAATAGGCCATTAGTCTTTTCTAAAGGCATATGGAACTGAGAAATACGCATTCCTATGTTTACTCAAGCACGTAATAGTCTCTTAAAAATGTTATATCCTCAGCCCTCTCACACACCGCAGGTGGGGCTACATATCGCTACAGCTTTATGGAAAGCAACTTGACAATACATTTTAAATGCCTTGTTATAGCCAGTAATTTTATTTCTGGGCGCATATTGTTTATTTTGAAAAACAACAACAACAACAACAAAAACTTGTCATTGTGGGAAATTTCTAACCAATACAAGAATAGACGAGAATAATGAATGCCACGTACCCAATTCAATAATTCTCAAATTGCAGCCAGCCTTGTTGGAACTCTATCCAACGACCCCTTTTGCACTAGATTACTTTGAAGCAAATCCAAGACGTCGTATCATTCATATCATTTCTTCTGGAAGGATTTCAGTGTATCTCTTTCAAAAAGATGGGATTGATAAAATAGCCACAATATGGTTACCACCCTCCCCCCACAAAATCCCAATTCCTTAATACCATCAGGTATTTTGTCAGCGTTCAAAATTCTCTCATTATCAATAAATTTTATGCTAGGTTTGTTCAATATGAATTCAGACAAGATCCACACACTTCACCGGGTTGATATGCCTGTTAAGTCTCTTAACATTTTGGTTGTCATCTCTGTCTTTTGTTTTCCTTTGTACCCTATTTGGGAAAGACACTGTGGGGTATGTACTGTAATTTGCCACATTCTGTATTTTGCTGCTTTATATCTTTTGCTCTTGTGTGACCTGTCTCTGCTCTCCCCCTGTGATACGTCTACTCTGGTGGTTAGATCTGGGTGCCTTATCAGATACAGGTTTGATTTTTGGGGGGATGGGGTTACCTGAAAAGTAATATTGTAGACTTCCACTGTCTCTCCTTTCATAATGTTAAAATTGATCAGTGCATTCAGGTGACGCCATCATTATTAAGTTTACCAAGTGAGCGGCTTTAGCGGTCACTGATGCTCATTGCCTGGGCCCATTGCTTCATCAGGAGTTACATAATGGCTATGTTCTCATCTGCCCTCTTTTCATAATTTATTTATTTATTTATTTATTTTTTTTTTTAAAGATTTTTTATTTATTTATTTGACAGAGAGAGACACATCGAGAGAGGGAACACAAGCAGGGGGAGCGGGAGAGGGAGAAGCAGGCTTCCCGCGGAGCAGGGAGCCCGATGCGGGGCTCGATCCCAGGACCCTGGGACCATGACCTGAGCCGAAGGCAGACGCTTAACGACTGAGCCACCCAGGCGCCCCACTTTTCATAATTTATTTGCTGGACTATTTCTTTAAAAAGAAATGTTCTGTCGACAGATGAATGGATAAAGAAGATGTGGTACACACACACACACACACACACAATGGAATATTATGCAGCCATCAAAAGGAATGAGATCGTGCCATTTGCAACGACGTGGATGGAACTGGAGGGTGTTATGCTGAGTGAAATGTCAATCAGAGAAAGACATGTATCATATGACCTCACTGATACGAGGAATTCTTAATCTCAGGAAACAAACTGAGGGTTGCTGGAGTGGGGGTGGGTGGGAGGGATGGGGTGGCTGGGTGATAGACATTGGGGGGAGGGTATGTGCTATGGCGAGTGCTGTGAATTGTGCAAGACTGTAGAATCACAGATCTGTACCTCTGAAACAAATAATGCAATACATGTTAAGGAAAAAAAAAGAAGAAGAAGATAGCAGGAGGGGAAGAATGAAGCAGGGGAAATCAGAGGGGTAGACGAACCATGAGAGACGATGGACTCTGAAAAACAAACTGAGGGTTCTAGAGGGGAGGGAGTGGGAAGATGGGTTAGCCTGGTGATGGGTATTAAAGAGGGCACGTATTGAATGGAGCTCTGGGTGTTATACGCAAACAATGAATCATGGAACACTACATCAAAAACTAATGATGTGATGTATGGTGATTAACATAACAATAAAAAATTAAAAAAAAAAGAAGTGTTCCATCATCAATTAAGTGACTGCTTTGAGGTATAGTTTGTAGAGAAAAGACAGGATAAATACTTCATCCTTATTTATCCATTTTCTCAATAATGAGTTCATTCCCTTATACCCTATGGTGATGGCTGGTTGCTAGAATAATGACCCCCAATAATGTCTATGTCCTAACCCCCAGAAACTGTGAATATGGCAGAAGGGAGTTTGCAGATGTGATTAAGGATCTTGAGATGGGGAGATTATTCTAGATTATCCTGCTGGGCCCAATGTTACCACAAGGGAGCTAGGCAGGAAGGTCAGAGTCGGATCAAAAGGTAGGATGACAGACACAGAGGTCACAGGGATACAAGGCCATGAGCCAAGGGATATGGGCAGCCTCTAGAAGCTGGAAAGATGGAAATGATTTCTCCCTTCAGAGATTCCAGAGGGAACAGGACCCTGCAGACCCATTTTGAACTTCTGACCTCCAGAACTGTATGATAATAAATTTTTGTTTTTTTAATCCACTGAGTCTGTGATAATTTGTTACAGCAAGATTGAGAAACTAATCAATGACAGTGTTTTTAATATGCTCAAATTATCCCATTGGCTCCAGGGTCGTGCAGACAAGACCACAATGATAAGGTCCTTGGTTTTTTGTATGGTAAGATATTTCGGGTGTATCTTGTACATTTTCTGGGATGAGCCATTTTTTTCAAGAAATTCTGCTTCCTTTTATTGGGAAATGTTATTCAGAGACCGTAGTTTGATGGGTAGGGATGGTTACTGTTACTGGGTTGGTCATTTTTTCCTAGACCTTTACAACATGCAGAGCTAGGAAATATGTCATGAATCCATGCTAGTATTTCAAATTCAAACTTAGAATTACTGGATTGTTAGTTCTTTGATATTATATTTATATCTCCTTTTTTATGCTGGAAATTTTGGTTCTTAACCATCTTACATAATTTCTCTATTTGAATGCTCTGTGCCCCTGTGTCTCTGCCTCTCTGTCTCTATCTTCCTCTCTCTATTTATTATAATATAGTATAATATATATTTAAAAATATAGACATATATATTTCAGTATATCATATATTTGGAATAGATTCCTTTAAGTGGGATTACTAGGTCAAAGGGTACATATATATGTAATTTTGAAAGTTTGCCAGAGAGGTTCCAACACTTTCTCTCCCACCAACATTTTCTGGAAGTGCCTGTTCTCTGCAGATTCAGCAACAAATTATGTGGTCAATTTTTAAACTTTAGAGTTGGCAACCCAGTGTACTTTTAATTTACATTTCTCTAATTCTAAACAAGGATGAGCATCTTTCCCTGTGTTTAAGAGCAATATACCTTCTGTTCTCTGAACTCTCTGTTCCTATCTCCAGCCAATTTTTTTTTTTTTGAGTATGGCTCATGGCTTTTTTTCTTCTCTATTTGTAGAAGCTTTCTATTTATTAGGGATATGAAACTTTTTATCATGTAAGTGGTATAAGTTTTAAATAATTTTTTCCACTGGTCATTTGTCTTTTTACTTCTTATGTTGTTGTTTTTGTCATACAATCAGTTTTGGTTTTTGTGTCTCTTTTTTTTTTACATTTTAGACATGTTTATGTAGGCAAATATATCTGTTTTTTTTTTTTTTTTTCCTTTACTGCTTCCAGATTGGGGGAATATAGTCAGGAAAGATTTTCCACTCCTAGGTTAAAAAGGAATTCATCCATATTTCCTTCTAGCATTCTTGTGGTTCTGTATTTATTTATTTATTTATGCTTTATTTCATTTTTAATTATTTTTACGCTTAACTACATCGTCTGTGTATAGCCTAAGGGCCACTTCTTATTGTATCTGTTTCTTTTTCTTTTTTTTTTAAAGATTTTATTTATTTATTTGACAGAGAGAGAGATAGCGAGAACAGGAACACAAGCAGGGGGAGTGGGAGAGCGAGAAGCAGGCTTCCTGCCAAGCAGGGAGCCTGATGTGGGACTCGATCCCAGGACCCTGGGATCATGACCTGAGCCGAAGGCAGATGCTTAACGACTGAGCCACCCAGGCGCCCTTGTATCTGTTTCCATATAGCTATTCACTTATTGCAACAATACTTCTGAAAGTCCATCTTTTCTTACAGATTTGAAATGCTACCTTTATCATATATTAAATTTCCATATGTCATGGACCTATTTCTGGATTTCTGTTTGGTTCCATTAGTCTGTGTGTCTAGGCATGCTCCATGACACCCTGGTTTTATTGTAGGGAGTGTAGCTGTATGTTTCATAGATTGCTCTTCCTTTTTTTTTTTTTTTTAAGAATTATTTATTTATTTTAGAGAAAAAGAGCAAGCATGAGCAGGGGGAAGGGCAGAAGGAGAGGCAGAGGGAGAGTAGCAGACTCCCCACTAGCCATGGAGCCCCACACGGGGACTGATCTCAAGACTCTGAGATCATGACCTGAGCTGAAATCAAGAGTCAGATGCTTAACCCACTGAGCTACCCAGGTGCCCCTAGATTGCTCTTCTTTTATAAGGTTTCTTGATGTTATTGCTTATTTGTCTTTTCAAATAAATTTTACAATCAACTTAATTATGTCCATGAAAAACCACAAACCTCACATTATTTTTTTTTTATTTTTTTTTTTTTAAGATTTTATTTATTTATTTGAGACAGAGAGAATGAGAGAGAGAGAGCACATGAGAGGGGGGAGGGTCAGAGGGAGAAGCAGACTCCCCGCCGAGCAGGGAGCCCGATGCGGGACTCGATCCAGGGACTCCAGGATCATGACCTGAGCCGAAGGCAGTCGCTTAACCAACTGAGCCACCCAGGCGCCCGACATTATTTTTTGTTGGATCATATTAAATTTAGAAATAAAATTCTCCATCTTGAAGAATATGGTATGCCTTTCATTTGCTTGTCTACTTTTTTATCTTTTGGAAGGTTATTCTCATAGATTTTTAATATTTATTTTGTTTTCTTTTTTTTAAAAGATTTTATTTATTTATTTATTTGAGAGAGAGAGTAGAAGCAGGGGGAGGGAGAGGGACAAGAAGACCCTGTGCTAAGCATGGAGCCCCAGGTGGGGTTCGATCCCAATACCCCGAGATCATGACCCCAGCCTAAACCAAGAGCTGGATGCCCAACAGACTGAGCCACCCAGGTGCCCCAGATTTTTAATATTTCTTAAGTTTTTGCCTCGGTAATTTATATATATATGTACATATGTGTGTGTGTGTATATATATATATAGTGTTACAATTATTTATTATTACATATATTTATATATATATAAAATATACATATTTTTTGCTATTCTAAAAGGAGTCTTCTCTTTTATTGTGTCTTAACTAGCTTTTTAATTTAATATATGAAGTTGTTAATTTTGATATGTTGATTCTCTTATGGTTCACAGTAATTTTGCATTGATTCTTTTGGCTTTCAATGTATAATAAAGTTTTACTCTTATTCAATTCTTAACCTCTTATTTCTTTATATTGTCCATTTTCACTGGTTAATTATTTAATAATGGTGAAAACTAGTGGAAAAATAGACATCATGTGTTGTTTCTGAGTTCAGGGAAAAAAACCTCAAGTATTTTTGTATTTCCTCATTAAGTAAGATGTGGGTTATCGGGTTGAAATGTGTTTGTGTATGTGTGTGTATAATCATAATATAATAATACTCAAAATTATCTGTGAGTTCTTACTTTATTGAATAATATTTTCATGAATGAGTGATAAATTTGAGATATACAAATGGAAGATAAATAGTCATTATTTTTTCTGCCCAGCTGTATGTAGATTAATAGATTTCCTAATGTGAACCATCCTTGAATTTCTAGAATAAACACCACTTTTTGTGTTTCATTTTTGAAATTGTTTGCTTGTTTATGCTGGTGGATTCTGTTTGGAAATGGTTTATTTGAACTTCTTGAGTGAGATTGATCTCTAGTTTTCTGTTTGGGGTCTAATTTTTGTGAGGTTTTGATGTCAATGTGACACCTTTTTATAGAAAAGAATTGAGGAGTTTTCTTTGGTCTTCTGTGCTTGAAATCCTGCTAACTTTATCTCTGAGAGCTATCTGGAATCTGTATATCTTTCTCCATCTGTAGGTCACCCCTCTACATTCAAGCCAATATCATCTCACACTTAAACTTTTGTTATAACAGTCTCATGGGTTTCCCTGCTTTCATTCTTGCATCCTTCTTCCTTTTTTAAAATTTTTAAAGATTTATTTAGTTACTTTAGAGAGAGAGAGAGAGCACGAGCAGGAGGAGGGGCAAAGGGAGAGAGAGAATCCTAAGCAGATTCCCCACAGAGACTGGGGCTCGACACAGGGCTCGATCTCATGACCCTGAGACCATGACCTTATCTGAAATCAAGACTCAAATGATTAACCGAATGAGACATCCAAGCACCCCTTTCTTGCATCCTTCTAATCTATTCTTCTCACAGCAAAACAAGACTTGTGCCCCTTGCTTGCATGAAACCTTCATATTCTCCCTTTGACACCCAGAATAAATGCAGGTGGCTAACTGTGGCTTTCAGGAGATGGCATGATCTGATCCCTGCCTACATTTCCTTTCCTCATAACTTTCTACACAGTTTGACTTTTTTGTTTGTTTTTCAATTTCTAGGACACACCAAGATATTTGCATCAGAGACATTGTTGCTCTTCCTCTGCCAAGAATGAGTTTTCCAGAGACAAATGCCATGCCTGAAACATAGTTGGCTCTCCATAATTATGTTCTAGGAAGTATTAACATATGCTGCTTCAGTGTGTTGGAAAATTCTCTCAGCTCAGGGATATTGGCTGGTGCATCTCTGTATCCACCATGTCTAGACATTATCAGGTACTTAGTAAATGTGAACTAGATGGATGCATCAATGAATGGAAAAATATAATGACTAACAAGACATAGAGATGAATTAGTGAATGCATAAGTGAATGGATGAAAGCAAGTATCATCTTCTGTTTCCTTAGCTTATTATTTAAATTGGTCTCAAATAGCTCTGAGAACGTGGCAGAATTTCACAGCAGAACTGCTGAAGTCCTCTCTGGTCTATAAACAGAAGAAGAAGGGAGTCCTGGAATGTTTGATCCCCATGAGTACAAAACCCAACCATGGCTTCTCCCTGACCCTTTGGCCCTGTTTTGAATCCTCCTCTCTTTGAGTCAGAGTCCCTGGGAGCAGTATGTGAGTTGGGGTGTGCATTAAGGACTTGATAAGAGATGGTGTCAGCTCTTTTTAAGCTGAAAGCAAGCCTTAGAGGAAGCTTCACCTTAGTCCCCTTACAGGGCTGTTGGGCACAGTTGAACACAATAAACCAAGGGAGCTGTTTTGTTGAAACCAAAGCTCAAATTCTTACCTGCAATCTCAGCCCCTTTTCCTATTTTGTCATTCCTTCATCTGTTTCATGTATGGCGAGGCACACTCTGTTTTCCATGTTATGATGATGTCAGTGATCAGCAACTCCAGTTTTTGGACCACCTACATTGTGGTAGTCAGTTTACATGTATATTAAAAACAAACAAGCAAACAAACAAAGCAATACAACCCAACAGCACTCTTCATATCTTACAGAGTTTTGGAGACCCACGCTCCCCCTCTTTCTGAAGGTTGTGACCCTTTCCTTTGTGTTCAGGTATTTGCTCTGCTCACTCCCAGGAACCAGCAAGCCCAGATGTGTATGAATGGTCTCCTGGCCACGTCTTCTGTTCTCAGAGCCTTCCCATCACCTCTCTAAACCTCTCCTGTCCTTGGCCACAGATATTACAAGGTCCCCACTTGGATAGATGAAAGGTGTCAAGCTACAAGTAACAAAGAGACAGAAAGCAGAGGGGAAATGAAGATATTCTGCATAAAGAAATGATACGGGGCAGTGCAGAAGAAGAGAAGGAAAGAAGAAACTCATCAAGCGCAACTTGGCTGTAGTTTAGGTGAGATCTTTGTATAGGTCTACACATCGATTATTACAGTTCTGTTTTCATACAAGTAGTATCACCTCCACTTGCAGATGAAAAAAATAAGGCCAAGGAAGGTTATGGCCTTGCCCAGTGGCTCAGTGGCAAAGCAGGGACTCTAGTTCAGGCCATGGATTCTAAATCTGGAATCCTTCCTATCATGCTGCTTCCTACCCCCCAAACAGAAGTACAAATCAAAATACATCAGAATCCTTCCAGAAGCTCCGACTCAGCAGTCAGGATTGGGAAATAGGGAGGGGATTTCAACCACTTACTTTTTGTGAGCAGAAAAAGGATTTCCACTGAAATAGATTCCAGGTTTCCTGTTGGAAACATGGAGGTCATTCACAAGAAGTTAGGAAACATTTGGAGATATGCACACCTCTCATGACCTAATTGTCTCTGTTGAGTTCTTTACAAACTGTCCCACTCCTCTTCCTCTTGTCTCTCTCATGAGTCCCAGTTGCCTTGGGACCAAGAGTCAATGTGAAGGAAGGGAAATCAATGGTCACCAAATATCAGATGTGAGACGTGTTGCAGAGAATGGGCTTGTACAGATTTCACAAGTGAAGAAGCTTAAAGTCCAAACAGCTAGAATCATATATCCACTAACGCACTCATGTATCCGTCCATTAGTCATTCTTTCATTGATTCATTCATCCAAAACATTTACCGAGTGTCTGCTATGTTCCAGAGATGGTGTGAGGTGCCAGGAATCCAGAAGTAGAGGATGAGACTCAGACTGTCCTGGATTCCATGGTCAGTAGGAATCCAGTGGTTTATCATGAAACAGTGGAAGAGGTGTTATAATAGAAATCGCATTAAGGTTGTGAGAACACATTGGAAGGAATACATTTTCCCACAGAGAATTTTACAAGTTTTCACAAAGGAGATAGCATGTGATTTTTGGTCTTTTAAGGATGAGTGGGTGTATGCCAGGCAGATGCATGTGCAAAGGGTAGGCATGCCTGAGTCGTGAGGACAGCAGGTGTAGAAGCTCAGAAGTCATAATGGGCCTCAGTGCTGTGACTGGATCAACAATTGTGTGTTGAAGGTGGGAGGAAACTTGACCAGTTTGTTGGAACCAGGTTATGAATGGCCGTGGGTAACACGCCAAAAAAAATACATGTCGCCCCATAGACGATGGGGAGATAGTGCAGTTCTGCTCAGGTGTTGATCTCTGCATTGGCATCATTTACTAAGCTCATCAGTTCTGATTGGGGTTTCTCTGGAATTTGTTCCCTCAATTTGGGAGCTTGTGAGATTAATGTGTATTAGTGAAAAGAGAGCAGGGATTGTGTTTGGGAAGCATGAACCATTTATAGCATTTTGCCAATAAATACAATCAATTTATCAGAACTGATTATCCCATTCAATCCCATCAAAACACATTGATTACTCTCAGGAACAATTAAAACGTATCATCCTTGAGATGTAAACCAGAGGCCAGGTCCACTGTTGGGTCACGGTGACTGAATCTGGTCATTTGAGCTCCAATGACTCACTGAGAGCATAAAATATGCTAGGTCTTTTATATATATTATATGTCTTAATCCTGATATCATCCTATATACAAGCTTTTTTAATCCTCTTTATCCCTGAGAAGAAACTGAGGTTCAGGGACCTGAAGTACTCAGTTCAAAATCATGGAGCCAAAGAGAGGTGACAATGAGATTTAAGGTCAGGGCTGGCTGCTTTCTGAGCTGGGGTAATCAGGAGTGGAATAGAGAGGTCTTCTTACCCTCTTCTGATGAAAAGGGGTTCGCACTGACTTTAGACAACAACATCTGGATTCGTGACTCTCTTCAATACATTTTGCTGAGCACCTTCTACAAGCCAGGTACTGTTCTAAATCCAGAAAAACGAATTAAAATGCAAATCACAGAACAGAAAAGAATGTTTGCAAACCTCTCTTTCACAGTAGGATTGAATCCAGGATATATAATGAACTCATAACTCAAAAATGAGGCAATAAAAAAAATGGACAAAAGGTTTGAGAAGACACTTCATAAAGGAAGGAAAGAGATTTCATGGGGATAACACATGCCCAGGTGTTCAATGTCAATAGCCATCAGGTAATTGAAAATGAAGAACAGTGAACTGCCAATAGATACAGTCCATGCTGACTAAAATGAAAAAGACTGACAACAACAAATGTTGGTGAGAGTGTGGAATGCCCAGACACTGCTGGTGGGGATGCAAAATTGTAACACATTGTGGAAAAGTGGTGAGTGGTTTTCCAAAAAGTTAAAAGCACTATACAGCCCCCTCTGAGGTATTTTACCCAAGAGAAATAAAAACATGTCTACAAAAAGACTTGTATTCAAATGTTGACAACAGCTTTGGTTGTAACAGCTGACACTTGGAAACCACCAAAATATCCAACAATCAGTGAATGAAAAACCAACTGTGGTATGTCCATACAATAGACCAGTTCTCCGCAATAAAAAAGAATAAACTACCGATATACACAACAACATGGGTGAATCTCAAAATAATTATGCTGGATAAAAAATGTCAGGCAACAAAAGCACATCCTGTAGGATGCTGTTTATATAAAACTCTAGAAAATGTAAGTTAATTTATAGTGACTAAAGCCAATCAGCAATTTTCTGCGGCTAAGAGTGAAGGGAGGGAAGGATTGCAAAGGGGCAAGAGGAAATTTCGAAGGATGATGAAAATATTCTGTATCTTGATTATGGCAGGTGCAAAATCAAAGTCATCGGACACTCAAAGTAATTGAACTGCGCCCATTACACATTAGCAGCTTACCGTACATAAATATACTTCAATACAGTAGCTCGAAATGAAATCGAGAGATGGGGTGAAGACAAGGAGATACCTGCATTGGACCACGTGAAACCTGAGAGCTCAGAGGAGGGAGGGGTCAATCCTCCCACACAGGTCCACCTGTGCACCTGCTCCTCAGCCTGGGGCTGAGGGATGGAGGAGGTTCTGAGGGGCCATCCAGTCCTAGATCTGAACAGCAGACAATTCTTGTTTGTTTGTTTTTTTCCTGTGGCAGATATTTCCTGCTTTCCAGAGATTATTACCGAGAATGGAAATGAATTTTGGACTGGGAGTCAGCAGATAGGAGCTCTTTCAGTAGCTTTTCACATGAACTTGTTCTTGACCTTGATCCTTCCTTCTCTAGGCCTCAAAATTCAAATCTGCAAACTGAGAGAGTTGACCTGGAGCCCAAGATGATCAGAAAGGTTTTCTACAATCTTGACATCAAAAAGTTTTCTTAAGCTTCCTTGCTCCCCCCTCACGCCCCCCAGGAACATGTTTTTCAAAGATAATGAGGGAATTCCAAGTCCTTGATAGAAACCTAATGTGCTCAGAACCTGGCCCCAGCTTCCTCTCTGGCTGGCCTCCTGCCTCTCTCTTCTGCTTCTCTCTACCCCTCTGCTCCCATTTGTATCAGTGCTCCAGGCACACAGATCTCTGTGCCATTGCTCACACACTGCCAGCCCTTTTGGACTTCTCTGCTTTTATATGTGCTCTTCCTTCTGCTTCTTCTTCATTCCCATTCTGCCACTGGAGCTTAAAGAGGCTGAGTGATGGGCACCTAATCTCAGAGATGGCCAGAGGCATCCATCCCACATACATTTTCTGAGTGCTTCGTATATGCCAGGCACTTGCTTGCACTGGGGATACAATAGTGAAGAAAACAAATTCCTTACTCTCATGGCTCTTTCCTTCCAGACTGATAAGTACGTATTACATTAGACGGTGATACATGCTAAGAAGGACAGCAGTATGAGGTGGGTAAGGCCAGTAGGGAGGGGTGCGCTATTGGACATCAGGAGGGAGAGAGGGCCTCTGCCTCTGTAGCAGGGACCAGAGGGAGAGAACCATGGATATTTGGGAACTATTTTGGGTTGAGGAAATAATAAGTGCCAAGTCTTTGAGGTGGGGATATATACGGAGTCAAGATACAGGAAGGAGGCCAGTGTTGCTGGCCTTGTAGATGGACAAGAGGTAGTGTGGCAGGAGATACAGTCAGAGGGCCAGTGGGGGTCAGCTTGCATAAGCCCCTGTGGCAAGGAATTAGATTTTACTCAAAATGAGATGGGATGACACTGGAGGATTTACCTCAGAGAATGGATATGACCTGACTTACATAATGTATTCATTTCCTAGGGCTACCAAACTCATTGGCTTCGAGCAACAGAAATGTATTCACTCAGAGTTCTGGAGGCCAGAAGTCCAAAATGAAGGTGTCAGCAGGGAAGTGCTCTCTCCAGAGGCTCGAGGGAAGTATCTTTCCTGCCTCTTCCGGCTTCCAGTGGCTCCTGGCCCTCCTTGGCTTGTGGTCCCACCACTTTTGTCTGTGCCTCTGTCTTCACAATACTGTCTCCTCTGTGTCTTCTCTCCTGTGTCTTCTAAGGACACTTGCCGCTGGATTTAAGGGCATAAGCTTACATTCACAGAGACTGGGTATTAAGACATAGACATATCTTTTTTGAGGTGATCATTCAGCTCACTACACATGGTAAAGAATTATAGTCTGTTTTGTGGAGAAGAGTCTGTCAGAAGGCAAGGTTGAAGGCAGGGAGACCAGTGAGGAGGCTCATGCAATTGTCCAGGTGGGAGATCCTACAACTTGGGCCAGGTGAAATGGGGGTGGTTCGAAGTGGATACACATAGTGCGGACACAGAGCCATGTCTGAATGAGGCTTGTGAGTGAGGGAGAGGTGACAAGGATTTCTCCAAAGATGGAAGGAAGTCAGCACTAATGGGGATGAAGATAACTGGGAGGAGCACATTGGAGGGTGGAGAGCAATCAAGAATGTAGTTTTGGATAAAAAAGAAAAAGAATGTAGCTTTGGATACCTGTACATATTTTTCCCCTGTTAGACATCAAAGTCGTGATATTAAGCAAGTGTTGGGTGTATCAGTGGAGTTCACAAGAGAGTTTGGTGCTTTAGATGTAAATCGGTATGTCATCAGTGCGGAAGGGTTAAGATCACCTATGGAGTAAGTTTACAGGGAAAAGAGAAGGTCAGAGAATGGAGTATGGGCTCTCTGGCATCGGGATGTCCAGAGAAGTAAGGAGAAAGCATCAAGAGGCAGGGAAGGAGCAGCCTGTGGTTGGAGAACCAAGAGTCAGCATTTGGGTGGAAATCTATCTGAATCCAGACTCCTTTCCAAATACCACATGAGGGGAAGGACTGGATTATAAATCTCTGTCTCTCCATTGACTACCACAGGGCCAACACAAAGCAGGTGTCCTCCACGTAACTGGCCTATAATGAAAATGGTATTATGTAGGCTGGAGCTTCTCCAGTGCTGGCACCCATTGTGACTACTGAGGCTGGTGGTAAGGGGGCAGGAAATAAAGCAAGACCTTGACTTTCTCCATCAGCTGAAGCGATCCTCAAGTTGGAATTTCAGGAAGCCCTCAGCCATTCCAGGAAGACCCAGGCAGAAAGGCTGAAAAGGAAGCCAGTTAAGCAGAGGAAATGGCTGTCTGGTATATAGGGCGGGAGGAAATAAAAGGCAGAAGAGGCTGGACAAGAAAGGGGAGAAGGTGTGACCATACTGAAGAGAAAGGTAGGGCTCAGGGGAGTGGAGAAAGAATGAAGCAGACAGAGCTGCCTTGGATGACACAGGAATGGCATGACTTGGCATAGCCAGGCTGCTGGACTCATTCTAGTCCAGGTTCTACACTTTCACCTCAGTCTTCTCATCTGTAAGTGGGGTTGGACTCTGCTCTCCTCATAACTTTGTGATGAAGATCAAATGAGATTATGCAAGTGAAAATGCCTTCTGAGACCAGGAAAGGAATCCGTTTTGAAGGAGGGATCATTTTCAGTAGCTTAGAAAGTGATCATCTACCATTACAAGAATGCTAGCTCTTACTGTGTCTGTCCACTCTTGTACAAAGGATGTATACAGACTCCCTAATATGTGCCAAGCTCTGTGCCCAGCTTTGTAGGAACCAAGAAGGACCAGACAAGATCCTGACTCCCAAGGGCTCCTTGACCAAGGGTGGTGGGGTTGGGGGAGGCCAGCTCAGCTTACTCATAATGAGTGTCTTACATCCTTCTAATATTTACTGAGGGCTTCCTCTGACAGTGGTTGAACTCTTGTAGGCTTAGAGGATATGGCAGTGAAGAGCGGAGTTTACTTATATATCTCAGGCTGGGGGCCAGGGGCAGTGTGTGGGACAGGTGTCTTTATAGAACTGAAGGAACCCACGCTATGGGATATTGGCGGTTTGGGTATTATGTGGGAGTTTATAGAAATGCAAATTCTTGGGGTTCTCCCTAGACTGACTCTATCAGAATCTGCATTCTAACACAGCTGCAGGTAATTTATGGGTGCATAAAAATGGTAGAGGCATTGACATTTTGAACTGGATAATTCTTTGATTTGGGCAAATGGCCTGTGCACTGTAGAATGTTTGGCATCCCTGACTTCTACCCACTAGAAGCCAGTAGCACCTCCCGCCCCCCAAGTTGTGGAAACCAAAACTATCTCCATACATCCTCCAAATGTCCTCTGGAAGGCAAAATCACTTGTCATTGGGACCACAGGACTAGAGTAGGGCTTCTTAAAATGTGGTCCTACACCAAAAGCATCGGCAGCACCTGGGTACTTGTTAGGAATGCAGATTCCCAGACTTCACCCAAACCCACTGACTCAGAAACTCCCCAGGTGGGGCTGAGCAGCCTGTGTTTTCACAATCTTTCCAGGTGCTTCTGAAATGTATTGCAACAGTGGTTTTCATCCCTGGAGGCACAAAAGTTTTGAAAACCATGTAATATCTGGGCCCCACTCAAAACCAATTACATCAGATCTCTAGGAGTAAGTGACCCAGATGATTCAGATGCATAGCCCAAATTGGGGACCAATTGAGACAAATGCTGGAGAAGGGGTTCACCCAAACTCACAGAGGTTGCCAATAAGAGAAGACCAGAACTCAAGCCTCCTGACTCTCTGGTCCAGGGGCCTTTTCTCACTAGGAAGATGACAGGTGACAGACAGCCTCTTGAACTGGCTCCTGAGGAATTCCACACCCACAGGGCATGTTTAGACACATCTTTGATCAGGTGTCTCAGTGCGTGCAAAATACTCTCATTTCTGAGATGTTCTGTGACGCAAATTCCCAGGTGGGCTTCACAGATAGGTTTGAAGGAATTCACCGTGTTCATAGTTTTCTGGACACCAGCTAAGAGTTCCAGACCCAGATCTTCCCCTCTCTGTGTGCTGTCCCCACCCCTAACACCCTGAGGTTGGAACGTTTGCTGACTTCTTTCCACAAGGCTCCATAGGTGATGTTGGCCTATCAGGAAACACCAGAAACGTCAACACTCATATAAAAATGTTTGTCACAGGTGATAACCCACATAGTCACTCAAGCACCACAGGACAAAAATAGGCAGAAGGAGCTTTTGAAATTCTTTAGGGGAAGATAGGCAGTAAGTGGGCTTCACACTCTTTCCTCAACATCCTCACACACTGTTAAAAACAAGCTCAGAATATGGCTCCTGGTGAAGCCAGACATTGTCCATGGAGGGCTCTCATGTTCTGTCATGACCCGAGTCCAAACAGCTCACGGTCCACTCACATCCATCATCTTGGTAATCATCACGATAATTCTGTGGAGAGGAATCTAGCTCCACTTTGCAGCTGTGGAAGCTGAGGCTCAGAAAGCTCTTACCCCTCCGATTCGATCAGCCAATCAACACTTACTAAGTGCCAACCGTTGAGGTTGGTGCCAGGCGCTGGGCTATGGGATGGTTTTGGCCAAACTTCATAGAGCATGTAGTCAAATGCAAAGGTCAATAGATAAACAATGTGGTGTGGGCTTGTGCCAGTTATTTCCTTTGGTCTCTTGGCCAAACCCATTCCATAATCTGCTCTGTGGTGTTGGGGTTGGGAGTCCTCCAGCCACATTTCCCAGACTCCCTCGCTGGCTGGCTTCCCCTTGGCTTCTGACAGCAGGAGGGAATCAAGGAAAGTCTCTTCCCGTTTTTTCCAGACCCTACAGGAGCAGGGAAGAGCTTCTGCCCTCACAGATAGTGACTACAATTACCAGATGTACCCTCATGCTGCACTCTGAACCTCTTGGCAGTCCCCACCCCCAGACGTGTGGCATTCAGAGCATAGTCCCACAGGCCCCTTCTCTGTACTTCTAGATCCTGGTAACTCCATCCCTTTCCTTTTACTTTCCTAGCTCTGAGGCTAGAAATGGCTCTCCAAGGTTACAGATCTCTGGGTTAACTCAGCATCGATTCTTAAAAGCCTTTTCAGCCCTTCAACACCTATGTAACAAATCTCCTGTATGAAATCCTGTCTGTTTGGAATAACCCATGATGGCTTCTGGGTCCTGGCTGACCCTGGCTGATTCAGGGAAGTCAAATGTGGGGAAGTCCTTCTTGAGAAGGTGGCAAAGCCAAGAAGTGGAAAATAGATAAGAGGTAGGTGGGTGAAGAGAGGATGGAAGTTTGTGTTGGGAAGAAGGAAAAAACATGTGCCAAGGCCCAGGAAAGGGAGAGAAGACTGGCAGGGCTAGAGGATATGAGAACCCATAATGTGGGGGCTCTGGCCTCCCCTGGGGGGAGCCTTGGTGTGACTAGCCTCTCCTGGAGGCCTGTCATGTGGTGCCCTGGCTTGGAGATCGTGTGGAAGCTGTTGGATCTTATCTCAGGGCTCATGAAGAATGACGGGAGGATTTTAAGCAAGAGAGGGACCTGAGGTGGTTTGTGTTTGAAAAAGGGTATATTATCTTGGTGTAGAGAATATATGGGAGAAGGGCTAAGTGGTAAGGGGAAGCCAGTTAAGAGGTGGTTGTAGCAGTTTCTCCAGGAAGAGAGGGGGATGAATGGAGCTTTAGTGTGGGGTCAATCACTTTGTGACCTGGAGTTGGTCATTCCCTCTTTCTGATCAACCGTCTCTAAAATGAAGAGGTTAGACCAGAGCCAGCCTCCTCAGCTGGGGTGTGAGCTCTGGGATTGCTTGCACATGCTTGGATGTATGTCCACACATACCTTTATCCCACAGGGAAAAGGGTCCTTGGCTCTCAGTCCATTCCCTGGGAGGTTAACTGTCCCAGAGTTTAAAACCACTCCTTTAAACGACAATCACAAAAGGCACTTGGGGCTCAAATGGTCCATGATGCCAAATCCCGTGCCTTCCCGGGGAGTAATACGCTGTTAAAGTTTCGCGCTGGCGGTGAAAAGTGAGTCAGGAGGAGGAGGGTGTCCTGACACAGTCCTGGAGGCCGAGCACTATCACCTGGGAGCTGCTCTGAGCCCAGCTGGGCAGGAGATGCCTGTCACAGTACGTTTTCTGAGCAGGAGCCTGGAGGGCACCATGTCACCAGAGCCTGGCAGCTCAAAGAGCCGACACACGAGGGGACAGCTGTTGACACTGCTTTGTCAACTGTGCAAAGGCTCCCTGAGGCCAGCACGCCAGCCTGCTGTCCTGCACCGGAATGAGGAGCAGCCGTGGGGCCCGGGGGGAGAGACTCACACTTGCCCTGGGCTGCCACCGCCCGCCCGTGACTGCTCCCCGCCCCCGGCCAGTACTTTCTCGGACGACCCACCCCAGGTCCCCTTTCCCAACACAACTGTGTTTTCTCTGGAAAAACCAAATCTAAAATCAGGCTCATCCTCAGTCTTACAAATTGAGGTCACTGGGTTCCATTTCCAAAGGGAAATGCAGCTTCATGTGGCAGTGAGACTGGAAATTTTGTTCCTTTCCAAGGAAGTAGGCCAGGAACCAGAACATTTGAGAGGCCGAGGTCTTTCCGTGGTGCTCCCGGAATCCCAGCAGGCAGGGCAGCACCTGGCTCCTGAGTATGTGCCCACCCCATCCCGCCTGTCCAGCCTGGGGGCGGCATCCTTCAACCCAGGCTGATGGCAAGAATACAAATGCCTTTCCTATGACTCCTGCATGCTCCGTCTTGCTGGGATTTTTCAAATTTCTCTGTGGAAGCTCTTTACGGTCTGTGACCCTGGCCACTGCTGAGTCGAAAAGACAACAGATTTATGGGGGGCCGGGAGAGCAACAACCCAAGGATGAGTTTTCCCTGCTTTCAGTTGGTAATTTATTTTTAAATGATCTTTCTGTTATTTATGGGTCTCGCTGACTCTGATGGCCGGGGTGAACTGCATCTTATCAGACTAGCAAAACTAACCAGATTAAAGGGAAACCCTCACGTTTCATCAAAAGGAGGATTCCGAGCGTTTCTTAGAAGTACAGCTGGACCGGGCTGTCTCCTTTTGTCCTTGAACAGCGACATGGCTCAGGGCAGAGCCTTTGGGCCTTGGAGCCAAACACACCGGGGTCAAGACCTTATTCAGTCTTCAGTGAGGGTTCCTGCCTTGTCAAGTGGGGCTCGAGACACCCACAGCAGACGCTGATGGTGACGATCAGGGGAGACCATACAAAGCATCCGGCACGGCCAGACTCAGTAAATCCTATCTATGTGGTCATTATTCCCTTCCTGACCTTGCTCTCGGCCCCCCTCTGGGAACACACAAGTCAAAACCCGGAGTGTAAAGACGATCCTCTTTATGTGGGGTTTTCACAATTTCAAAATATAATTTCACATGATAAACTCGCTGAGAATCCTCACCCTAGTGTTCATAGACATTCTGAAGACAACCAGGACTGGATGGCAGTTTATTTCTTGCACCAAAATGAAGATCCACTGCTACTCTGGCATAATTACAGTTTAGCGGGCCTTGTCTGGCTGATGATTTTTGCGAGTACACAACTGTCTATTGTTCTCCTGTAGCTCGTTACCATGGCGATCTAATTAAAGCAGCATCCGATGCTGCCAGCCCATAAGCAGGGGCCGCGTGTGCAGCTCTTAGGGGCGGGGGGCGCGTGGCCTGCCCTCCCGAGGCCCTTCCTCAAATTCTGAAATGAGGGCTGGTTGTCCCGGATATGACCCAGAAAAATGCCTCCAGTTTCTGAAATGAGCTTCGCGTTAAATGCCACTCCCTGTGTGTTTCCTGAAGGGAGGATGACAAGCCAGCGAGGTGCTGCAGGCTTGCTTTGTGATCTCGGAGAAGTTGCCTGATCTGGTTCATTCTCAGGTTTCTTGTGTGTAACCCAGTGAATGAAAATGCATGGGACCGATCACCATTTCCACCCTTCCTCATCCACTCTTTCAAATGGCAGAAACAGCAGGGGTTAGGGAGAGAGTGTGGTCTTACGTCTGGCAGACTCACGTCTAGAGCAGAGCCTGAAGCAGTGAGCGGGAGACCTCTCTGGGTTTGTCGCCTCATCTCTAAAGTGGGGACAGCAGTAACCAGCTCACGTGGTTATGTCAAGTGCCTGGCACATGCCTGGCCTACAGGAGGCCCTCCACAAATGCCAGGCCCTTGGAAGGACCATCTGGTGCTTCCCCACGCAGGGGCCAGTGGTTAGCATTCCATGCACGGGTGTACCTCGTAAGTGGTGAGGAACGTGGGCTCTGGAGGAATTATTTAGGCTTCGAATCCTACTGAGGGCAACCCTGGGCCAGTCACTTGATTTCTTTGGCTCACTAGTCTTGTCTGTGAAATGAGAACAATAAACAATGGAGCTGGGGCTGTGTGAATGGCAAGCGTGGTACATACCTGGAAGATACTTGACACTGAGTTGAGGTTAATGAGCATCCTCCGGCTCTGTTGGTGCTGGGAGTACAATAAGCCTCCCTCACTCTTTGAATACAGCTCTCAGCTCTTTCAGATCAAGAGCCTGTTCCCATTTACTGAGCTCTTTCTATGTGCCAGCATGTGCAGGGGTCACCTGCTTTAATCCGAACATCATCCTAGGACGGGAGTACCATCGTTACTCTGGTTTTCGGAAGGACAGTCACAGATGTGAAGGGGTAAGGTGACGTGCCCCTGGTACACTGCTTGTAGGTAACAGAACAGGGATTCGAGTACAATTGGCCACTCCGAGCTCGTGCATTTCCTTGGCCACTATTCTCTGCTGCCACTCACTGGATTGTTGCGCATACCTGCGTGGCCGACACCAGCATTCCTGTTTAAGTGGGTGAGCAAATCGATCTAAAGGAAGGTCAGGCTCCGCACGGGGCCCAGCAGCCCACCAATAGTAGGGACAGAACATCTATGCTATCCTTCTCCCAAATTCAAGGGCACGTGCTCTCCGATCTCACTGCCTGACTCCAGCCCTGTTGACCATCACTGATATTGGCAAGTTCTCCATTCAGCCACCTGCCCATGTCTTCCCCCTGCCCCTCCTCACTGCCTCCCCTAGCGTTCCCCCAGCACCGTGTGCGTCAGGTGGTGCGGCGTGGACATGTGCTACTGATTATTTACAGGGCTCATCAAAGGCCAGGTCTCCTTCCTTGTAGCCAGAACAGCTCAACACCTCGTCCACCCACCGCAGCCCTCATTTCCTTTTTATGAAGATTGGAGAGCAAAAACATTTCAAAGGCTACCAATTAAATGAACCCCGCCGTGCCCATAACCACAGAGCACCTTTGGGGAGCTGCGGAGTTGTCCAGTCGGTAACTGACAGGCCGGCACATGTGTTCTTTACAATCCTGCACTTCTTCTCCCCATAGGTTGGCTGCTTTCCCCCTGTTCTTGATGCTCTGTATTCTTCCCAGTCCATCCAAGGGACAGAGCTATGGCTCCACCGGGCATATTTCAAGCTGGTTTCCACTAATCAGACATGCCCACCTGTAGGCCCCTACCACCCCAGAGGCCAGGACAAGCTCATGGCCCTGAATGGCAGCTTTAATGAGAAAGATCAAGTCATGCACATCGAACTGCTCACCTAACCCTGATTGTCCGACATCCACTGAGTATCTCGTGAACCTTCCCTTTCTTCCCATCCCATCTCTACCGCCCTCAATTAAGACTTAGCATCTTCCTTCTCAGATGTTTTAATAGTCTTGGAATGATTTCCTTTCCTCCACCACCTCTCATTTCAATCCACCCTATCCATGGTCACCCAAGAAATTGTCCTAAGACACACAAGTCTTTGCTATCATATTTAAAATCTTTTAATGACTCCGTGTTGCCACAGCATGGAGTTGAATCTCCCTAGGCTGGCATATACAATCTCTATGATGGGGTCTCTACCTATTTTGCCAAACCCACCACTCCCTAACTTAGCCTCTTTGTTCCAGCAACACTGAATAGTATGGAGTTCCCTGTGCTCACCAAACCTTTTTTCACCTCTATACCTTTGCTCATGCTGTGTGCTCTGGTGTGATGCCTTTTCAAGTTCTGCTTTATACCACTATTTCTATTTACTCTGCACTACACAGCTCAGGCATCCCCCTCCAATGGACAATGACCTCATGGTCACCCAAGTTCACAGCACCCTCCGTTTCCATGCTTTTCTACACTTGGGGGCATCCTACACGGCACACATTGTTTTCTACCCTCATGATCTGATTTCTCATTTTTTTTCCTCTGGCAGGCTGACGGACTTCTGAGAGTAGGAACTCTACCTTATTCATTTCTTTGTCATTCTAGCCTCTCACTCAGTTACTGGCTCAGAGTAGACACTCAGTAAAAGTCTGTTGAACTGAGCCAAGTCTGAGTTGGCTCAGGGAAAAAGGAACGGCTGGCTGTCTAAGGAGAAGATTCTTATCATTTCTCGCTCGACTATGTGTCTCATTGATCTTGAATAAGAAACCAATAAAAGAGTTCACACATTACTGCTCCCTGGGAGGCTGGTGTTTGACAAAACAGCAGAGTGTGTGTGTGTGTGATTTTTATCATCCAAACCTCATCCAACCAAGAATGGGTTGAGTCTTTCAGGATTCAGATCACATGCCTTAATGTGTGTCCCAGGGCTGCAAGCACATTCTTCAACACTTCCATTATGTACCAAAGGAATGCTGAATGGAAGAGACAGCATTCTCTGGGGTGGCAAATTTGGAGCTCAACTTAATAACATCAACAGATAATGAGCATTGACTTTGAGCTAGGCAAGGAGGAAGGTCTAGGCAGACAGGAGTGAATCATACTGATCTCTGCCCACAAAAGTTCATGGTGGAGATGCAGGTGCTACCATCAAAGGAAATCCAAGAGGCTGCTGGAAGCCTCAGAGTCAGACTGTGTGGTCTCGAGGAGGGCGCTCCTGTACTCATTTTCAAAGGGCTGCTTGAAATAAGCTGTGCGTTATGTACCACGGGCATGGCCCAGGTTGCTCCATGCACACAGAGAGGGGTTCACACTGCATCTTCCGGTGGTCTCTGCATTTCCCTTAGAACGTGGCTTCCAGGCTGCTCTGTTCAACAGAGTCTTTGGTGATGCTACTCCAGGAATCACCCTTTAAAGCAAGCCTTAGGGATCATTGCTCTTAAAGCAAAGGGAAGCATTTCACAGATGTAGCCTGTGAAGTGGAATGATGATGATGGGGGGTGGGGGCGGGAATCCAGGGTTCCAGTATTAACTTCATCATATATGAGCTGTAGGTCTTTGAATTCGTCTTCCTCACCTCTCTGAGCCTCAGCTTCCCCACATGCCCAGGATCGTCTGGCTCCTCTGGTCACTGGGGAGATGTAATTGCAATCTTCTTCCAGCCAGGTTCTCTGCAGGGAAGACCATGCATCGAGTCTCAGCTTGGGATGAGACGAGAGCCTGAGATTTGGGACGTCGACGCTGAGGTCGGGGGAGGGGAGTGGTCATCCCTGGATTCGTGTGTGGGGCAGGCAGGGCTGTGGGTCACTGAGAGCCACTGCAGCCTGGGCAGTCACTGCAGACTCAAAGCCTCAGAATTACCCTGCCACGCACACAGGTCACAAAGCCATAAAACGCCTTTTAAAATGTCATCTGCTGAACTGCAGATTCTAACTAATAAATCCCAGTGACCTGGAGGTACCTGGGGGTCAAACATTTGCAAAATGGCCCCTGGAGCTGCCCTGCTCCCTGGAAGATGAGCCCGCTTTATGAGCTCGCTGTTTGATGGTTGCTCTAGAGGCCAAGCCATCCACACTGGGCGGGGGGCTTGTAATTAGCTCAACTTCCCAGTGAATCACTTGTCAGCACCCACAGTTTGGGAGAAATTGGGAGCTGCAGCTCTCCAAAAGACCAGCTCTGTCACCTGCAAGACAACGTGATCACCATCTGAGCCAGGGGCCATGGAGACGGGGCTGGCTTGGTTTTCAGAGAGGAAAGGAAAGGAAGAGGAAAAAAAGAGACAATGATAGATAGCAACAGGGAGGAAGCCAAGACGGAGTGGCATCTCTGACCTTCCGGGAATGGTGTTGGGTCAGCTCACCTGTCTTATCTTCCCTCACCTGCCAGGGGCTTTTGGAAGAGGCACCTTAGCCCCCTTTTTGGCCAGATGAGAAAGTTAGGCTCTAAGAGCATGTTTGGGAGTCTGAGGGCCCTCCTGAGAGGAGGTAGAGAGGCAATCCCCATCTGGGTCTTTCTGGCTCTGCCAGTGTGGGGGCCATCTTTGCTCATGCTCAGAACAAACCTCTCACCCAGGGAAGAGAAAGGCCATTCCTTCTGCTATACAGATGCAGGAGTAGAGGTTGGGGAGGTGAAGGGAAGTACGGAAAGCTTCACGACCTGAGCCAGCTTTGGAAAGTGGGGTGTGGAGTGTCACACGCTGGCAGAGCAGTCAGCCTAGGCCCGAGCGGCAGACATCTGAGGAGGGCTGGGCCTAGAGAAACAGCTCTGTGGCTAAAACATACTTTCCACAGTGTCCCCGCAGCAGTGAGGTCCTCGTGCCTATGGTACCACACACAGAATGTCAGGCTGTCATGAAATCACCTTCACAGGGCACTCCCACATGCACCCCTGAAAGGCAGGTGCCTCGTCCCCCTGCTGACACAGAGGGACGGGCTGCTCTCTGGCCATAGCTTCTGTCTCCAGACACTCGCCTTGCTGAGCCCCTTGGCCAGGTCTCACTGCCCTGTTATGTGTCAGCTCATTCCTTCTGCTATGTCTTCAGACACCCTCTTCCTCTCATCCTCTCCACTTCCTGTGGCCTGGGGGATTCTGCCTCACCTTCAGGGCCTACTCCAAACCCTATGCCTCCAAGAAGCCCATCTGGATTGCCAAATCTCTGAATGCCCCTCCCCACCACCATCAAATACCAAATGAAAACAATACATCCTCTTTTTCTACTATGTATTGAGACTCATATTAAGAATATGCACTGCTTTATATATAATCTATTATAGTTTATATGGAAACTGCTCTTTTCTCATGACTTCACAGTTCTTATCTACTAAGTTGTAATCTCTGGTGTATTCATGCTGTATTGACCAGGTCTAGATGGGTGGATTTGCTGTGAAGGCCAGGAAAAAAGGCAAAAGGAAAGCTGACCCCATCTCATTGTTTGGGGCTGTGGTATCATTGCAATGCTCTATGTTGACTATGGAAGGTGATGGAATCAGTCCTCGAATTGGAGCCCAGTTGTTGCAATTGAATGGAGCCCAGGGTTGGAGGCTCTAGCTTATTTGTACAGTCATGGCTCATGGAATACAAGAAAATGCTAGTGTCTGTATCTCTAACACAGAAGCATCCACTGTGTGACTCTTCGGTTTCCTACCTTTATTCCAGTCCTTGCCGGTTCAGTTAAAACCAACAACTCTTTGGGGGCTGGATGGTCAGCCTACCTAGGATCTATCTCTCCTGTGACCCAGGGCTCCGCCATACACTCTGGGTGGAGTTCTCCTTCCCTCTGCTTCAAAAAGGGACTGAGAACAATGATCACAGTGGCCCTTCCTAGGGGAAGTGACGAGGATGTAGGAATGCATTGCAGTTTGTATGTAAATGTTTATGGCTTAAAGCTGACTTTGCCACAGGGAGCTATTGATAGGGCCTTAAAAATAATGACCCAGCTCATTAATGGTGAATTAGTACAGGATTTCTGGAGCCGTCCTGAGGATCTTTTCATTCAGAGCATAAATTAGAAATTATGGGGAGTAGTGGATCCAGCCTGATGCCAGGCTCAAGGAGGTAGAAACACAGGAGATTTTCCCTCCATCACCTGCCTGTGACTTGAGGCTTTGAGCTCATTGGACCCAGGGTCTGGGTGTGTGATCCCAGATAGAGCACCACTTTTAAGTTCGGAAGTAAAATAAGTAGAGTGGAAAGAGTCCACAATTTGGACCCAGAGAGACCTACATCTTAGACTAAGGATTGGTTTGGGCGGGTCATTTACCCTTTTGTAAACTCAGTTTTCTCACCTGGAAAATGAAGGTAAAGATGCCTACCCCACTGGGTTGGGTGAAGATGAATGCAAAGAGCTTTTGCAAGAGCTCCTAGCAAATAAGAGGTGCTTAATAAATGGTGGTCCACACTCTGAAGCCACCATCGTCATCTACATACACATGATAGAATTTCCATAATTTTGCGGATTGCTCAAATATTTATAAAGACAGACTAGATTCTAAAGACATCACTGGCTATCTCTCCTTAGACCTGGACGGTTGATGGCTTAGTCGCAGGACTTTCAAGAGCCGATGGAGTCCAATGGGGAGAAGACTCCTAGTAAGGCCACCTCTTCCAGGAAGATTTCTCTGACTAGTCCAGCCCACCCTGAGCTCTGCCCCCCTCTCTTTTCTCTATTGTACTGCTTTTGTGTTTTCAGCAAGACTACAAATCATTTCGTGAATCTGGGTTTGATGTTAGAAGACCTAGATCCTAGGGAGCTCTTCTACTTACTATGATCTTGGCAAGTCACTGAGACTCTCGTAGCCTCTGTTTCCACATATGTGAAATGGGGATGGCAATACCTGCTTCTTTGCACTGTTGTAAGGATCAAAATAGATCATGTGTCTCTTGCAAAAGCCCAATTTATGGGTACAGTAGTTACCCCTGAAGCACCTTGGGATGACACTCAAATCTCTCCCTATAAGAATTCTGTCCTAGCTCTATGGCCTCCTCTCCTTCCCTTCATCCAATGTTCTAGACAAATCGCACTATCCCACCATTCTCTAAACGTCTCCTGTACATTTCAAGCTCCTCTTCCATGTTGTTGCTTCTGTCTCTACTATGTGCTTCCCTATTTTCCCGGGCTTCACCTGAACTTCTTGGAACCATGTCTATCCACCCTCAGCGGAGAAGGTCCTCCTTTATCATTCTGTCACTGGAGACGGTTCTCTTCATGGACCCCCACCAGGCACTCCTCCTCACCCTGTGATGATGGGGTTGGGGGTGGGGGATGTGAAGCTTGGAGAAGGGTAACCTCCTGGGTCAGAACAGGTAATAGATAATATGAACGTCTCAGTAAGTCCCAACTTAATAAGGGATTGTGTCAGATTCTCTGACAGGTGATTTATAAACATTGTTTCTCATCCTCAAAAGTCAATGCTAAGACTCCAATTCGCCAAAGAGGAAGAAGAAGCTTACTATCAAAGCGACTTGCCTGTTTGTAGACTGTGGAAACATGGGGCCAGATTTTGAATCCAGGTCTGTCCAGCTCTCGAGATCATACTGTTTGCTTAGCTGCAGGAACCAGAACAGCCTTTGTGGGGTGGGCATTCAAGAAAGGGGTGCCTGGCTGGCTCAGCTGGAAGAGCAATTGACTCTTGATCTAGGAGTTATGGGTTTGAGCCTCATGTTGCGTGTAGGGATTACAAACAAACAAACAAACTTTACCAAAAAAAAAAAAAAAAAAGCAGGGACCTTCCAACTCGACGGAAGGACACTCTTCCTAATCATGAGAGCTGCTCCTCCCAGGATGGATACAGATGTTCAGGATGGTGAGTTGCCCCACCCTGGGATGTGTAAGCTGGAGTTACAACCCATTGGAGGGAGCTGCTGTGGAGATTTGGGTCCCTTGCAATCATTAAGCTACATCAAATGCAAAGAAATCCTTTGTTTTCTCTCCTGGCTCTGACTGCTTACAGAATTGCACTGCCTCTCCAACTTATGCCCAGAGCCAGCTAGCTCAGGGGTTGAGAATCACTCCTGCCCCCACGCAGCCCCTGGGTCTACACAGCAAACCTTGGAAGCTAACGGATAGGCACTTAGTATGGTTGTTTTTCCAGCACCTTGACTCCTGGATCTCAGGCCTGGGCTCTTGGGTGAGGGGAGGGAGGAAGCTGCCTCTAGACCAAATGCCCTGGTGCCCCCTGTACTCCTTACCAGAGTAGGACCCTGGGGGCCCCCCTCCCCGCCTGCCCCAGAGCTCCATCTCCGGAATGGTCCCCGAAAGACCGGCCCCACAAGGGGAGGCTTTGGCGGGCCTGATTGCATGACAAACACCACACATATTGAAACACTCTGGCAGTTTCCCGGTGCCCCCAGTCAGAGCCTGACCCCTGTGACCTCCAACATCTTATTAAAGCCCCTAGAGCCCCGCGTCTCTGCGAGGGAGAGAAGGAAGCAACTCCTGGACTCATTCTCTTCCCTAATTCATTCAAGTAAGCCTGGCTGAGTGGGGCCTGGGCCTTTGATGTTCAAGGCCCCTAATTGGAAGGAAGTGAAGTGTTAGCCTGTCAGCCTTTTAGTCTCTCATCAAATACTTTAAGAGGTACCCGCACAGTGCAGTTCTCACACTGGTGTCGAGAAAGCCTGGAGTGGACTGCTTTTTGTTAAAATGTTTAAACTTTGCATCTGTCTAACAGAAAGTTCCATACAGATGTCATAGTTCCCGGTGGGCTCTCGCCCTCCCTCTCCTTCCCTCCCGGCTCCTGCCTCCGGTCTGGGGGAAGACTCTGTGGCTGGGCCCACAGTGCAAGCCCACCTGCCCGCCCAGAGCTCCGAAGGTGGTGGCAGGAGCTAATTACTGACCCCAGACGCAGGCCTGCGAGCTCCCGGTTGGGGCCTCCCTCTGTGGAGGCCCTTTGATCTCCCAGTTTGGAATTGTGTCACTCCCCAGGAATGCTGTTCCCCCAGCCCCCATCTCTGAATCCCAGCATGTTCCAGCCAGAAGAGACTTCCAGTAACCCTTTAGTCTCACCTCCCTGTGTTACAACCAGCCAGTGGACAAGCCCAGAAAGGGAAAGTGACTGGCCCAATGTCATTCCTCATTCTTGGGGAACTGGCTGCATAACCCAGGGCTTCTGGCCCCCAGGACTGTCAGATTCTGTGTAGACCTCAGTGCTTCTCTTCAGAAAGAGGGCAAGGACTGGCATTGTTGGATTTGAGAAACTGAATTTATGTGTAATGCATTACCATGCCCACCGCCGTAGTGGACCACAGCCTCAATGGAAGCTGTGCAGGAGGCAGACGCCCAGTGCCTCAGGGTGAACAGATAGAAGAGGGTCTTTCCCCTAATTGGGAGACCCCCTTCCCCATTTGGCTATAGAAAAAGAAAGAGGAAAGGAGAGGGCAGAGATGGGGAGGGGAGAGAGAGGGCCTGGGGTGGCGGATGGTGACCTGTGTCCACACAGTCACAGTCAGCCATGGGCCAGAGCGGGGGTAAGGAGGCAGGGGTGTTGGCAGAGAAAGGGGAAACAGAAGAGCAGGGCATGTCTGGGTCTCAAAGTTGAAAGTGGTTTTCTTTCTCCAGGGCGCGTAGGGAATGGTGGGAGTGGTGAGGGGGGCTTCTACCATCTGGGGAGCATTGACCACTTAGGACTTTGCAGGACCTTTGGAGCGGCCTCCTGAGTACCAGTAGTGCTGTGCTAGGCTCGGATGTGGATGAAAAGGAATGTTGCCAGGCCACGCAAGGACAGAATGGTTTTGTGGGTGTAGGAGAAGAATTGGTTTTATGGATGTAGGAAGTGTCTACTGGTCTCTCGTTGTTGATGGAGAAGGTAGCAAAATTCCCACCCGGGGAGCTTATGGGGGTCTCCACCTGGGCCATTGTGACTTAGTAGAAAGCACCCTATATCTAATAAATACAAAATAAGTGTCATTTCCTAACCTTTTGTTTTGAATCTCTGCAGTTAGGAGACACCAGGCTCTGGGTAGACCCCAGTCAGAAGTCTAAATTAAAATGTAAAACATTAAAATCTGAAACAATACACATTTATCCAGTTGATTCCTTGTCCTAAGGTTTCCCCAAGAAGGGTGACCTCTCACTGTACAAATGTAAACATGGCTGGGATTACTGGTTTTCAAGGAATTTGTTTATTTATTCAAAACATACTCATCGCACTCTTGTTATAGGCCAAAATAGCACACCTGGTGTAACATTTTCTCTTTGGTGAGTGTTTGATATCGTTCATTTCTCTGTCACAGAGAAGAGGAAGAGCTAATGTTCCCTGTGTTTGGAGTGGGAATCAGAAGTAGGAAGGCAGGGTTGTCATCTTCTCCAAGGATCTTCTGATAGATGCTGGTCATGCCCACCTGCCTCCACCTGATTGACTACAGTTTCTATTTTAGGCACCATCTCTGTTCTGCTTCCCCAGAGCTTCCCTCACAGGTTGTAAGTCATGCATTCAGCCTTGTTCCATGCTCCAGCAGGGGAACAGGCGGGGGAAAATAGAACACCGAGATCCATGTCAGCTTAGAACAGGATAGCCCTCAAATCAACTCACTTCATGGAAAACCCAGCGCTTGACATTGGACCCCAAATCTGTTACCTTTGGTTTTGAAATCTTGACAGACTAAGGGTTGGAGAAGAAGCCAGAGAAGGCCAAATATCCATGGGGCAAGGGACCCAGGCAGGGTGCATTGGCCTGACCAGGGAGCAGGCCCCAAACTGGTCCAGGAGATCTTTCAATCTGATCTATATTCACTTCTGGCATTTTCTGGCAAATTTCTGAAGAAACTTCCAGAGCAAAGCCCCTGCTGGTGAAGCTTGCCTGGGCACAGATGGGTTTGGAGAAGGTCTAATACAGTGGCCAGAGCCCTGGCTGAAGGCTCAGAGGACCGGGCTAGAGTCTTAACGTACCTCTCGTGTGTTTCTAAGTTCTTTAGACCCTTCGAGCATTTAGAAAATTAAGCTATTACACCAGATTAGCTTTAAGATCTGTTCCAGAGTGAATGTTTGATGATATTATGAGAACACCAGAACACACGGAATAGTTTAATTATCATTACTAAATGTAATAGTCCCCAGGTTGCCAAGTATTTGAAAAGAAACAGAAAGAAAAGGTCCTGTTGGTGTCTACTGTTTTTATAAAGTTCCATGTCATTTTCAGATTATTCAAATTCACTTGAATATTCCATGCCAGTAGAACCTAACCTTTATGTTAGGTTCTTGTGGTGTTCCTGTGTCGTTGACCTGATGACCACCTTCCCCAGGTGGGGATTCAGGGCCGGGAAGAAAGGGCTCAGCTTCTGATCTCCCAGCCAGACACTGCTTGGGCTGGAGCCCAGAGTCCTGACCACTGTACCACATTAGCTGATGGAGCCCCCCACACCTTGACTCCAGCCCGATGGCTGCTTTAGAGTGGGAGCTAAGAAGAGCTGCCTCTTCACCCATTGGACTGAACTTTTCACTTCATGTGGCTGTTTGCATGTTGGAAGCAAGGTGGTGAGTTACTCTCTTTTCTTCAAGGTGGCACATCATAACTGTGGGGAGGGTCAGATCCTTTTCTTGGAGTTCTGATTCCATGGAAATACTTCAATCTCATTGAATCAATTCATTAGTAGCTTCTGAGACTTTAATCAAGTAAAATTTTTGTGCTAAGGCAAAACCAAACACACTATTTTAAAATGAAAAAGAGCCATTTCTAATCAACTTGACTCCCACTTAAAGCACTTTAGCTGGGAATCTTCTTTGGCCTTCTCTAATTGTCTCATTAATGCAATATTAAATTGACACCAAGCAAATGGGAGTTGAATTGTGTGCTAACAGTTTGGGCAAGCTGAGAAGTGTAATTTCTGCGAGTGAGCCAGATGGGAGGAGAGAACAGGAAGGAATGTGTGCATGCTAATTTGCAGTTTGACGGACCCTCTTTGTAAAAATAAACACTTTTGCAGAAGTCTAAGGAAAGCAAATGTCATCCGTTTCATATCACACAATGCCTACTGCTAGATATTGAAAACGTGCTCATTTCCAACTGCATTGTCCAATGGGAATCACATCTAATTAAAGCAGAGAAGTTCACCTCTTTCTACTCTCACTGCAATGTTGGCTGTTAGATGCAAAGACACTTGAGCTGAACTAAGAGATGCACCCAGCATTGTGTTGGGAGGAAATGCTCCAAGTTCCCTGTTCTGGAACTGGCCAGAGGCCCAGGGGGCTGAGGAGTGCGCCACCTTACCATGTGGGCAGATGCACCCTGCCCACTGGAGACATCGTACATGGAGGGCGCATCATTCTGGCCTGCCTTCTCCATCAGCTCTTGGATACGTAGTCTGAGGGAGAAGGAAGATTTGCTGCACCCCATCCCTGGACACTCAACAGAAGCAATAGTAGAATCAAGAGTTATAGCACAGGGGCAGTGAGCATCATAGCACTGTGAGTCTACACCCCTACCAAAAGTAGACATAAGGATGTCCCACCCAGGTTCCCCTTCAAGGAAGGACTTATTGCCCGAGGCATTGAGAGTGAGCTCAACAATGTCCAGCTCCTTTAAAGTCTGCTGCAGCTGCAGGAACTCCAGGAGCAGCCTGTATCAGGTGACTGAGTGAGGCAAGAGGGGCACGGAGACCCAGTGATGTCATCCCAATGTGGGATGCTCTGAGGGACAATACTCTTTTCAGATAATCCTTATCGGATGACAGTGCTTTTGTCCAGAGGTCACCTTTCTCCTGTGGCCAGTCTTGCAGCCTGTCCTGCCCTGCACAGGCATCCATCCCTAACACACATCTTGCTCTCCAAACTCCGTCTCACTGTCAGCTTCTGGAGCATCTAGCTTGGGACACCATTTCCTTCTTTTGCCCCTCTCTATTTTCTGTAGGAATTAGCAAAAAGATCCTGTAAAACAGAGTCATCCCCGTATTGACTTTCGAGGATATTGATAAAAGCTAAGAATATTTTGTTCTGTTTGGACTCCTCGGGACTTGAGAGCTCAGGTTAGGAACCCTAGTGGATGACCCTTAGGATGCCTTCAGCAGTAAGAACCATGGCTCCGCATGGCTGCGCCTCTGTGCGGACCAGACTAAGGACATATTGAGGAGTGAGTGTGGGGCTCTCGGTAGGAGCCGTAATACTCAAGAGTTAAGGAGATTGCTCTGAGCAGAAGCCTCTGGGGACACAGTCCGATTAATTTAGATAGTCCAAGCAATAATTTCTGAGTGTATTGCATTAAACCCAATAGCCGATTCAGGGCTGAAAAGTAGCCTGGGTATTTGTGTTTTCAAAAACAAACAAGGTTCATTTCCCTTCGAGGGCAACAGATCCTCAGGATGGGGTTGAGCCTGATGACCGCATAGCAAACTGTTTGGATAGACATAGCTACAGACCATGGCGCCATGTTGCACAAATATTGCTAACCGTGTGAACAAGTAGGTGGTGCTGACCTAGAGAAAGAACTCCCACAACCACAAAAGGCCCGCCACCAGTGGTAGGGGGATGGTAGCCCCCACACTGACCCTGCATGAGTCCTCAAGAGTCCCAGGGAACTCAGTTTGAGGGGCCCTTGCTGGGATATAAGATTCAATGATCCACAAGAAATTAAAGCCATTGCACCTGGACATTTTCCCGGGACAAGCTCCAGAACATCAGAAGGAAATGCTGTGGCTCAGTATTGACATAAACATAATTGTTATTTTGGCTCTATTGGTGGCTTAGAAACAGCTTGTAATGAAGGCTGAAGTGTCTTGGCTACCGCTGCTGTGGCGAAGTCTTCAGACCCAGGGGCGGAGGAAGCACGTTCACTCAAAACCTGGCAAAATGAGAATTATTAGAAAACATACTGGCAGGCAGTGATTAGAAGAGAGTGGACCCTAAATTGAAACCAGGAGATGAAACCGCCATGGACTTTTTCAGCAAAACCACAGAGTAGGATGCAATTTCAGCTGAACTGAAAAGAGCAAGACTTCAGAATGGAGGAAGATTAAAGATAACTCATTTAGGGACATTCCAATGGTCCTCATTTGGTACTTGATGGTCCATTAGAATTCTTGGAAAGTATAAAAGGAGAAATGCATTGTTGCCAATTTCCAAAGGGTCATCAGGGAAAACACCTTCTGGCCTGCCTTCCTGGTGGCCATTCTGTGTGCGTAGCTCTGTTGTCTCAAGGACAGAAAAGAGGGAGACTTCAAGATGCTTCCATGCTGTGGATGAGGAGACAGACATCTACAGGGGATGGAACTTGCCCGAGTCCACAAACTCTCTGCTACCGTGTGGGGGGCAGGCTCTCTCTTCTAACCCATATTCCCCGTATTCCTATGGAGTTATGCTGACTTGGCAATACTTGTGCTTAGGATTCTCCAGAAGCCAAGCAAAGAGAATCCCAGTATACACCTACGCCTTCTCTAGAGTCGCAACATGCTATTCAAAAGCTTGGGCCTTGTTGAGCTCCTGAAATAGATCTGTGGTTCACTTGCACTCTCTACCCTTGGAGACTGCACCAAACCTCGTCTGAGAAAGACCTCCAGCTGGAAAGGCCCTTTGCAGAACATGACTTGTTCTATTTTGGATATTGATGAAACAAGTCTGGTTGGTTATTTGAGGAAAGCACAGCAGGATGGAAGAAGAGAGAGCCTCTCTCTATACTCAAGGGCAAACCGGGGGGGTGGGGTGGTGGGTGGGTAAGAGATCAAGAATGGCTTAACTCTCTTCCTGTTGGCTTTACCGCTCTCTTCCAGAGAGCTCTGTCTCATCCTGCTGTGGAGTCATGAAGAGGCTTGAGTAGCAGTAGGAGTTGGTCATGAGTCTGGGATTGCTCCCAATCCATACCACTTCAGACACCAGCACAAGGGAACCAATGCATGGAATCCTGTGTCAGTTCATTTACTTCCCTTCTTATAAAGCTTTATTGTCTCTTTTTATGACACTATGTGTGTGTGTATGTGTAATGCACAATACTATATATGTATATTTACATAATAAATGATTGTATATGAGTAATATACAATAGCATATATATATATACACACACAAACACATTCTTTTTAGTTGTCTTTAATTTTACAAAAGGGTATTATCCTCTGTGTAATCTTTTGAGATTTACTATTTTCACTCAATATTACATTGTAAAGTTTGATTCATGTTGTTATGTCACTGTGTTTGTTATCTAACTGCTGTATAACATGTAAGTGTGAGAATGTGTCATAGTAGATGTTCTCCCCCTTTGACGGGCATTCGGGTTGTTTCCAATTATTTTTGCCAAAACCTTGCTGCACGTGTATCCCGTTGTATATGTACAAAATGTTCTTAAGGTACATACTTAGGAATGGAATACTGGATCAGATGATAGAATATTCAACGTTAGGAGTTATTACTGTTTTCCAAAGTGATTGCATCAATTTACACTCCCACCAGCAATACATAAGAGGCCTTAAAGATTTACATACTCTTCAATGCTTGGTATTGTCAGACTTCTTGATTTGCACTAATAAAAAGATTATGAATGATTTTCATTTTTCATTTCTGATTTCACCAAAAATGCTAAACATATCTTCCTATGTTTATTAGCCATAAATATTTCCTTTTCTGTGAGATGCTTATGTTCATGTGTCTTGCCTATTAAAGAGTTCCAGGGAGTTGCTTGTATTCTTCTCATTGATTTGTAACCACTCTTTACATATTTATAATAATATTTTTTCAGATTGTATATTGCACATTTCTTCTTCCAGTTTATCTTCTACGTCTTGTTTAAGAGATCTTTTTCTACTCTAAGTTCTAAAATATATTCACTGATATTTTCTACTAAGAGTTTTAAGGTTTTGGTTTAATATTTTAGCGTTTAGGGACGCCTAGGTGGCTCAGTTAAGTGTCTGCTTTCGGCTCAGGTCATGATCCCAGAGTCCTGGGATCGAGTCCCACATCAGGCTCCCTGCTCAGTGGGGAGTCTGCTACAACCCCCCTCTGCGCCCGCCGTTTGTGCTCTCTCTCTCGTTCTCTCTCTCTCTCTCAAATAAATAAAATCTTTTTTAAAAATAATATTTTAGTGGTTAATCCATCTGGAGTACAATTTTGTATTTGGTGTAAGATAGAAATCCATTTCATTTTCTAATAGTCTCTCTTTTCCCTTCTGAGATGACACATTGCCTCTGTCATATAATATATTTACTTACATGGATTTGTTGGTTTCTGAGTTCTCTATTCTATTCCACTGGTCAGTGTGTCTGTCCTTACATCAACACCAGACTGAAAAAATTACTATAGCTTCATAATAAATCTTGATGTTCGGTAAAACAAGCTCCTTATCCTTGTCCTTTTTCAGAAGTATTCTGGCTACTTTTAGCATTTAACTCTTTCATATATATCAGCTTATCAAAATTCATTTAAAAGCGCCCCAGTTGTGATTTTGATTGACTCTATGGATTGGGGAGGTCTGAAAGGTCTCAGACTGTTGGTTCATGAGAATATTTCTCCATTTATACATGTTTCTTTTAATATCTCTTTGTGAATTTTTGAATTTTTTCTCATAGAGGTCTTGAACTTCTTTTGACAGTGGTAGCTTAAATAGTGTCTTCTCTTTAATTATTTTCAATATGTTTCAGCTTGTGTTTAGAATAACAGTTGAAATTTTTATGTGGACCTTGTACCTAGTCAACTTGCTAAATTCTCTTATTATTTTGCATCATTTTTAGGTAGATTATTCTGGCTTTCCAAGTAAAAAATGTTATCATCTGCAAGTGTTGACAGTTTTATTCCAACTTTCTAAATTAAAAAAGAAAATCTATTCCCCCTTTTCCTGGTCTTACTGCACTGGCTAAACTCTTCAATTCAGGGTTGCCTCGATGTGATGACAGAATAAATTTTTCTGTCATTCTTAAATTTGAAGGGAACACTTCTAACAGTTCCCCATTAAGAGGGATCTCTGTTGCAAGTTTTTAGGAGACATTGTTTACTGAGTTAGTTTCCTTCTGTTCCTCTTTACTAAGAGTCTTATTGTGAATGGGTGTCAAATTTTACTGAATGTTTTCCTTCTCTTACCAAAATGCTCGTATAGGGCTTTTCTCTTTTAATTAGTTTTAATCAATTAATGTAATGAGTTATTCCTTATGGATTTTCTAATATTAAACCATCCTTGTATGCCTAGGAAAACCTCACTGTAGTTGTGATTTTTTATATTTTTAATACACTGCTAATTATGATTGATAATACTTCAGTAGTTTTTAAAAATATTTCATTTATGTATTTGAGAGAGAGCTCACTAGCAGGGGGAAGGGGCAAAGGGAGAGGGAGAAGCAGACCCTCTAATGGGCAGGGAGCCCGATGCGGGGCTTGATCCCAAGGTCCTGGGATCGAGACTGAAAACAAAGGTAGCCACTTAACTGACTGAGCCACCCAGGCACCCCAATGCTTTATAGTTTTGATTCCATGTTCATGGATGAAATACTTGCATCTTGTGAAATGCCGATTTGGGTATCAGGGTTGTCCTGGCTTCCTAAGACAAACTGGGTCATTTATGGGCATATTCTCTACTGTCTAAAAGAGGCAATATATTCCTTGAAAGTTTGGCATCATTTGCCTGTAAAATCATCTGGGCCTGGTGTTTCCTTTGTAGAAAGATTTTAATTGCTGCATTGATTTATTTAATAGTTATAAGACTATTCAACTTACTATTTTTTCTTGATTTAGTTCTGGTCATTTATATCTTTCTACGTATTTTTCGTTTCACCAAAGTTTTCAAAGTTACAAGCAAATAATTGTTATAGTATTTTCCCAATCTCTATCTGTATTTATGGCCCACATGACATCCTGCTTTTCTTTTTTAAAGATTTTATTTATTTGAGAGAGAGAGAAAGAGGGAGAAAGAATCAGAAGCAGACTCCACACTGAGCACAAAGCTGGGCGTGGGGCTCAGTTCCACAACCGTGAGATCATGACCTGAGGCAAAACTGAGAGTCTGACACCTAACTGACTGAGCCACCCAGGCACCCCACAGGTTTTCAATTATTACTTAATTGTGCCTTCCCTTGATCAATCTTGTCAGAGGTTTGCTTATTTTTTCCCCAACTTTTGACTTCATTGATGTGCTCTATTATATCTATTATATTTTAGTTTGTTGATCTTTGCTCTTAACTTTATTATTTCCTCCCTCTGCTCCCCATGGTTTTATTGTTTCTTATTTCTTAAGATAGATATTTAGCTCCTTAATTTTGATGCTTTCTTCCTTTCTGATATTATTTATGGCTTGTGTTAGAAAATATAAGTCATTACATTTCACACAGGTTTTGACATATTTTCCTTGTTGCTGAATTCTAAATATTTACAAATATTCACTATGATTTCTTCAACATAAGGTTGTTAGCATTCATATTAAAATTTCAAAAAAATGAAAACACTTCTTTAAACTTATAATCTAATTATTTTGTGTTCAAAGTTCATGGCTTTATAATTCTCTTTGTAATTTAATTTATAAAAGCTTTCTTCTTTCCTTAATAGCTGATCCATTTTTCCAAATGTCCTGTGTATCATTGAAAAAAGTGTCTACTCTCTAATTATTGGAAGAACTTTATCTTTGCTCCTTAGTCAAGATTCTTAACTAAGTTTTCCAGATCTTTTATATTGTTCCTATTTTTTTTCTATTTGTATTACCAATAATCAAGAAGGATATCTTGAAATCTCCAATATGATGGAGGATTTGTCCATTTATCTTAATGTATTTTGCTCCACGTAGGTCATGTCTATATTAAGTTCAAAAAATTCTAAAGTTGCTATAGCTTCTAAATTAATTGAAATTTTTACCCTTATATAATGCCCTGTCCATCCTTAATAGTATTTATTTTCAAATGAATTTTTATCTCAAAATCTATTTTATCTTATTAATGTAGCTAAACCAGGCTTTTAAAGTTAACATTTGTCTAATATTTTCTCCATTATTTCTCTTTCAACTTTATGTTTTAGATGTGTCTTTTGTGAACAGTATAGACATGGATTTATAAAATCAAATCTAATGTCATCTTTCTATTAGAGAATTTCATCCATTTACTTTTACTTGAATTATTCATATGCATGGGCTAGTTTCTGCCATTGAGGAGGATTATTTCAGTGTGCCCCACCTTTTGTGACTAAAAAAATAATCTGTTATTATATATTTTAAAATTGATATCTCTATCCACCTATATAAGATGAGAACTTAGCAGCCTCTCGTATTTCTTGAGCTCCCATCCAGAACCCACCACATTGATATTATAACAATTTTGAAAATCTGACAAACTATGGATTATTATAGTTATATGTCTCTTTTTCTTTAGTCTCAGTTTTTTTTATATAACTACAAGTTTTACCAAAAAATTTGATCTCTTTTCAATGTGTGCCTTTGTGAGGAGACGTTGTATGCCAAAGAATATTTTTATCGTGCCTTCATATATGAATGACAGTTTGGCTAGAAATTAAACTTTGGATTCAGAGTTCTTTTTCTTCAATACTCTAAAAATACTGCTTCATTATCTTGCATCAATGTTGCTACTGGAAAATGAAATGTCATCTGATTCTTGTTCCTTTGTATACGATCTGTACTTTTCCTTTAGAAATTTTAGAATTTTCTCCTTGAATGTCATTATAATATATCCAGATATAAACTCCACTCTTCATCTCTCCTGTGTTAATGTGATGTCTCTCCCCTTTTTCTAACTCTGGGAAATTACTTTCATTACTTATTTAAATATTCCTTGTTGGTGGTTTTAGTCTTCATTGGGAAAAACAGACTTTTGTAGGTGGGATCAGGAAAATGGGGATGGACTGATAATAATCCTGAGTGGTACTTGTGCTAATAAGCTTAAGGTCCAGATAATTGAGACCTTTTCTTTCCCTGCCTTGAAAATGTATTGGTTGTAAATACTTCTACCACTAAATGGCCATACTTAAACTTCTTAAATTCATTTCTGGCCTTTAATTTTCCTGTCTTAGTCCTCATGGTCAATTCTTGTTCCTAATGTTCTGCTTTTCCTTGGGTGATCTTATGTATATAAAGTATGTATAAGGAAGGTATCAGTGAACTCCATGTGGGAGACCGGCACATTTCCAATGAACAATGAGCATGGATTTAATGAAAATTTTTGCTTGCTCTTTCCTGGTATAATACATAAAGGATTTAATTTGTGCATTTCACTAATGGAAAATGAATTTTAAAATCTACTTCCATTTATATGTAGAGATCATCATCAAAGTGGAACTTTGGGATGTCACAAAATATTGGTACAGCCTTGGACTAGGGATCAGAAAGCAGAGGCTATCTGGGGGTGAGGAGCAGGGTAGTTAGTAAGTGATCCCTAGGGCTGCTCTAATGTTGATTCTGGAACTCCATGAGACCAATTTGACTTTCAGTTCTAGCCTCCCCATTAATTCATCATGTGAGTTTGTGCAAGGGAATTATTTTCAGTGGGTCTCTGCTTCCCCATCTGGATAGGGAATCATTTCAAAAACCTTTACCGTCCCTTCCAGAGATGAAAACCAAAGTTTCCCATTAGAAGGAGTTGTATTTCTTATAGTTTTGTAATACTATGTTTTGGCAAAATATTTGCGATAAGCTACAAAGAAAGAGCCAGAGCAGTTACAGTCTGCCCGCAAGTTTTCTATGCTGGTCCTAAATTGCTTGGCTTCTCATTTTCCAGGCATGTCAAATGAATAAGGTCTTGCTACAATGTCTGTACAACTGGGTCTTTAAAACTAGATCTAAAACGTCTAATAACAGATCTGATCGCCTGCTGATTTGACGCTAACCACAGTTTCTATACATCATACGAGTGTTTGCCATCCCAAGATATATAGCAAACTGGTAAAACATAAACATTTTAGCGTGCGTTGTTGAAATTTCACAGGTTTATCCCACGGTAGCAAAATCTAAAAAATTATTTTACTTATTGATTCATTTTATTCATGAAATAAAATGCAAATCATGTTGAGCACATTGAATTTTCCTTTCAGATTTAGTTTTTTTTTTTTTTAAAGATTTTATTTATTTATTCATGAGAGACAGAGAGACAGAGGCAGAGGGAGAAGCAGGCTCCCCGCGGAGCAGGGAGCCCGATGCGGGACTCGATCCCAGGACCCTGGCATCATGACCCGAGCCGAAGGCAGACGCCCAACCGACTGAGCCACCCAGGCGTCCCCAGATTTAGTTTTTTTAATACAATTTTTATAGGAAAATTTCTCAGGGTTATGAAGATTATCAATAATTTGTAGATGACTGTGAGGAATACTGTTCAATACTGTCAAGTACAGTTTTCATATTTCCTGGGTCAAAATTCTTTCTCTGATCATGCTCCAGTGTAAGAAAAATTCCTCAGTCCTGTATGAAAGTTCCTGGTGAGTTGCAAACCGGGCTCTTCATGCAATACAGCTTGTTAAAAACAACTGCAAAGAACAATTCCTCCTGGTTTAATAAATAATTTAACTCTTGCGTTTTGGTGACATAAAATAAAAATTTTTTAAATCTTTGAATTTAGAAACAGAGGTCATCACCAGTGTGGATCTCTGGGGAGGGTGGATATTTATTGATAGAAAGGACAAGTATTTCTTCAACTATCAGAAAGAAAGCCAGCTGTGGAATAAGGAAAAGTATCAGGGACAGTTCACTGACAAACCACACGACATTTTCGTAAGTTACAATTAAAATCTCCAATCAACATGCGCTGGGATGTCTGGCTTGGTGGCCTAGTGACAAGAAGGGCAATGTGTATGCGTGGCCCTTTTTGGGCCAAGGCCCAGCATGCATAGCCCATTCTTGATGTTGCCTCAGGGAATGCTCATGACTGACAAAGGAGAGGAGACTTGAAGGTCCAGGCTAGCTCTAGAGGTGCAACAACTGCCCAAAAGAATTGGCTTTTTGTCTCCCCTTTGAACACACACACACACACACACACACACACACACATATATATAATGGGCTGTCTTTCAGTGCTCCTCAAAAGAAACTCTGTTGGCATTTTGTAAATGCAATTCTTCCATGTGCTGGGCTGCTCTGTGTATTGCAGGATGTTTACCATCTCCAGTTCCCTGCCCACGAAATGCCAGCCACTTCGCCCAGTTGTTTTAACTAAAAATAACCCAGTATGTTTTGGAATGCCCCCTAGAGGGCGGTACTTGCTCTGGTTGATTACCATTGGCACCTCTCCGGTCTACTTCATGTCCAAGAAGTGTGATTTTTCTCTCTGTGTTATGCATTTTCACCGTATGGAAAAATACACTGGATGGAAAGAACCCATTATATTTTGGAAGGCTTCTAAAATACCAGTTATTTTCATGACTTGGATCTACTACCACTGCCATCTGGAAGATTTCTTTGATCTCATCAAACCCAGGTGATTCCTCCTCTGGGCTCCCCTAGACCCAACTCATCCCTCTATTATCGCAGCTGTCCTATTACTGTCATTACCTGAATTTGTCCTTCCCCTCGACCTCAGGCTGTGAGCTCTCTGAGAACACACACTGTGTCTTATTTATTCTCTATCTCCAGTAAACAACACAATTCTGGCATATCACAGGCACTTTAGAAAATGTTGCCAAATGAATAAATGGATGAGAAGATAGCTAAGTTGAATCTATTGCATTTCCACATGAACATTTTCTCTCCAAAGGGATTTTCATTATATTTCCAGCTTAATGAACAGAAATGGAGAGCTAAGAGATTAAGTCAGCTTGACAATAGCAATAAAATGACAAAACTAATAATAACATTAAGAGAAAGTCAGAGTCATAATAATAAATACCATTAGCTAAGATCTTACTATGTGCCAGGCACAGGGGAAGCACTTTGTTTACCTTCTTTCATTAGTCTTCGCAGCAGGGCTGGGACTAAGGAAATGTAAGGGAGGCACCTAGAATGTGGGATAAAGGCTTCATTCTCCAATGTTGCGCAAGCGCTGAGCCCGCACTTGCCTCACCCTAGTCCCAACCCTGTCCCATAATAGTTCTCTTCAGTATTTGTATTCTCATGTCATAGGTGAAGAAACTAAACTCAAACAGTTAAAATAACCTACCCATGCACACAGGCAGTAAGTGATGGAGCTGGGAATCAAACCTAAGCCTATCGGGTACTGAAGCACATGCTTTTAACCATTAGGAACAGAGCTGGTGCCAGGCTGGGAACTGGGTGTTGCTGGTCTACACTAGACAAGTTCAGAACAAGAGAGAAAACATTTAGAAACTTGATAGTAATTTGACATTGCCTCTACCACCAAGCTGATGTCAATGTTCTTACCATCTTGGCTCAGTATCATGCATGCCCATCTTTTATTTATTGCTGTGATATAATAATAAAATGAACAGCCGTGAATCATCCCCCAACCCAGGAATCAAACCAATTGCATTAACTCACAACTACCTGATCCCTCCTCCATAATGCTGTTTGCTTCCATGGACCCTTCCTCAACATGATGTCACTAAGAGTCATCTAGGCGGTGGCCATGGATGCTTTTGCATGGAGTTGTAATTTATGTTCATGGTGATAATATTTCATGATGTGAATATCTTCATTTTCTCCTTGCTGGGCATTTGGGTTTTGTGCCAGCCATCAATCTGTTGCTTCTCAGCTCCAGAGCCATCCTCTGTTGCCTATTCTGTGACAGTGGAGATGGACCTTGTCAACATTTCGCCTTCCTCAGGAATGGGCAGTGGGGGGACACAGGGCTTCTCTTCCAGTTCCTGTGTCTTCCTCTTGGAGGGCTTCTGCCACATGTATGACTGACTTCTCCAGTGCTGGCCTCCTGAGGTACAGGGCAAGTAGCTGCACCTGGCGGCCAGCAGCGTGTGGGAAATTTCCCACGGTGCTCTTTAGGTGGCTTTAGAGTGAGTTCTGAGATGCACCACACCCCTGTGGACAGTTTCCACTAGCATCCCAAAGAGTGGATTTCCACTGAGTTCACTGTCATGGCACCCTCCTGGACTTCTTGACCACCCATGAGCCATCATGTGCCTTCTCCAGTGAAGGGTGTGTCTCAGCCTTGCGTGAGAAGCCCTCTTCTGGATGTGTTCCTTTCTCCAGTGCTCTAACTCAGCCCTGGGGATAGCAGCTGCACCTTGCACCTGTAATTCCTGCATCCTTTAGTGTATTTTACCATTTAATAGCCAATTCCCTGTTATTCCAATCCCTTAATATAGTTAATATTTTATTAAGGTTTAACATTCTCTGTTCAAATCACTGTGTGATTGTTGCCTCTTGATTGGACCCTGACTAAGGTAGCTTGTTTCTACTTCTTTTGCTATTACATATATACAATGATTCTATGAACATTTCTATATATGTGTCCTTTGTCCATGTGTAAACATTTCCTTGGGTTTAGGAATGTCATCACATAGCCACAAAATGTGTAACCGTTAAACTTTATAACTTTCTAAGATAGCCCTAAATTGTAATCTTTACTAGAATTGTATGAGGGAGGCTCTTTTGTCACAGTCTTTCCACCACCTTTTATTGTCTAACTTCTCAGTTTTTGTCAACCAGGAGGGTGAAAAACAATATGTCATTGTGGTCTTGATTTACATTGCCCTAATTAAGAATGAATTTGAACATGTCTTTATATTTTTCTTGGCCATACAGTTTTCTTCTCCTCTGATTTGTCTGCTTATGTCTTTGCTTATTTTTCCATTGACTTGTTTGTCTTTTTGTACTTTGATTTCTAGAAGTTCATTACATATGTTTTTCTCCTTCATCTGATAAATTATGGCAAGAGTCTTTGCCCAGTTGGTTGACTTTAAAAAATGCTTTTTCCCCATATTTATTGAGATAAAATTGACATACAATATTGTGAAAGTAAGGTGTATAATGTGATAATTTGATACATGCATATATTTTGCAAAATGATTACCACAATAAGGTTAGTTAACACACCCATCACCTCACATAATTACTTTTTTATTAGTGATGAAGTTTTTTAAGATTTACTATCTTAGCAACTTCCAAGTATATGATACAATAGTGTTAACTATAGTCACCATGTTATACTTTAGATCCCCAGAACTTATTCATCTTATAACTGAAAGCTTGTAGCCTTTGACCAACATGCTCCCATTTTCTGCAAGCCCCAGCCCCTGGAAACCACCATTCTACTCTCAGTTTCTATGAGTTTGGCTTTTTTAGATCCCCTATATGTATGAGATCACACAGTATTTGTCTTTCTATGTTCGATTTATTTCATTTAGCATGAGGCCCTATAGCTCTATCCATATTGTCACAAATGGCAAGATTTCCTTTTTTTCATGGCTGAATAATATTCCACTGTATATGGTTCTCTTTTCTCCACAGCCTCGCCAATTCTTGTTATCTTTTGTGCTTTTGATTATAGCCATTCTAACAGGTGTGAAGTGATATCTCACTGTGGTTTTGATATTTGTTTGGGTACGTGTTTTGGGTAAGATCAAGCCATTTATAAGTGGGGAAAATTTACTTCTTCCTTTCCAATTCAGATGACTTTTTAAAATTTTTCTTATCTATTGTTCTGGCTAGGATTTCCAGAACTATGTTGAAGAGGAGTGGGGAGCACAAGCACCTTTGTCTGATTCCCGATATTAGAGGAAGAGCTTTCAGCCTTTCACCATTGAGTGTGATGCTAGGTATGGGCTTGTCATTTGCTGCCCTAATTATGTTGAGGGAATTCCTTTTATACCTAATTTGTTGAGAGTTTTTATCACGAAAGGGTGTTGATATTTGATTTTTTTTCCTGCATCTATTGAGATGATCATACACTTTTTAAAAAATCTTTCATTCTGTTACTGTGGTTTGTTTATTTACTGATTCGTTGAACCATCCTTGAATCCCAGGCATAAATCCCACTTGATTGTGGCTTATGATTCTTTCATGTGCTGTTGAATTTGGCTTACTAATATTTTGTTGAAAAGTTTTGTATCTATATTTATTAGGGATATCAGCCTGTAGTTTTGTTTTTGTTTTGTTTTGTTTCTTGTAGTGTCCTTATCTGGCTTTGGTATCAGAGTAATACTGGGCCTTGTAAAATGAGATTGGGACAATTTCTTCCTCTTCAATTTTTTTGGAAGTGTCTGAGAAGGATTATTATTAATTCTTCTTTAAATATTTGGTAGAATTTACCAGTGAAGCCATCTGGTCCTGGGATTTTCTCTGCTGGGAGATTTTAAATTACTAATCCAGTCTCCTTACTTGTTCTTGTTTGGTTTAGATTTTCTATTTCTTCCTGATTCACTCTTGGTAGGTTGTATGTTTCTAGGAAGTTATGTATTTCATCCAGGTTGTCCAATTTGTTGGTGTATAACTGTTCATGGTAGTCTCTTATAATCCTTTATGTTTCTGCGGTGTCTGTTGTAACATCTCTTTACTTCTTGTTTAGTCTAGCTAAAGGTTTGTCAATTTTGTTTATCTTGTTTTTAAAAAAAACACTTCATTTCATTGATCTTTCCTATTGTCTTCCTAGTTTATTTCATTTACTTCTTCTCTGGCCTTTGTTATTTCTTTCTACTAAATTTAGGCTTAATTACTTCTTCTTTCTTCTTCTTCTTCTTCTTCTTCTTCTTCTTCTTCTTCTTCTTCTTCTTCTT
>NW_023270305.1:5202671-5246419 GCF_011800145.1 Mirounga leonina
TAATTTTGATTTCTTCTTTGATTTGTTCAGGAGCATGTTGTTTAATCTCCACATATTTGTGAATTTCCACTTTTCTTCTTATAATTGATTGCTAGTTTCATACCATTGTGGCCAGAAAAATATGCTTGATGTGATTTTAATCTTCCTGCATTTGTTAAGACTCATTTTATGGCTGAATGTATGATCTATTCTGGAGAATGTTCCATGTGTGTTTGAGAAGAATGTGTATTCTGTTGCTGCTGGATGAAATGTTCTGTAAATGTCTGTTAGGTCCATCTGGTCTAATGTGCAGCTCAAGTCCAATGTTTCCTTAATGATTTATTTTCTGTCTGGATGATCTATCCATTGTTAAAAGTTGGTATTGAAGTACCCTTCTATTATTGCTTTGCTGTCTATTTCTACTTTCAGATCTGTTAATATTTGCTTTATATTTTTAGGTGCTCCAATGTTAGGTGAGAATTCTGGTGGTAATTCTTAAGAATTGTATGCCTTCCTTGATCCGGAAAAACCAGGCCAGGTTCTGACAGCTTCCTGTTTGCTTTCCTTAGGGTGGTGCTGAATGCTCAAGTTTGTGTGATTTCTCTCAGTCCTGCAGAGTCAGGCTAGCTTTCTGTACATGCTCACTAGCTGTCTGCAAAAGCTCGCCTTCATTGGGTGCACTCAGGGAGCTAGGGATGAAGGGTTTCTGTCCCTTCAATGCCCTCTGAGAGCTCTGGCTGCTATTCTCCCAGCTGCTCCAAAGCCCCCAGTCATGGAGCTCACCTCAGTGTTCTGAATGGGCTTAGAAAGAAGTGGTCTCTTTAACACAGTTGGGGAAGCCATGTGATCATTCACACACTCTCACGTTCCCCTATAGGTGAAATCCCAGCTGAGAAGGTTTCTCTTTGCACTAAATTGTGCCACTTTAAGGGAGGGTTGATGGAAGTAAAGTAAAACTGTTCCTCTTACTCCCTTTGATACATCCAATCTTAGATATCTTTTTGCTCCAACAGTGTGCTAGAACTTCTCCACTGGACCCCCAGACTTCCAAAAGGTAACCTCATCCATGGGTGATGGTCTAAATCAGTGTTGTTTGGCAGGAAGATGGTAGAAGACTTATTCTGTCATGTTGATGATGTTGCCGCTAAAACATTTTTTTTTTTAAAGATTTTATTTATTTATTTGAGACAGAGAGAATGAGAGAGACATAGAGCACATGAGTGGGGGGGGTCAGAGGGAGAAGCAGGCTCCCCGCCGAGCAGGGAGCCCGATGCGGGACTCGATCCCGGGACTCCAGGATCATGACCTGAGCCGAAGGCAGTCGCTTAACCAACTGAGCCACCCAGGTGCCCGCCGCTAAAAACATTTTAAGGGAAGATTTCTATAAACAGAATTCTGACATTTTAGTGTAGTAAAGTGGATCCATATTATTTTATAGTTAACATTGTATGGTCTTAAGAAATTTTTATTATGCTGAGGTCAAATATGCTTTCTCTTATATTTTCTTCCAATTTTTTTTGTAATTGTGTTGTTGACAATTAGGCCCCAAAAGAGCTGTTATTTGTGTATGGTGTGAGGTAACAATCCCACTTAAATTTTTCATGTAAAAAATAATTTTTCAGGCCTATTTTCCCTCCTTTCCACTGTGATCTTCTATGCCTCTTTTGTCATAGGTGAAAATTCATATATGAATAGATCTGTTTCTGTGCTCTTAATCTAACTCCCTCATGGACCTTATTTTCTATACAAGCCTTAGAGTCAGGATGATGAAAAGCTAGTATCTGGTGTAACGTGGGCATTTATAGTTATTAAGAATTGATCAAGCATTGTATTGGGCAACTTATATGCATTTTATCCTTTAATCCTGGAAATGTTCTCTGAATTATCCATCATTATCCATACATCACACATGAGGAAATTAAAGCTCTGGGAGATGGTGTGACTTGCTTTATCTCAATCAGCTTGGAAGTGGTGGAGGCCAGGATATGAATCCAAATTCTGTGTCTTTCTATTATACTATATTGTTTTCCTAAATCATCCAAATTAAATTAATTCACAACTTTAAGCATTGGAGTGGGACTGAGATCAATGTAAGAATAATTCTATAATTTCATTTAGGCTTTTCTTCTAGTTGGAAGACAGACTTTGGAACACAGAGCGAGGATGAAATATGCAAGCATCTGGAGGCTTGTCCTTGGCATTCAGATAATGGGCTTTGGGCCACAGACTCATTCTGCCACCTACCAGCTGATGGGGTTGGGTAGTCACATACCACCAGGCCTTGTTCTCATTGGCTGCGGGGGGAGGGGGGTAAGGTGGAACCCCTGGCAACATGCTGGAATGAAAAGAGCAGAATCCAGAAAGGTTGCAATTCACTTCTGGTGCTCCCGTTTACTTGTGTATACTTGCAGAACTACATTCCCTCTCTGAGCTTTACTTCCATATCTATAAAATAGGGAAAATGGCCCTCATCTTGTATGGCTGTTGTCAAAACTGGAAATATCTATTAAATGTCCCATACTGCGATGTGCACACATTAGACAATTCATAGATAACTATCGTTTTCTTCTCCTTGCTCCTAAGCTCCTTCTCACTTCTACCAATTTTCCACAAATACTCTTCCCTGTAGGGATACTGGTTTTGCAAGTGAGAATTTCAGCTCTCTTGAGGACTCCAACCACGAAGCACAGGCTTACTACACTCACCCCCCAAAAAGGTCAGATATTTATGGTGTTCCCAGTACATTGTCAAAGGAGAAACCATCCCTTGCAGGACAGGGAGAACATTGCAGCTTCTTAGCATGGTCCTTGGCTGTATTACATTTGCTTTCACACATTCATAAGAATGAAAGATTAAGCCATAAGATACTGGAGGGAAGATGAACCTCTGGTGTCCACTGACTCAGCCCACTTATTGCCCAGAGAGGGCAAGGGAATCACCTAGGACCACACAGTGATCCATGGTGGGCCTCTTGCCTGCCCAGCTGCTCTGCTACCACAAGCCAGCTCTCAGCATCCCTACTAAACATTTGACAATCACTTCTTATTAAGAATCAGCTATTCCTATGCATTTGCTATCTGGACTCTATCTCATCTTTTAGCTTCAACTGAGAAATGGTTACCAAAAGGTTCAACAGTCTTCTAACAGCAACTACATGCCCTAAATGATAGTCAAAATATGCGAAGTACTTATTATTTGTAGGGCACTATTTACATGCTTTGTAAATTCTAGCTGGCTTAATGCTCACAACAGTGCTATAAAGCAGATACTGTTATCATCCCAGTTTTGGAGATGAGGTAGCTGAGACATTGATATATCGCATGACTTAGTCACTTGGTTCCCATATTTACATTTTAACCACGTGGATACAGTGCTTATTTGCTCTGATACATAAGAACACACACTATAATCACACAAAGGGGCACAAGAAATTTATTGTTCAAAAAAACAAAAGTTGGGTTTTAAGATAGCTAGGAAACTCAGAGTTAGGTTCAAGATATATGGCATCACTGTGCTTACTTTCTATTTTTCTCCCTTGACTGACTTTCCAAGGTGAGAGTTCCAAGCTAATAGCTCAATGACCAAAATGGACTGTTATTCAAAGAAGCTTGGGGAGTCCTTCCTGGTCAATTTATGACAAAAATGTATTTAAAATGGGTCTGAAATGGCAAGGAGACAAGCTCTAGGAAATCTCCAATTACAGATATTAAATATCAGAAATAGACAGCCTAAGGTAATTTCATTAGTAAACATATATGCATATCATTAAATTCATGTAAGTTTCACATGTACACTATAACTTTGTGTTATAGAAGTAAGAGTCCCTCATTGTCAGACTGGAATACATTATCTGAGTCTTGTAGTTATGAAGTCCCTAAGGGAAGCAACAAACAGTAATGATAGCTTATAAAATTAGTCTCTAAACACCCTTCTCAACTTAACATTAGTAATTATCCTTACCAATTGCCTCAATACTTACTGGTTTTTACCCACTGCTTAAATATCTATCAGTCTTCCACTATTTTTTAGATATTATATATTAGAAACTGCCAACTCTAGCATCCAAATCAATTACAAAGTGAGATTAGTCATTTTGTAAAAAATGTGAAATTTTATGAACTTCATGAAAGTAGTATGAGGTACTGCTTGGATCATATATACAAAGATGTTGACAAGTTAGTAACTGGCAGAGACCGTCCAGTTCAATATAGAAGAGAAACCAAGAAAAAATTAAAGACAGGATAGGTGTTCAAAGGAGATTTAAACATCAAAGCACCTTGGAGAAATTAATCAAATATTTGACTTTTGTATTTGCTAAAAATATGATCTTCTTTATTATGATGCAGTAAACCCCACATGTGAATTGGAAAATGTTATAATAAACTACAATTTTGCCTAGAAAAAACAATGCCCCCCTCAAATTTTAAGATTTATTTTTTTGCAACTATAACCTTTTGTTAAACATAAGCTTAAAAACTTGTTCTAATTTTTTTTTTCATTTTTAATACAATTCGCAACCAAAACTTACCTCTCCCAGATATATCCCATAAAATGATGTCCCTATATTAAGTTTAAATCACTTTAAATTTATCTTTTCACAAACCCATTATTCTTGGTTAGTGAATTCCCTTGTATTTAAATGTAAGCATAAATTACACTACTGTATAATTGAAGGTAAGTTACACTTGGAACAGAATTCTTAGCAAATAGAGAAATGCAAGTATCAATTCAATTAATAAAGAAGTACTTATTAAGAGTCTATAGGAGCCCCATGATCAGAAACTGAATCATCTGATTATATTTAGGGGTTTATATTCAGAACATAACTCTTCATTATCTTCCCTGATCTGTGTACAGACAACAAACAAGAAATAAACAGAAATGTTTCTGGTCAATCCAAACAAATAATAGAAGCTCTCAGTTGTGTGTATGTCTTGGTCTTGATGCCATAACAAAGTACCATAAATTGGATGGCTTATATACAACAGACTTTTAATAATTGTGATCTTGGTGACTTTTTTCCCCCCTTGGAAGATGGAGTTTTGAATTTTGAACAGCATATTATCTTGATGGAGAAATTTTAGTGAAGCCACCTTTTTTCCATAAAAATGGAAGCCAACACCCCAGTAAAATACAGTTCTTCCATTTGGGTGTGGTATCCCCTAAAGGGAGAGAACACATTTATTAAGTGGGTACATCTTTCCTTCTTTGTCATTCAGATCCAGATCCATACCAGTCTGTTTCTTTCCTTCCTTTTCCTTCTTTTCTCCCCCTTGTGTCTTTCTTCTTCCTCCCTCGATTCCTTCTCTCTTTCTCTCTCTCTCTCCACCCTCCATCCCTTCCTCCCTCCCTCCTTCTCTTTTCCCCGTCCTCTTTCTTTCTCTCCTTCTCTCATTTCTTAAATCCTTTCCCCCTCTTTTCAAACTTGAGTTCAAAGCTAGGCTCTACCCCTCATTAGCCTGATGAGGTCATCTACTCTATGAGCTGCATTGTCTTTATTTTTATTTATTTATTTTTTAAATTTTTATTTATTTGACAGAGAGAGACACAGTGAGAGAGGGAACACAAGCAGGGGGAGTGAGAGAGGGAGAAGCAGGCTTCCCGCCGAGCAGGGAGCCTGATGCGGGGCTCGATCCCAGGACTCCGGGATCATGACCTGAGCCGAAGGCAGACGCTTAACAACTGAGCCACCCAGGCGCCCCTGCATTGTCTTTATTTTGAAATGTGGCTAATAACACCTACATAGAAGTGCTTTTGTGAAACTGTAAATCATCTGGCACAACACTTAGCACATAGTAGGTGTTCGAAAAGGGCACGCATTACTATAGCTGTTTTTTTCCTTTCAAATCTTTCTCTCTCTCTTTTTCTCCCACTTGTTCTTGGTGGGTGGAAAGCCACGCTGCTGAGAAGGTGTTCTACAGCTCATAGAAGTCCTTAGATGCCTGCATTCCTCCAGGAAGAGGGGTGATTTTTTTTTCATTTCTCCAAAGCCAACCAGGTTGAGCTCAGAGGACTGCACCAGCTGAGGTCTGCTTCTGTGTCCAACATTACTGTATCATTGAAGATTGAAACGGAGATCCAATTAAGAGGCTGCTTAGACTTGTCCGCTATAATTAAACATATTGTGATTCAGTCTGGACTCTGGAAAGTGCCTCAGATGCTTAAAACCAAGAGGTGAATATGAGAAGTAACTTGCCTGGTACTAGATAATGTTGGTACCATTGGTAGCTAATAGCTTATCATTTATACAATTACACCATTATTTTTCTTGATGCGTTAAATAACATTGTGGAGTAGTTATTATACTCATGTATAAAAGAAAACTGAAATTCGAAGAGAGAAGGTGATTGTTATGACCCAGCCCTTGTGCATAGTTCCAGATTTCCTCAACTACCTGCTTCATTGTATTGGTCAGTGCCACTCCCACTTAGTTGCCCCTTCACTTCCAGACTTGGAGGAAATACCACACAGTGGGCTGTGATGTGGCTTTGAGCCATCACCCAGAAGTTAAATGACGCAAGACCAAAGCATAAGGACATTATCAGCTCCCTGTGGAATGAACCTTGACCAATGAGATAGGAAATGGGAGGAAGTAGGTGGGTAACTTTTCCATTCTTTCTCCCCTTTGTGGATGGCTTCAGGCTGCAGATTTTCTAGCAAACTGCATGAGGTTGCTTGGGCTGCCATAACAAAATAGTGCAGAGTGGGAGGCTTAAACAACAGCAATTTATTTTTCCGTAGTTCTGGAGGCTGGAAGTACAAGATCAATGTGCTATGGTCTTTCCTCTGCATGCACATCCCTGGTGTCTCTTCTTCTGTCCAAATTTTCTCTTCTTATCAGGACACCAGTCAGATTGCATTAGTGCCCACTATAATGACCTCTCTAAAGACCCCTTCTCCAAATACAGTCACACTCTGAGGTACCGGGGGCTAAGGCTTCAGCATGAATTTTGGGGAGCACAATTCAGCCTATACCACAAACCTTCCTGAGAAGCCCTGCATGGCAGCCAGGCATAACTTCCGAGTGAGCTGCTAGGTGCTGACAGCTCATGGGGAAGCCTGGCTAGCAGCGGGAGGTAAAGACTCTTATCACCTCTCATCACATTATCCTACACCTTCCTTACTTTACTTCCACCCTTGTTCTCAGTCTCACTGCCCTGGCCTTGCAATTCCAAATGAAGTAACAGCACTTTCATCCTTGCCTCAGGCTCTGCTTTCTAGAGAAACTGGGTTATCACAGTGGTTTATCCAAGGTGACACCCGAGATTGGACTCCAGCCCTTTAACTCCTCCTGATCTTTTCATTACCTCCAATTTGTCATTCATTCATCAATGTTTAATGGAAACTATGACATGCAAGGAATTGCTGGGCACTAAGGAGATCCTGCGAGGAACAAAAATAGCCTGAAATCAGGGTCCTACCATTGTGTGGGGAGATATAACCACGCACAGCATAAGGACACAGAAACATGAAAGCACTCTTATGTACTTACTGAGCAAAGGCAGGCCCCTGTCTCATAGAAAACTTTTATATTATTATTCCTAGATGCCAAATTCTAGCATATTCCATGTGGTGGATAGAAAAGGCACTATATGTAAATAAAATTCAAATAACTAGAAACTATACACTAACAGGGCTGATATAATATCTAAGCTGGATAGTCATGTTAAAGACCAAGGACTTATGATACCTGCTCATTACACAAACCTTCCAGAGGGGCCCCACACGATGGCTGACCACAGTTCCTGAGTGAGCTGTTATGTTTACTAACAACTCATAGTGAAGCCTGGCCAGCAGGGTAGTAAAATAAACAAGACTAAAGATTAATAAAGTTTTTTATTATATGAAGAACCGGTACCTAGTTTGGAAAATCAGCAAAGAGTAGTAACAAAAAAATAATGTAAAAAATAAGACAAATGACCAATAGATACATAAAAATATATTTAAATGTTTTCAATAAATATGTGAAAACATATGAAAAATTCTGTCTTGGACATAATCAAAGCAACATTAATATTTTTCACATAATAATTTGGTAAAGATGAAAAATGGTAACACTACTTAAATTGGTAAGGGTACAATGAGATGACTATTTACACATGTTCATTACCATTAAGAATTAAAATTGGTCACACTTTCTGGAAAGGAATTAGAAAGTAAGTTTCAAATGTTCAGTTAGTTTAAATTCATTGAGTCAGTATTATTTCATCTATATATGTAGAGAATTAAATAGTTTTGGACCAGAAACCCCAATACAGAATTTTTTGTTGTATTTTTTAAAAGATTTTATTTATTTATTTATTTATTTATTTATTTATTTATTTGAGAGAGAAAGAGAGAGAGAAAGTGAGAAACAGCATGAGAGAGGAGAGGGTCAGAGGGAGAAGCAGGCTCCCTGCTGAACCGGAGGCAGTCGCCCAACCAACTGAGCCACCCAGGTGCTCTTTTTCTTTGTATTTTTAATGAATATTTCTTAAATATAGAGAAATACAAATAATAAAATAAGAAGCAATAATGTGCTTATCACTAAAAATTTAAAGAAAAGATTAATATTTTGTCACATTTGTGTCTTTTTTTTTTTTTAAGATTTTGTTTATTTGGCAAATTGAGAGAGAGAGAGCACAAGCAGGGGGAGCAGCAGAGGAAGAGAGAGAAGCAGGCTCTCCACTGAGCAGGGAGCCCGATGCGGGACTCGATCCCAGGCCCCTGGGGTCATGACCTGAGCTAAAGGCAGATGCTTAACCAACTGAGCCACTCAGGCACCCCTCATGTCATGTTTTTAAAAATAGAAAATTTTCATGTGAAACTTGTGTCCTCTTTTTTCCCATCCTAAGACCTATTCTCTTCTGTCCCCAGAAGCAACCATTAAAATGCCATTAAAAATTTCATATATATCCTTCTTTTGTACTTCTAGATACATATATTTACTTCTGTACCTCTGTATCTGTTATATGTAATTTTTTAATTTAAAGACCAACATAATTTCATAAATTGTTATATTTTCCCAATTGGTTTCAAGTTTTTTTTTTTTTTTTTTTTTTTTACAATAGGTCTTTAATTCATTTATTTAACAAATTCTTATGGGGCACCTATTATGTGCAGATACTATTCTAGATACTTAGGCTACATCAACTAACAAAACAAAGATCCTTGAGTTCAAGGAACTTACCCTCTAGTGGAGGGAGATAGACATATACAAAAGAAATTTTCAATAAGAACATTATATAGTACTTAGAAAGCGATCATGCCATGGAAAGGTAATGTAGAGCTGAATCAAGAGAGATGGGATTTCAGGGTGAGCAGATTTTCACTTTAAGTGTGATGATCTGGGTGGGTCTCCTGGAGAAGGGGATGCTTGAGAAAAGACTTGAAGAAGGTGAATGAACGTGCCAAGTGGTGACCTGTCGAATGGCTTTCCAGGCAGAGGGAATAGCATGTGCAAACACCCTGAATGAGGGAGTGTGCCTGGTGGTTGGGGTATTTAAGGAACAGTGAGGAGGCCAGTGGAGTTCGAGCTGAGTGGGGGTCAGAGACCTTACAAGAACCAGGTAGTGGAGTGCCTTGGTAGGCTCATACAAGGTAAGCTCATACAAGGACTTGGCCTTCTATTCAGTCCAGTGGACAGTCATTGAAGGAAGTTCTGAGCCAATGAGTAATTTGGTCTGACAGAGTTCGAAACCTCTCTGTACCTTGAGAACAGAATGTAGATAGTGGTTGTGAAGGCACAAACACCTACTGTATTTATTCAGGCAAGAGATGATGGTGGTGTGGGCCAGGGCGGTATTAGTAGGAATGGTGAGAAGAAGTTAGATTTTGGATATATTTTTAACATTGAGCCAACAGGATTTCTCTGATGGATTGAATGTATTAAGTAAGAGGAAGAATCAAGAATAATTCCAAGCATTTTAGCCTAAGTACTTGAACTGGTGCATAAGCTGCCATCACTTGAATTGGGGAAGGCGATGGGGAGTTCAGAAGTGTCAATCTTGTTAAGTTTGAGATATGATTAGTCACTCAAATGGAGAGGAATCCATCCAGAATTAATTTTTGTGTTTGGTTGGATGTAAGAATCTATTTATTTCCTCTGTAAGGGAATCAATGATCCTCAGATCATATATTAAGAGATCTACATTTTTACCACTGATTGACAATTTACAATGCAGCTATGATCTCCTCAGATATCATTTATGTGTGGATCTTTTGTGGGACATCTTTTTATTGTTCTTATTATTACATTGGTCTGCATGTCTTAATTAACTATGCTGTCTTTACCTTCTAAGTAATTACCTTCTATTACTTTAAGTCTTGACATCAGATAAGGTGAATCTTTCTCTTGTCTTCATTTTCTTCATTGTCTTGAACTTGAACTTCATTGACCAGAACTTTCCAACATTTCTTGGAGCATGACACATTTAGGGTCTTGCTTGTTTTTTCCTGGTTCCCTGGGCCAAAAGAAATACCTACCACTTGTGTTTATTACATGGTAAGTTCCAAACAACTTGATGAGTTTTTATGTTCTAACAACTTTGCAGCCATTTGAAGAAGTAATGCACATAAATTGAAAGAAAAAAACAGTATTTTTATAATCGTCTTTAAATACCACAGTTACTTACTAATAGAATGTGTGTGCCTCTTGAGCACTGCACATCTTCTTAAATCTTGGAATGAGGCTAGATACCAACACCCTCATTTTTTTGTTATACATTTGTTTTTGTGAGGTCCTTGCTTTTTATCTCAGCAACCAGTGAACATCCAATTTTGCAAGTATCATATCATTGATGATAATGCAGTATGATCTAATGCTGAAACTAAGAATGGTCCCCAGCTAGTACTAGTATGTAGGATACCCAACAGATGTTGCTGGGTTTCCCTTGAAATTTTTAAACATCCCACAACACCTTTGTGAGCTTTTTTCCAGTGCCCCAACTGCCTCGGTGTACCTTTTGGAAACTACATATCTTAGTTATTTTTGGACGTTTTCTGAACATAAGAATTTGTCAAGTTTCACAAAAATACCTGATAAAAATTTGTTTGGAATTGTACTGAATTTGTAGAGTAAATCAGACATAATTGAGATTTTTGTGATATTATGTCTTTTCATACATGGAAATGATACATTTTATTCTTATTTTGGTCTTTCTCCATAATGGCTTTGCATCTTTTTCTTTGTATTTATTCCTTACAATTTTTTGTTACTATTAAAAATGGGATGTTTTTCCTTTTCTTGTATAAATTTCCAAATGACCGCTTCTATTTATTTTATGTCTTGATTTTGTATTCAACAGTATTGAAAAACTTCCTGATCAGTTTTATTCCTTTGTGGATTCTTTTAGATTATTTATTCAGACTACTGCATTATTTAAAAAGAAAGTTTGACTCCTTTCTCACTGTATGTCTTTTTGTTCCTTGTCCCCCCTTTTTCCTTGGTTTCTTACTCTCCATTGCTTAGGACCTCCTATATAATGGGGAATAGTAGATAATGGAAGGTAATAGCTAACATTTTTGTTTTGTTACTGATTTACTGGAAATGTTACCACGGCTTCATCATACAATATAATGCCACTCTAGTTTTCCCAAGTACTCAGGTTAAAGAAGGTTAAAGAAGTTCCATTTCATTACTTGTTTGCTTAGAAATAGTTTTATTCATTTTAGCATTAACAGTTATGGAATTTTGTCAAATGTTTTATCCCTGCAAATTATGAGATGGTCATATATCTTTGAATCCATTTTAAGGTAATTTTAATTAATAGCTTTTCTGATTGTAACCATCTCTATATTCCCATTAAATCCCAAACTTGATTTAATCTGATATGTATTTTATGTATTTTAAAAAATACATTACTGGATTTTTACATCTATATTTACTAGTGAGTTTAGCATATAATCTTATTTTTTTACAACACACTTGTTCTGTCTTTAGACAAAGCAAGCTAATTCTATAAAATGGGAAGTGGGGTTTCCCTAATGGATGTTGAATTTCATCAAATATATATATTTTTGCATATATTGAGATGACTGCATTGTTTTTCTAGTTTGTTAGTATGGCGAATTATATTGATTAGTTATCAAATGTTGAACTAGCCTTGTATTCCCAGGATCAGGTCCATTTGGTGATGATGTATTATTTTTCTTTATATATTACTGGATGGACTTTGTTAAAATTTTAAGAATTTTTGCATATATGTTTATGATTCAAGATGAACATGTATTTTTTAAATTAATTTATTTATTTGAGAGAGACAGTGGGGGGCGGTGGTTAGGTGGAAGAGCAGAGGGAGAGGGAGAGAGAAACCCAAGCAGATTCCCTGCTGAGTGTGGAGCCAGACACAAGGCTCTCGATCCCACAAACTTGAGATCATGACCTGAACCAAAATCAAGAGTTGGATGCTTAACTGACTGAGACACCCAGGCACCTCATATTTTTCTCTTTTTATCATATCTTTGAGTTGAAAATTTTTTTCCTCTACAATTTTTTGAAAGAATTTTGTAAAATTTTCATTATTATTTTTTAAATATTTGGTAGAACTCACCAGTAAAGCCATCTGGGCATGAAATTATCTGTGGGGAAGGTTTTAAGCTGTATTAAGTTTATTTAATTGATATATGGTTATTCTGATGATCTGCTTCTTCTTGAGTGAATTTTGGTAGTTTGTGTCTTTCAAGGAATTTTTCCTTTTCTCTGAGTTGTCAGAGTGTTTGGCATAAATTTCTTCCTAATTTTCCTTATTATTCTTTTAACATAAGTAGAATCTGTAGTAATGTCACCTTTCTCCTTTCTGATATTTGTGTCTACTCTCCTTTTTTCCTGATAAATCTGGTTGAAGTTTTATTAATTAAATAGACCTTCTCAAGAATTAGCTTTGTTTTCAGTAGGTTTCTCTGATCTTAAAATCACTACTTGATTGCTCTAGTATTAAAAAAGATTAAATACATGTAAAACACAACAGTGTCAGACATATTGTGAGCATTCGATGAATGATAGTTATTGTTATTCCTTTATAATTATAATCATCTTTCATTATGTTAATTTTCTCACATACTTTGGTAATTTTGGTTGCAAACCCATCTTGTTTGTGAATTTCATTTCTTCTTTTCTCTATAGGTTCTGACAGTTTTATAGTGTCCTCTCCCTGGTGCACTTAGTGTTCCTTGTTCAGAATTAGGTCATATATTAGCAACTTGAATTTTCATTCCACAAAGATGTTATAAATAGGTTTTCAGAACAATGGCCACCTAGGGCAAGCAGATACCTCAGTTCCCTCTCAGTCCCTCAGCAACAATTTATTATCTGCTGCAGTTTTGGGTAGGATTTGTAGCTCTTTGCACCTCCTATTCACAGGTAGTGGACCCCCCCCCTTTTTTTTCCCATAAGGAAACTTTCATAGCACAACTCCTTGGATGGAGTAATGGAGGTGGGAAACACTAACTTATACTATGCTGTGAATGGCATCTCTAGGAGTTGTACAGTGCACTATCTGCCCAAGCACACATGGTAGTCATACTTATTCTGGTCTTCCACATTTACATTGTGGTTCTGGAGTTCAGTAAGATTATATTTCAGCTTTCTAGTGATCTATTTCCACAATTTATGGCTTATGGAGTTAATAGCACTATTTTTAAGCACTACTGTTTGATATATTTGTAATCATTTATCCACTATTAAATATGTGGAGTGCAAGGGTGGGATGAAGTGGTTTATTTGGGAACTCAAAGCCTCATCTTGACTGGAAGCCAGCATTAACTTGAATAGTAACAATTTTGGAACAACCTAAATATCCAAATAGTTAACACGGTTAACTAAATTACATTACTTTCATAGTACGGAATTTATGTAGCCTGTCAAAGTTATTGTATGGTGACTAACAAAACATAATAAAATAAAATTTTAAAAAAATATGTTTTTGAAATAATTTTCATATCATTTGAAAATATCAATGTTTTAATGTTAATTGGAAAAATAAGGTTTTTAAACTGTATGTGTACTATAATCTCAACTAGGTGAAAATAAGTATATAAAGAACCTGGAAAGAACTATTGTGAAATCATACCTACAGTTCTCTGAATGGTGTTGCTATGCATGGTTAAATTTCTAAATAAATACTTTTATAAACTTTAGGTTGTTTTATAATAAATACATGTTGCGTCGATTAGCCAGAAAAGCATGACTAATATAATAAAAGCAACAATCCACTCATTGCATTGGGTTTTGCTTGAGAAAGCACTAAGTCAATTCTGTAACCAAATCTAGGGATTTTCAGGCTCAAATGATGCTTTCAGCTGGATGGGATGGCACTCATGCTCCTGGACCTCCGAGACCATGGTTACATTCTATGTTGGTCTGCCTCTTCTTGAACCATGTCTGTGCATGCATGGGCTACATGCTCAGCAGATCATTTCTGCCTTGTTAAGGAACTCCGATGGCTGTTTATGTCATCTCCACCACTACAGGACAAAGTACATGTGATCCAACACCAGCATACACCCTACAGATACAGGAGCCACTGCACACAGCAGGGGCTTAATACATCTTTGCTAAAATCATCCTCACTGGCGTAATTCTAACTTTCTGCCTCTGCCCAGGATGAGATGAAAGGAGGACAAAAAGTAAAAAGAAGTGGTTTGATAAGATAGTTGAATTCTGTGTTTTTTTTTTTTTTTTAATGTCTACTTTTGCTGTTACAACGTTTTGTGCAATAAAATAAGATGTAGCATGAGTTTTTAATTCTTTTGATTCCTCTCAGTCAGGGCTGCGGTCGAGTTCTTGTTCCTAGAGGCCTAGGTTCAAATGCTGGCCACTTCAACCCCAGTGTAACTGTAGCAAGACACCTTATTCTTCAAGTCCCACACCGTTTGCTGTAAAATAACAATAATAATACTAGCTTGAAGGGTTGGTATGAAGTTCCATCAAAGGCACCTAGGTAAAGCCTCTTGTGCATAGCAGTTAATACATGAGAGAGCTCTTTCCTCCCATCCCCCAGTATAAAGGCAGGTGGGTTTATGCAGTAAGTCCACTTTGGGTTCCATCAGAGGGGTCTTTGCTACAGCTGAAGGGTTTCCAGCCTGAATTCCAGAATAGCTCTATCTAGATGAGCAGACACTCTTCTTGTTAACGTGGCCTCCACTGAGGACACACACTTCAGAGAACTCAAGAGCTTGGACTGTGGATTGCTCTGTTCCAAGGGAATTTCCTCGGGACTATGCAAGGCACCTTTTTTATTTCTCGAACACCTCTGCCACTGCCTTTCATCTCAGGGCCCAGTAGAAGAGAGTTTGATTGGAACTGTCAGCATCTCTAAGGAGGCCACTTAAGAGTCATTTGAAGAATTCCCACACCCAAGAGCATCTCAGAGTGGCTGGGAAGATCCAGGCAACCTTGAACCTAAAGTCCATGTCTTGCCCCAGACTACTAGCTTTTTAACTAAAAAGGGGCTGGTCTGTGTGGGGATTGTCAAAGGGGTTCTCCATGTCTGAGTTAGTGGTTTTGCGTCTCATCACAGTAGCGGGAAATTCCATACCGACTCATCAGACAGGGAGTTTTTTTTCTGCATAAAACATTATCATCATGAATTATTATATTGACATATATGTAATACATAGAAAATAGCATCAAGTAACAAACTCCTATTATGCTCCAGGCTTTCTGTTGGAAGCATTACTTACCTCATAGCTAACCTTCTACAAGATACCTATCACCACCCTGCAAAGTAGGAATTAGGGTCTCCATTTAGAAATGCGAAAACTGAGGTTCACAGAGTTAAATGACATTCCAAATTGAAAAATTTAGGTCTATTTTATTTCAAATCTTGTGCTTTTGAAAAATGAATCTAACTGTGTCTCAATAAACACAAAGGTAGTTTGAAGGGGGAGAAATATGGGCAGTTGCTAATATTGAGAGCCAAGATATGGGGAGAAAAGCCAATTTCCCTGGGTTGATGTTTGAGTTAAAAGGTTCTTGCTGGTATGAGCCACAGTTATACCAGCACCAATTAGAGTCAAGTGTAATGAAAAATAAATACAGCTGAGCTGTTAGACTAGCTGCTATGGTCCAGCATCTGTCAGCACTTCTATTATACACTGAGTTTTTTCAAGGAATTATAAGGGCTGTAAAAATGTATGCTATGGTGGAACTTGGCAGAAAAAAAAGAAGTTTCCATTTAAAGAGCTTTTCAAATATATTTTCTAAAGTTTCAAAAAATTAGGTTTGACACTTTAGTCATGAAGTTAGCAACCATTTAAATAGCCCAACACCTTTTAATCAACTGCTGGAGTGAGAAAGTACTCAGCACCAGGACATACGCCTCCATGGGGGTTCCCTCAGCCTCTGTCAGGGGCCTCTGCCTCGGCACTTTCTCCCTGACCGTGCTCTTATTGGTCTCTACAGCTGCCAGAAATAGCAGCATCAGGCCCCATGTTCCAGGGACTGAAGGGAAGGCCAAGAGTGCCCAGCAAAGACCTTGGTTGCTAGTGCTCAGGAGGCATTACATCCGGCGCACCACGATGATCCTCAGAAACCCAATTCAAACCAGAGCTCAACTTTGTTGCAGTGATCTCCAGGCTGGAGGCTAACAGTCATCACAGTGAGGGCAAGGGAAAGGGGCTAAAGTTGAGGCGGTGGGGGGCGGGGGCGCCAGGGAAGCTTAAGAGAGTGAACCTAGGGGCTACCTCGTCAGGCTGCAGAAAAAAGAGAGTCAGAACATCTTGTTCTGGTTTTAGTCAGTTAGAAGAACTCTAAACTTGAAGATAGAAGATCATGGTGCTATGGTCTGAGTGTGCACCCCTGAGATTCATGTTGAAATCCGAATCCCCAAAGATGATGATATCAGCAAGGGGGTACTTTGGGAGGCGACTAGGTCATGACGGTGGAGCCCTCCTGAATAGGATTAGTGCTGTAATTTTTTTTTAAGATTTTATTAATTTGTTTGTTTATTTATTTATTTATTTATTTGAGAGAGAGAGAGAGACAGGGAGAGAGAGAAAGCAGGGGGAAGAGCAGAGGGAGAGGGACAAGCAGACTCCAAACTGAGCATGGAGCCCGACTCGGGGCTCGATCCCATGACTCTGAGATCATGACCTGAGCTGAAATCAAGACTCAGATGTTCAACCGACTGAGCCACCCAGGCGCCCCAGGGATTAGTGCTTTCATAAGAGATCCTACAAAGCTCCTTAGCCCCTTGCGCTCTGTACAGAGGCAACCACGAGTCTGTGACCCAGAAGGGGGCCCTCAGCTGACTGTGCTGGAACCCTTACCTTGGACTTCCTGTCTCCGGAACCGTGAGAATTGAATTTCTGTTGTTTGTAAGCTTCCCAGGTTGTGGTCTTTTGTGACAGCCGCCCCAACAGACGAAGACACGTGGTGTGGCCTCTAGCTCTGCCGCAAGCCTGTCTTCTGACAATGTGTATGCTGCCTCATCATTTGGGGCCTTAGTTAATAGAATTCTGAATGGAAATGGTAATTTTTATACAAGTCACAGATTTGTGGGATAAGAAGATAATGTGTGTGGAAGTACTCTGTAAACTTTAAGGAACTTTGCAGAGATAATGAGTGATAATCATACTGTTGTGTTTGTTGCTCTCTTCCTAAGGGTCCTCTCCAAATAGCCACGGACTGTGAAGGACAGAAACATGAGTGGGACACGTTGTCTGCACACAAAACCCTAAATAGCAGTGGGACTAAAGGGTATATTAACAAATGTCCACATCCAAGACCGATGGGATAAAGCCAGGAGTCAGTGGGCTGCACACAAGCTGCCTGCCCTCAAATTTCACCAGAAAATTTCTGGCGAGAAGAGCGAACGTTAAATCCCATCTGGGAGCTTCACTTATCCAGAATCCCAGCCTTGCCCATAGATCTAGTCATGCAGGGTCTCGGTATTTCTTGTTGTAAATTCACAACTAATGCCATGGTCAGCACTCAAATAATGTTTCTGCAGAAACCAGACATGGACAGGGTGGATACCCATGGAAGTAACGTGCTCAAACTTGACTCAGTTTGGGCTCCCTGCGGAGCTTCTTAAAACACAGAGACTCTGAACCTTCCCACAAAGATCCCCACTCTGTAGGCAATAGCCCTAGAATCTGCATTTCTAAGAAATTCTCCAGAACGTTCTGTCAGAAATGGGCCACATGGCCACACTTTGAAAAATGCTGACTTAGACTTCTCTGAAGCAGCCACGGGAATCCCAAAGGTCAGAGCTAGAGATCTCTAACATAACTTCCTCATTTTATTGCTGAGGAAAACTCTGAAAAGGGGAGCAGATCAGTGTTCACTGGGCACGGAGTCTATGTCAATGTTGTGCCCCATTCAAGGTAGGCTCTCTCATTTCATCTTCGTGCTGTGTCTGAATCCTTCCACTGAAGGCTTTTGATGCATTCCAACTTGGGATCAGTGCATTCATCTGCTTCTCTACCCTAACACCTGGTAGCTGTAGGACTAAAAAGTAAAAATAAGGAGTCTGGAACCACTGCATGATCATGTGTGTCATTATCAATGGGGCCCTAAGAGCCACTTACCAATCATTTAATTTGGGGGGATTACTTCCTTTCTCATCGCTCAGGGAATACTTTAACATCTACTTCTCTCTTCATGCTCCCTATCTCACATCAGCTTTTCGATCTCTCTCAAAAAAAAAAAAATCCTGCTCTATTCCTATCTTCATTCCATTTCTTTATGAAGAAAATTACAACCATAAGTCATAGTCTCCATCAAATTTCCAACCATCGCCACAGATTTATCTAAAACCATCCCCTCTCCATGTCCTTTTCTCTAGGCTCTAAAAGTGGGACTCTTTTCTCCTGCTTAAGGACATCTTCTCCTACGCCTTGGACTTGAGTTTTCCCACCATATTGGGTTTGTTAATTTCCCACCAAGCCCATGTCTTGTCATCTTTCTGTTGTTCTGTCCTCAGAAACATTTTCAAGCCTCTGCTCTACTGAAATATAACCTCTTCTGATATATGCCTTTAAGCCACTGTGTAATCTCTCTTCTTTTCTCTCATCAGAGCTTTTTGAAAGATTATTCTATTCTTTCACCATTCCTACCTCCCCCATTCACCATTTAACCTGTTTCAATCTGGCTTCTAGTCACTTTCCATTAGTCAAATTCATTTTGCTAAGGTTACCGAGGATGCACTTTTGGCCAAATCCAGTGGATATTTTCCAGTCCTTCTTCATTTGTAATGTAGAGAGATAAATATTTATCTCATAAAGTTGCTCTAAGGATGCGTGTATGTACCTATGGGAACAGCTTGGTATAGGGCCTGGCATAGAACAAGCATTTAATGAATGGTTCCCTTTCCCTTTCTCTTCCTCCTCCTCCTCATTATCATTATTGTTATTGTGATCATTATTTCTGGGTCTTCCATTTGTATTTGACACTATCAACCATTCCTGTCATTTGGGAAACTCTTGAATTTTGTGACATCATGAATCGTGTCAGGCGTCCCTGTCTTCTCCCTTCCTCAAAGATTGGTGTTCCCCTGGGCTCTACCTTTCGCCCTTTTCTCATCCGGTTCGTGCTTTCCCTGGGTGAACTCCTACATTTCATCCTTTCAGCTGTCATCCTTATGCCTATAAATCCCACATTTTCTTGCCAACTCAGACCTGCTCCATGTCATATATCTTGTCCTCTTATACTTCAGGGCCTGGCACATTGGAGATACTCAAAACTTTGCTGATGCTCGAACTAAAGCCTCAGCGCATTCCCTTACACTGTAGTAAAGCCTGTGTTACAGCAGGCTTGGCCTCAATAGGACTGTGTGTGTGTGTGTGTGTGTGTGCGTGCGCACACGCACGCACATAGGGGAAGCTCTAGGCTCTGCTGTCATCTGTTGGAGATGGAGCACATTTGGCAAAACAGCTCCTTGAGGGAGGCACGTAGCCACCTTGAAAGAAAGGAAAGAATGAAGGAGAGGGAGTTGGGGAGGAGCCTGGGCCAGCATCAGGCAGAGGCGATTTAGAAAGCCTTCCTAATGATATGGAGGGTCCTTTGCCAAGTTACCTGCCTGCTTACCTACATCTCTAGTCCTTCCCTTTCCCTTGGGTGCTGTTGGAAGACAGGTGACCTCTCTTGTCTAAGGCCAGGTCTTCCAGTCTGATTATTCCCTTGAGTCTGCTCCTGCCAGAGTCACCAAGAACTTCTCCATTGCAGAGCCACTGGAAGTGTTTTATCTCCAACTTCTCCCTTGACTGTGTTCAAAACTCCTGACCCTCTCACTTCTCTTGGTTTCTGTCTTCCAATGCTGTCCAGCATGCTCCTCAGCCTTCTGCACTTGTTTAGATGGCGGTGTTTGGGGGGGAGTCACATTATCTTCCTGAAGACACTCTTTCTGAGCATTATCATCCATTCCGGGCTCCACTGACCATGTTTGTGCTGAAGGCTCCAAATATTTTTCCCAACTCCAGAATTTCTTCAGTGTCCAGGTGCATTGCCCTGCTTGTCCACTGGCATCTCTACATGGATATGCCACAGGGAGGCTTATGCCCCCCACCCTAAGCCTGGGTCTCTACCTGAATGACCCCATCTTTCTCATTTCCAAAGCCAAAAGCCTGGACATGATCCTTGACCTCTTTTCCCCAATTCATCGGGGCCAACTTGCACCTCTTTCCTGTGTGTGACAGCATGCTCTTCTCTTCTCTGAAGTCCTTGAGGGCGAGGACATGTCTGAGTCATCTGAGCATGGTAGCACCTAGCATGGTGCCAGAGACTTCCTAGGCTTCCAATAAATGTTAAATTAATGACTGATGGACTCTTTGAGATGGGTGTTGTCGTTGTGTTGCAGATGACCGAGGCTCAGAAAAGTTAAATAATGTAACCAAAGTCATGCAGTTAGCAAGAGAAGCCAACATTTGGACCTAGATCTGTCTAAATCCAGAATCCAAACACTTACATGTGTGTCCTGTGTCATATTAGGGATGTGGTACTCTTGAGGGCCAACATTCTGCCCACATTGATGTGAAGTCGAAAGCTAAGCATATAAGAAATATGCATTGTGAATTGAACTTGGAAACAGACTTTCACTTTAGTCTTCCAGGCTCTTAAATTCCATTTTGTCTCCGTGATGATTTCTGACACGTAGGTAAAACATTGTAGGATTTTCTTTCTAGTGCTTTCTAATCTGTGTGTGACATCACGAGTGATCTTTGCTACTAGCTAGGGTAAGCTCATGAGGTGGGGGTCCGGAAGAGTGGGGGGCATTTAATATAGGCTCTGGAGGATGGGTATGAGCCAGGCACTGGAAGCATGGAAGGATTCCAGGCAGCCTTGCAGACTGACAGTTTATAGTGATGGTAATCCATGTGCCTGGGATTTTCTATGCTAGTGCACTGCATTTTGAGTGTGGGTGCAGAGCCTATGGCTGGCTGGCTGGATCCAGGGTTTTAATCTTTCTAGATGAGTTTGAAGAAAGAACAGCTGAGGTCAGAACAAGCTGATGGAGAGGAAGCATTTACAGAGGACCCAATGAAGTTAGACGAACGGAATGATGACGCAGAGGGAAGAACAAGAAAAAGTTGGAAGATGGAGGAGATTGTGGCCAGAGATCTGCATTCACAGTTTCAGGGCTGGTTCAGGTCCAGCTAATGGTGAGTTGCAAGGTGAAGTCATAAGAATGGGTGGCTGAACTGGGGTAGAAGGAAATGTGATCGAGCTGATTCAGCAACTGGGAGATCATGTGTAGCTGAGGTCATTCCTAATGAGAGCTGCAGTTGGGGTGGAGAGCAATCCCGGGATCCAGGAGTCAAGGTCTTCAGGGGCCCGACATTGTTCAGGGAGCTGAGCAACTAGTTCAGGAGAGTTGATATTTATTATTCAAGATGGGAAGAAGGAGAATGTGAGCTCCTGTGCTAGGGACATGGTCTCAGCCCTTTGGTGCTTTAGCCATGGACACTTTTCAGGATGTTTTTGCAGTTCTGTGTGAATCAAATTCTTTCCAGAGCTGCTGATGGCACTGGTGCTGGGCTGATCACCTCGCTTGCCATCCACGTACAGCTGATGAAGGATATGGTCCATCCACCAATGGAGCCCTCAGCAGAGTCCTGGCCATGGGGCTGGGAACCACGATCCCTTGTCAGCCGGAGCAGAACTGTGCCATCGCTTGAGAAGACTACTTCCTGACATTCAAGGGCAGGTTTTATTTAGACACAGAATGAGCATGGCCATTGAAAAATGTCTCAGGACTTACCCCTGGAGACACCGGGGCCACAGAAAAATAAGATCGAGCGTTTCAAAGCCTTCAAAAGGAATGTCAGTGCCTATTCCCACCCTGAACGTGTGCGGGCCCCGTGTCTGAGCCTGATAAATGGGTGAATGCTGACGGCAGCCTCAGTCACTCACAAATGGAGCTTGGTTTAAAGTTCAAGTAATAACTGGATGGTGACCATTTGTCTTTGACCAACACTCCGCGTAAAAAAGGTTGCACATTTTTTCTAAAAGGCCGCAAATGTGGACAAATATTAGCTCTTGGAAATAAAGGGGGAAGTTATTCATTCACTCAGCAGCGTTTTCCAAGCCATCAATCTTCTTGGGATTTCTATTGCTTTAATCATCAAGGTTGTTTATTTGGAGCAATTTCTGAGAGAATAAAGGTACCTTTGGCCTTTATCTGCTGTCATCAAAGCATCCATTAGGGGGCTGGAGCCCTGTGGGGAGGCTCAAGGGATTACTCACAGAGGTTTTCTGAAACGCACAGGAATTCCGTGTTTTCTCCTCCCTGGTGCGGCCCTGGAGTTTACACTGTAATCTGAAAGGTTGGGTTTATCGTCAGGTTTAGACCATTTGAACAGGATTTTTGTTCAAGGCAAACCTGCAGATGAAAGCGTTCTCAGTGGCCTGGAACAAAGGCCTGCCAGCCTGGAGAAGTTGTGTGGTTGCTGACAGTCCCTGGGCCTGGTGGGGTGACATCCCAGCGGCCGCCAGGTCACGGGCAGAGGGGTCCTGGGAGAGGCTGGTGAGGGCTGACTGCCCTCCGCACCGTCGCCGGTGAATGTCGGCTGCGCTCCGAAAGCTGAAGTGCAGGGAGAGAGAATGGAAAGCAGGTGGACCCCGTGGGTGAGTGTGTGTGTACCCAACTCCCCCACGCCATTCACGGCACTCACACGGCATGTGAACATGCGCTCGCGCAGTGCACGCACACACGCTCCCACACGCGTGGGCACCACACTCATGCACACGCTCGCACAGCCCCCCGGGGGGGGCCCTGCTCCACTATCTTCCAGCTCTGCGTGGAGCACCCACCTCCCTCCCTCTGCTCGCCCCGAATACCCCGCCTTCCTCCATCTTCCTAACCCCACTTTTCCAGACCTCTTAGACCAGCCCTGCTGTCTGTAGAGACGGCTCAGAATGACAACAGGACCCCTTGCCGTGAGGGCCCTTGGCTCTCCCTTGGTCCTCCCTTGGCCCTGCTCCCCCCAGAGTCTCTCTTGGTGAGCAAGGGCTAGGAAATCTCACTGACTAGAATGTGCATGAGCATTTGCTCTGTTTCTCATCCCATGTGTGAGCAATGCTCACGAGGGCTTCTTCCCCAGGCTTCTCTGTCAGTGTTTTGCTATGTCAGCTGAGTTCTCAATGCTCATGGAAAAGCCAGGTCAGCAGTAATCGGCATGGAAGCACGCACGCACACACACACACACCCCCTCAAATCACAGGGACATCTATACTCACATCTGCGCATGCCATGGTGACATGTCCACACCCAGCAGGGAGATCTAACACATTCACACACCGCAGAGAGGAACACACTCACAGACCACAGGGACACACACACACACAGCCACACTGGATGTCACAAAGAGAAGAAATACCCCAGCGCCTGACTGTGCACATAACCATGGTCACATAGATGCATATAACCATTTGCAAGCTCCCTCTGGGAACCCTCACGAACAGACAGATCACGTGCACATACTTGTACACACTCAAATATGCAAACTCCCACAGATCCCCCAAGCCAGCCTGTGTCAGAAGTATTTCTGGAATGGCCCAGACCTGGAAGAGAGAAGGGCGGGTCTGTACCTGCCAGCTCGGCAGAAGAGGCAGATGGTGTAGAAGGAGGAGCTCCGCAGACTCTGGAGATCATAGGACACCAGATTGTGGGACATCAGGCTCCAGATCAGAAGGGGATCAGAAATCCCCTCCTGGGATGGCCCCGATGCCTAGACCAGAGAGGGAGGAGGGCCAGGCGCTTCACAGTGTGGGCCTTCACTCAGGCCCCGTGGCTGACTTGCCTTGTGGCTTTGAGCAAGGATCTCCCTGCTGTGAGCTTTAGGGTTCCCATCTGTAAAATGGGGCTAATGTGAGAAGCAAATGGACGAAACGGAGGTAGAGTGCTCGATAATATCACAGCTGCGAGATTCTTGGTGTCTTTGTTCCTTTCATGGCTGTGTGTGGGTGTGGATGGATGAGCTCGGAATCCAATGCCCAGCGCCCTTCTCTCTTATCCATGGGGTCCTGAGTTTTTTCCAGCAGTGTTTTCAGAACACATGTGATGCCTTGCTTTCTGTCTTCTGCCCTGGGAAGCTGTGGCTACTCTGTTTCTGGACCTTTGGATTTAATCATGTGTAGTGTCCCAAAGACTGGCCACAGTTCAAAGTGGACGGGATGCTTCTCCTCCTGGTTGTTTGATACCTAGGTGTGCAGCTTTTGGGAAGCTCTGCTTTGCACACAGTGCTGTGACAAGCCCTTGTCACACCATTCACTTATTTGTCCGTTTCCTCCTCTGGACTGTGAGATCCTGAGTCACCTTCATGCCTCTTCCTGCCTGGCCCTCAGTAGACAGTAGGTCTCCAGGGAGGACTTCCTAAGGGTTGAGGGAGGGAAGAGCACACAGTAGGCAAGCTGGAAGCTGGTGGCTCAGAGATCCCTGGATGGATGGTGACTGTTGTCAGAGCCCCCGTTCTCCCTCACAAACGCATCCAGGGCGTGGGAGATGAGATCTCTAAGCTGCAGCGCTTGGGGGGAGAATTAAGGAAAGCAGACTTTGTCTCCAAATGAAATGTGCACACCATCAAGAGCAAAGAGGGTTTGCTTTTCTTATTTTGGGGAGAGTCAGAAAGAGATATTGAAAAATAGAGCTCGGTCTCACAAATCTTGACCACTTGGAAAATGTGTTCTGATGGATTTTTAAATTATTATTTAAACGAAAGAACATTTTCCTAAACAAAATGTATTACTGTGACAAGAAGTTTAATTGTGACGTTTCATTGTCTTCCCACCTCATTCTTACGCTTTCCTGGAAGGATAGGGGGTCACTCAGAAAATGACTGAAGTCAGGACTTTCTTGAACTCAGTGCATGCATTTGCCTCGCGCTCTTAACAAATCAAGTGTGATTCAACCAGTGAAAGTACTAGAACGCTGCTCCCGGCATTGCTGTGGTCCTCTGCGCAGGTGGACAACCTCAGAGACGTCGAGCAGGTAGTGACAGGCACCTGGGGAGCAGCGACCAGTATTCTGTCCAGTCAGTGCACGCCTGGGGGGCTGGTGGGTGGCGTAGTACAGGAAGAAGGACAAGGGACCTCAGACTGAACCTTGACTGCCTGTTGGACTGGCTGTGTTCTTCTCTGAACTTCCCTGAGACTCTTGCATAATCGGTAAAATGGGAATTCTAGTAGCTGAAAGAGCATAATTGTGGCGAAGTTGAAACCAATGGTATCTGCAGTGTACCTAGTATCATTCTGGCATTTAATAGATGTTGAATAGTAGCTTTTATTATTATTATTAATCATTAATTTTATTTGGGTGAACAGTGGGTTTTAGAAATTAATGCCATCTGCCTCCCAGGACTTGTAAAAAATGAAAATATCATTTTTTTAAAGATTTATTTGAGAGAGAGAGAGTGCACGCACAAGCTAGGGGCGGGGGGGGGGCAGAGGGAGAGGGAGGGTCTTTTTTTTTTTTTAAGATTTATTTATTTATTTGAGAGAGCGAGAATGAGACAGAGTACATGAGAGGGGGGAGGGTTAGAGGGAGAAGCAGGCTCCTCCCCATCAGGGAGCCCGATGCGGGACTCGATCCAGGGACTCCAGGACCATGACCTGAGCCGAAGGCAGTCGCTTAACCAACTGAGCCACCCAGGCGCCCGAGGGAGAGTCTTTTAAGCAGACTCCTCAGTGAGTGTGGAGCCCCACGCAGGACTCAATCTCATGACCCTGAGATCATGACCCTGAGATCATGGCTGGAGCCAAAACCAAGAGTCGGACACTCAACCGACTGCGCCACCCGGGTGTCCATGAAAATATCACTTTAGGAAGACAAGAGCTATTTTGTCGCCATCAAAGTCACCACAGGCTTTTACCATTTCTTAAAAGGATTGAGAATTTACATTACAATAGACTGTTACATCAATTTTTTACAAATACATTGATTAGATCAATTCCAAATTTAAACCAAATGTAACTTTTCAGATTCTAATTAGAAGGTTATTGGTCTGTGTTTATGTACAGAGGTGTGGACGTTTGTATACAGGATATAATATACATGTATTTATAAATATATATATCACAACAATTTATGACCCCAAAATCATGCTAGCAGCTACAGATACTGGAGTAGACTTAGCTAATGGCTGTACCCCTTTACTTTGCATCGCAACCTACTGTCGGATGCCAATAGATTTAATATAATATAAAATCTTGTATAAAGACATTAAGAAATATGCACATACTTTACAGATATATGTGATTATAAAAACAGTAATATGTGTTTGTATCAGATGTCAAATTATTTTCAGAGGTCCATGTCGTAGGAGAGCCCACTGTGGGAAAAAAACTAAAATACTTGCCCTAGGTCCTGGTTGCTGGGGGTCAAGCATATCTGAAGGACACACAGGGGCCATGGTATAAAGCGCAGGAGTGACACTCAGCTGAAGATTCAAGAGGGCCAGAGGCCTAAATTGTAGCACATATATTTGATCAAAGCAGGGCCGTGGTTTGTCAGAACATGAGTAGGTCCCTTAACATGAGGACCAGGAGCACCTGGCCCACTGGGCAACTCTGTACAAGACACGAGCTAGCCACTCAGAGTGGCTGGGAGGTGGCTTCATTGATTGACTTCAAATCTCTCTCTGTAATTCCTGGCCATTTCCTTTTCTTCTCTCCTCCAGGAGACTGGAAGAGCAGGTCACGACCTTTCTTATACTTAGGTTCAGCCCAGCAGAAACCATAAAGATAACCGCCAGCTCTTCAAAGCCAGGCAGATCCCTGATAATTCCTCCGAGGATTTTCCCAGCACTTACAGGGAGCAGGGTTTGGGGAAGAGGCTGCTTATCCAGCTGGGGGGCTGGTGCAAGGACTGGACACTAGTGAGGATTGAGTGCACAGCTTCGGGGGATGAAAAGGCACTTCAGAGTGACACCTCTGTTGGGGATGCCTCAAGGCACCGTGAGGAGCAGCTCCGAGGAGAGATTTTGAACACAAGTCTATGGAGTCCATCTCTGGAAAGCAAATTACACTAAGGAGAAAACCTGTTTCCGGTGGCTTTTAGGAAGTTTTCCCAAGTTCACCTTTTGTTTGGAATGATGGGGGTGGGAGGGGGGAGTGAAATGGGGGTTAGACCCTAATACATGCCCGAGAACTTGCTTGGAAGAAATCTCAGTCCATTGGCATTTAAGATAGTGTAGTACCCATTATATATGTCTACATAGGCATCCATGTCTAACATACAGATACAAATAGCAGAGTCTATTATCTTAAGCACCTACTAAGTACTAAGCATTTTAATATTCATCATCTAATTGGAGGCTCCAAAAAAACATGCTCTACATCATCACACCCATTTTACAGATGTGGGAACTGAGAATTTGAGAGTTTAACTTGCCTAATGCAAAGCTGGGTTTCAGTCTTAGGCCTTCAGATTCCAGGGCCCACTGTTTTTTATTTATTTATTTATTTATTTATTTATTTATTTATTTATTACCACTGTGATCAGTAAATATATCCCTTCAGTTGTGGCAAGATTGAGTTTAAAATTATGGACCACTGCCCCATTCCAGCAAATGCTGTTCTGAATTATTTGTTTTTAGATGATACCATATCAAATTATGAAAATATATGTGCTTTGTGTGGAAATAGGAAGACTTCAAAAAAGATATTGCCATTCTCTAAAAGCCACCAGATTCAGCTTGCTAATAATTAGAACTGTTTATATACCAGTGCTTATTATCAACATAATAATAAAATACTGTATTCAACAAGTGTTCATAGGGTGCCCGCTCTGTGCAGTTCCAGGGAACACAGCAACGAAGTAATTGGTAAATGTCCCTCTCTTCCTGCAGCTTATAATGAAGAGAAAAGTGATGAATTATCAATTACCCTGTTTCCCTGTGGATGTTTTGTTTGTGGGTTGAGAGAACTTCAGCTTGACTTCACTTGGATCGGGACACAGGGTGCTTCTCACCTAGCCAGGTGGAGGGGCTTGGCCTTAGGGACATCTGGAGCCAGGGACTTGGGCACTGCAGTGCCCGACTACACTTCCTAGCCCTCTCATTCTGGCCTCTCTTGATAAATGTGCTCTACCTGCTTAGTCTAGTCATCTCCTTTTTGCCAGAATTGTGCCTACTTGTCCTCCTAGGCCTCCCATTGCTCATTGTCATTGTCAGAGAGGGTATGAGTCTCTTTTCCTCTCTTTCTTTCCTGGGTTTACAAAACCTGAGCAAAGGCACCGATTGGTCCAGCTTTGGTCACATGTCCATCCCTGTATCTTTTGACGGTGGACTCTAGGCAGAGTCTGTAAGAAGATGATACTGTCCAGTGAGTAGCTGGACCACGCAGGGCGGGACAGCAACATTCCCCAAGAGGGGACAGTGATGGGCAAACAATACATGTCCACTACAAATGATCATTCCTTTAATACTGTTATCACATACAATGAGTTTTTTTGGATGTTACCCCACTCGAACCAACCCCATCAGCGCTACAGGACAGAAATGATTATCCTTGTTTGACAGATGAGGAAACCAATGTCAAAGAGGTACAGCTGGGCCAGAGGTCACACGCGCGGCTAAGTAGCTGAGTCACCATTCACATGCTGATTTGCTGGATTCAAGTTTCAAATCACGAAAGAGACTGAGAGACCTTCTGAGTTTCTGGAGACAGAATCACTCGTGCTTTGTATAATTTTAGCATGTTTTCTTGTGTGTAGATGCCTACAACACTGGGAATTGTAATATGGCGAATAACTCTTGATTAACAGATCTGTTGGGTCAATTAGAAACACGGCTTCCTGGCCACGGTGGACAGCTGATATTTTGTGACTGGGTGGTAATTTTAAGTGGTGTGTGGGCAAAAGCATTGACTGGGTTTTTCTAAACCAGCCACTTTGTTATTGTGGGTTATGCCACAACATCGATCATGGCTGCATGTAAAAAGCTTTTTGTTTGTTTGTTTTCTAACTGAATCTCCTTTTAAAGCAAGGAGAGACAGGATTCCAGTAGCATTCATTCTCTCGTCCATCTATTCATCTATCCATGCATCCATCCAAACATCCCTCTGCTGACACATCCATCCATTATACCATCTATTCATTCAAAAGTTGACTTATCACGTGTCTTATGCTCGGCACTGAGCTAACTAATGAATGGAATAGACGTAATGGAACACAGACCCTTTCTTTACGGGGCTCTCAGTCAAGATTGGGCAACCTCATCTGTTAACAAATAACTCTAATACCAAAGGTAACTCCTGAGGCCACCTGAAACTCTGAAGAGCGATTAAATACATACCCAGTGCATAGTAGGAAGCAGAATGTTTCCGGGCCAATGAGACCTGTTACTTGATTACAATTTCAGAAGGCAGTAATATATGAAAGAAAAAGGTACAAGTAGAAGGGCCATAGACATAGAAAAGCAAGGTTAAGAGAGATGAGCGTCAGAATCCAGGTAACACTGTCCAAGAGATATATATATATCTGGACCCTCAACCACTAATTCTCTATGGAAACCACCTTTCAGAGTGTTAGCACACTTGCTTCCTGATATTCAGAAGCAATATCTTCCCACGTCATTCTACTTCTCTTCTGTGTATAGGCTAACGAAACAACATGTGTGCAAATAATTTTAATTCTAAGGTACCAGGATTCAAGGATGAGGCAGGGGATGTGGCATCACAAATAGAGCTTTCAAGTACTTCAGCATCCGTGTGTGGATAATTCTCGTATTATTAACAAATGGGTTAACATTCTGATTTATTTATCAATCGTTCGTACTTTTAATTAATTTGACTCGGTCACGGAGATTCTGCTAAGATTAAGTACCCATCAGATCAGGGTCAAAACTCTGGAAGAAAACATTCAGCTGGGGTATTGTCCTTAAAGAGACCTGCATGGAACCAGATAGCCCCCGTGGAAAGCATTTCTGTCTTCATTACATGCTCATCTTTGTCTCCTTCCTCATGTACCTTCTCTCCGTGCCCCATCAAAACATGGCTGATGCCAGGGTGAATAGAATAATTCAGACAAGTGGAGAAGGAGACTCAAGCTTCTGACGAGATTGGAATGGACTGTAGATGGGAAGAGGACTTTGAGCTGAGCCGTCAATGTGAGTAGGAATTTGACAGGCAGAGAATATATGTAACTGCACTCCAGGCTGAAGGAAGCACACGAACAACTTACTGCACGAAGGTCAAGGGTGAGGCACGTTCAGGAAAATGTGCATGGGGAGGTGAATGAAAGCCTGGAGAGTTAGCGGGTGCCGATGGGAACAGTTGGCTCAATATTGTGGAAATTTGCGATGCCTCGTTAGGAAGTTTGGTTTATTCTCTGAGGGAAACAGGGGTGTTAAGCAGGCAGAATGATGCGATCAGATGTATGTTTTTGCCTGAGTGCCCCAGAAGTAGAGTGAGAGGGAGACTGGAGCCTGAAGGCAGAGAGCTCAGTTGCGGGGCTTGTTGCCATGGGCCACAATGATCAATTTCTAATCTTTGAGGCAGAACTAAAATTTCCGGGGACACTCTGATGCTCTTTATAGATGAGGTCAGATTCACTTCTGAATCATTATGAGTGTGTCCCTACTTTTAAACTGCTTTAGTGTATTTTGATTTATTTAGCCGGGTCTGCCAATCCAACTGAAAATGCCAGGAAGCTGTTGCACACGTATATGCACACTTATGAGAAATTAAGCTCAGCTCACAATTATTTACTGCAAGCTGATTTGCCTCTTGTGGATGATAAAGAAAAGGCATTGGTTATAGGTTTGTTCCCATTTAGTTGTCACTTGATGGGTGGGAGGGAGCCAGCCTGGTGGCTCCAGATCACAGGGTACTTGCCTTCCTGCCCGGCTCCAGACATACTGACAGGGTCCATGGCCTGCAAAGAACCAGGCATGCTGCAGTCAGGTCCCAGGTGGAGAAAAGTAAAGCAAAGGGGCTTTCAGGAGTGGGAACCCTGGAATGAGATTCTTTGGGAACCCTGAGATCCCTTCCTGAGTGAGGCCTTCAGTGAAACGAGTGCTGGGTTCTGACATTCAGCTTCATCTCCGTGGTACATTCCAGAACGGACGATCTATTTATGATGAATTGGACCACAGCCACACAGAAATGATGCTGTCACCGGGCCAGACTCTATTCCCCTCCTAGGGGTAGAAGGGGTCACCCATGGGGCTCGGCGGCCTGCCAGGCCCAGCTAGAGTAAGGTGGGAGCTGTCAGGGACTTGTCCAGAAGCAACAATTGATGACCAAGGTCCCAGACATTTTGCAATTCTTCTGGCCTTTTTCCCTTTCCTGAAACCTGAGCAGACAGCGGGTCTAGGTGGCTTACGTGGGGCCTGTGGTTTGAAGCTGCTCTCAGGCAGTGACAAGCTTTGCCTCCTGGGAACCTGTGACATGAGTGGAGAAGAGAAGTCACAGGCTGGGGGACGGGAGGCTGGGTGAACGTGTATGCCACCACCTGTCACCTGGACATATCCTGGGAACAATGGCAAATGTGTGAGCATCATTTCTCTGTTATAAGACACTTCCCATGAAGCCTCCCGATTTTCTAGATGAGAGAAGCAAAACCCAGAGAGGACATTGCAATAGTTCCAAAGCCTGCAGGATGGTGCCAGGGCCCCCTGTCTGCAATCCTCACGTCCTTTCTGCCAGAAGAGAGAAGTCCCTTAAGCCTAATAAAAACTCTCTCAGGGTTAGGATTTGGTTTTTTTTTTTTTTTTAATTAATTAATTAATTAATTTTTAAGATTTTATTTATTTGCGAGAGAGCAATGAGAGACAGAGAGCATGAGAGGGAGGAGGGTCAGAGGGAGAAGCAGACTCCCTGCTGAGCAGGGATCCCGATGCGGGACTCGATCCCGGGACTCCAGGATCATGACCTGAACCGAAGGCAGTCGCTTAACCAACTGAGCCACCCAGGCGCCCCAGGGTTAGGATTTGTAAGCAGAAGATAAGAACATAGTAGATGCTTGTATGGCTTTGCGAGAGCTGCCGTCACAAAGTACCACAGACGAGGCGGCATCGACAACAGACATTTATTTCCTCACAGTTCCGAGCTCGAGGTGTCCACCAGGTTGGTGTCTCCTGAGGCCTCTCTCCTTGGCTCGTAGACAGCCGCCTTCTGTCTGTGTCCTCACATGGTCTTCCCTCTGTGGGTGTCTGCGTCCTAATCTCCTCTTCCTATTTTATTGGGGCTCATCCTAAAGCCTTCCTTATCACTTGGTTACCTCTTTAAATGCTCAGTCTGCAAAGACATTCGTATCCGAGCTACTGAGGTGAAGCCTTCAACACATGAATTTGGGGGCACGGCGCAAGGATGCAGTTCAGCCCACAATAATGCTTCACAAATGCTCACAGTATTAAAAATACTGCTCCACACAGTTAAGGGAGTTTGGTGAAGTTCAGTGGAGACAACCCATTCATTTGCCCAACCACAGGCTGCTTGCTGAGTCCCTCCACTTTAGATATTTTGAATACTTCATATAGAGCACATTACCCGTAGGACACGGGAGCTATTATTTCTACCTCCCCGAGGAAGAAGGCCCTACAAGGACATCGGGCTCATCCCCGTCACACACAGAGACTACAGGGCAGAAAGGATTCGAACTTACATCTTTGCTGCCCAATCTTATTCTCAGAAAAAAAAAAAAAAAAAAAAGCAAGCGAAAGTGGTTCGGGTTTAACAGCAGACGCGTTCTGTCCCTTTCCCCCTTGCCCGGCTTTGGCTTGCACTGAAATTATTAAACTGACAAGCGGGGGTGGTGGGTGGAATGCAGATACTACGGCTTTCAGAAAATGAGGCTCCGCTGGGCGACTCTTTCTTACTGTCTCCGCCGGGGGAAGGAGCCCCTAGCCAGAGGGAATCAAATACTTTTCAAATGTCTCATTAAAATAAAAAGGTGATTCTTGCATGGGTAGCGTGATAAAGACTACAAAGCAGCAACATGAAAACTCCCTGGTTTACCCTTCTGAATAGGCCTCAGCTCCAGCCGCAGAATGAATTAGCGGCCACCCCATTATCTGTAAGCCTCAGAGAGTGCAACCCAGGCTTTGATCTGCCAATGTCAAGGAAACTGATAAAAACTCGTTCTGTTTCTAAGCTTTCCCGGCCTGAAATTCTCTTTTCCCTTCAGCATGCTATAAATGACCCTCTGAAGTGGCTGGGCATTCTTTTAGAGCCTTGCGTCCAATCTATTCATAACCACGGTTATCAATTATTATACCAGCTGGGATTTCTGAGGGCCAGGAGGCTGTCAGGAGCTCTAATTGTGGTGCAGGGATAAAAGCAAAAACACACAAATTTTAACCAATCATAATTAACTTATTCTCCAAGTGCAAGGAAGAAAAGAAACCCCCCAAAACAAAACAACACAAAACCAAGGCTTATGAATCCCTCCCCGCTAATCACTCGTGAAAGCAGCCATGGAGGGGGAGAGGGGTGCTTTTATTGCCACCGTGGCTCCCGATTGGCCTGTGGCGCCAGGTTCCCCAGGAAGGAGCCGGGCCAACTGGCAGCCAGAGAAGTTCTCAAATCATGGGGCTTTTTTTTTTTTTTTTAAACCTTAAAAAACCCTCATTTTTCAAAGTAGCGTGATGTTTTCCAAGCTTCTGACAGAGCTTTGAATAAAGAGGCATCAATTTCTCATTGAACCCAAACAACTGATGGAGAGGTCCAAAATATTTCATTAAAAGGGAGTTCAGTGGCAGCTATCCCATTAATAAAGGAGGCGCGTGTGACCTGGAAAGGGGCCTGAGGGATCCGGGCCCCAGGAGCAAGGTCAGGCAGCAGGGTGGGAGCTGGGAGAAGCCTCAGCCCAGGGCCTGGCACTTAGTAGGTGCTCAAGAGGCTAACTCCTGTCCTGGCCCCGCTCCCTTCTTCGACTGGCCAACGGCCAAATGTCTTGAAGGCATCTGGCTAGTGGCAACAACATCTGAAAGGGCCCATGATGTCATGGAAAAAGCATGGCTTTGGAGGGTGACAGGTCTCAGTTTTTAAGCCTCTCTGAGACTCGGTGTCCTTTTACAATGGTGATAGCATGGCCAATTTGTAGAGTTTCGGTGGAGGCTGGGGGGAAAAAAAAGCTCCTCGCAATGTGCTTGACACAAGGTAGGTGCTAAATAAATGGCTGTGCTTCCAGATGGTACTTTGCGGATGTGGTCCCAGTGAACCAGTGAACATGCTTCTGGCAAGGGGGCTGCGAAGATCACTTCCTCCTTCTCTCGTTATTTAGCATTTGCGCAGAATCCTTCGCGATCCTTGTTAGGCCCGCAGATCTGAGGAAGGGCTAGAGTGAGTCTTCGTGTAGCTTCTGCAGATGCTGGGGAAGCACATTAAAAGAGGAGACATCACCGAACACTTTCCAGAACAAAGGCAGTAAGGCACCGATGAAACAATTAAACAGTATCATTATCGCCTTGTAGACTGTCTGACTATGGAGAACGAGATTTGTGTTTTGGTCTTCGTTTGGCTTTTGTTTAGCGTTACAGAAGCTACTTAACCAGATCGCAGCCATGTGTGGTTATGTTGTACTATGCGATCAAGAATCCAACTTTGTGACATTTGTTGATCTAGTTGTAACCTGCCAGTTTGAAACTTCGCTTTCTAAAAGATAGGAAAGTCTTCTCTTGGTAGCTCTTGTTCACGGAAGCAGGCATAATTGTCTTAAATTTTTTGCAAATGAGAATTTTCTGAACACATTTACAGGTGTGGTAAGAGACGGCATTTGAAGACACGCTGCTCACTGAGTCTAAGCTGGAGGATGGATGGGTCAGGATAATTATTACTAGCTGTCCCAAGAGTCACACTCAGAAGTTAAAATAGTTTAACACAGTAAGGGTTATTTCTCACTCAGATGACATTGGACGGGGGTGGGCATCTTGCTTGCAACCTCGTGGCCCTGCTGAGGGGACTGTTGCATCCAAGGGTCTCATGACCTGGGAAGAGAGGAACTAAAGAGGCACATGAACGTGAAACAACTTCATTCCAGAGGTCATACAAATTACTACTTCTGCTCACTCTGACCTGAGCTGTTAGAGTGGCCCACGCTCATTGCAGGGAATCTAGAAAGTGGAGGGAAGTACGTGAAATATTTGCAGAGCAGAAGTTGTCTCTGCTGTAGGGATGCGATTGGAGATGGTACTTTGGCCACACCCATAACATAATGAATGCTCCCAGGAGGGAAGGCGAATGAGATGGGGCTGCTGGGATATAGTTTCTTGAATAGAAAAGCCCAGGGCATGAGGTTGGCTCCTTTCAGGAAGAGTGTATAGTCTCCAACGAGCATGGGAAACTTAGCCTGGGGCAGTACCAATGGCCTGATATTTGGGGCTGGGCAATGCATGGGGTTTTTAACATCAGGTGAGGATTTCTGTGTTAAGCATAAATTAGGAAGGCCCATGAGTGCTCATGAAAGGGACTCTAGAGGAGGGGCTATCAGGACTTTGATTGGGGTAAGGCCTCCCGCTGACCAGCCTGATGTTCAAAGCTGGGATTCAGCTGAAGGTGGAACCTGGTGAGAAGTGACCAGCTAGAAGACCGGGCAAGCACATACAGTAGTGATGTTCAAGAGGGGTAGGATAGGGAGGCTGTAGCCTTCTCCCAGTGCAGATGCCATACTGATCAGGTTCACCCCAGTGGACATCAGCTAGAGTAGCAGCAGAATATTTCCAGATTCTGCTCAAGGGCGGTTGAGGAGAATACCAAAAAGCCATCAAAGCCAGGTGGGCTGACCCTGCAGATAGTTTTTCTGATCACTTCAAAGTGCCCAGGGCAGGCTGGAACTGATAGCCTCTATCATTTACTCCTATACAGTGATACCTGAACTGAGAATAATTCCTATTACTGTATTTTCATCAAGTGACTTTTGGTCAGCCTCTCTTTGTCAAAGACAAAAGTCTCGAGGGGGAATGAGATCCTATAAAAGACACAATGAGGAACGTCTGGGAGGGCAGAGATGAACGCTGATTGTGATCTTGGCACACACACTGTTTTCCATTGTCACCCATGAGCTCATTTGTTCCTCCCTAAGACACTGTTGGGTACGCAAGAATTCTACATTTTTTCCCATTATATTAACGAGGAAGCTGAGATCTTTCAGAAAAGCCAAAGTGATTAGTTCACAGGTGAGCAGCTCATATCTTGGGGGGCTGGAATTCAAACCCAAACCTGATTCTCGCTGTCTTGTGTAAGACTGCCTCTTGGCGGGAAGGAAGCATGACTTTGGGACCTCCATTTTCTCCATCATCATCACCACTGTCGTCATCTTCCCCATTCTAAGGAGAATCCATGACCAAACTTTCTCCTCCATTCTGTCTCCAGGGTACCGAGTTTGTACAACCTCCTTCACAGACGTTCACTGCTTCCTAACCAATCAACACTGAAAAGCAATCGTGCAGTGTGAAAAAGGGTCTGCGTTACTTCCTTTGGTTTCAGATCTTCTCTTTGGGCCCTCTCAAGGGTAGCAGGGAGGGTCTAGTTTAGTTGAGAAACCAGGGGGATAAGAGTGAGGGATGGAGAGAAGCATTTGGTGATTTGTTCTACCAATCAACAGTCCCTGAGCACCTATTATCCCATGTGTCAGCCTGACGCTAGATGGTGGCATGACAGAGGTCAGTAAGTTCATTCCCTGCCTTCAAGGTCTATGGCCAAGTTATTGTCATACTTCACTGGATCTCTGTAGAAGGAAATTCTTGGTTCTTAGTTCAACTCCGAAGTGTATGAGGTCTGCTGTTTCTAGGTGAACACCATCTCCCAGCTGGCCGCCAGTTTGAATTCAGAAGTAGAGAACAGATAGGAGGCTAGCCTGGACCGGGGGTCAACCAACCACGGCCCATTCAAACCATCTGTATTTGGAAACAAAGTTGTATTGGAACATGGCCATGCCCACTTGTTTACATATAGTCTATGGCCACTTTAGAACTGTATCAGCAGAGGGGAGTAGTTGTAATAAAAAACATACGGCTTGCAAAGTCTAAAATAGTTGCTGTCTGGCTGAATGGAAGAGAACTTACTTACTCCAGCCCTATGTTCTTAGAGCCCCTTATTACAGATGAGCTGTGGGCACTAGAGCCCGTCGACTCTTGGCCCCCAAGGCCATGGCTCCAATTATTTCCCTGCCATCAATACTGCACCCTCTACTAGATCATTCTACCAGGATACAACAATGCTGTTCTTCCTCCCATCTTGAAAACAAAACCCAAGAAAACCTCCTCCCTACTCCTCCTACTCTGCTAGTTACTGCCCATTTCGTAGTACTTCTTGGCAGGGCAACTTTTCAAAAGCATTGCCAACACTACTTTTGCTTTTGCCATTCCTTTTTTTTTTCTTTAATTTAGTTTTATTTTATTTTATTTTTTTGAGAGAGAGAGAGGAGGGGCAGAGGGAGAGGGAGAGAGAATTTTAGGCAGGCTCCACAACCAGCGCAGAGCCTGATGTGGGACTTGATCTCATGACCCTAAGATCATGACCTGGGCCAAAATCAAGAGTCAGATGCTTAACTGACTGAGCCACCCAGGCACCCTCCTTAAACTTATCCTCATACCAGAACTGCTCTTGTTAAGTCACTGATGATCTCAAGTTTGGCAAATCTGATGGTCAGTTCTCAGTCCTCATCTTGTTCGACCTCCCAGCAGCAGCTGAGGCTTTCTGTCCCTTCTGCCTCCTCTCTCATTTTCTTCACTTGACCCCAGACTCGGCACCTTTGCATCTTGTCTCCTACCTCACCTGCTGCTCTTTCTCAGCCCCCTTCCCTGATACTGCTGCTTCTCCTGAAGTCTTCTGTTGGTAAGTCCAGGATTCCCTCCTTGACCCCCCTCCTGTCCTCCCATCACTCACTCCTCTGATACTTTCAATGATCTCCAGGCTTTAGATAAAGTTTCTATCACAAAGACTTCCTGATTTTAATCTTTACCTCAGATCTTTCTCAACAGAATGCACACCTGTCAATTAACTCACAATCAACATAACCAAAGCAGATGCCTTAATAATACTCCCTCCATCCCACAGGAGATGGGGTGCTACTACCAGTTGCCTAAGTCTCAGACTTAAGGGTCACCCATAACTCTTCTTCCACAGTTTATATCCAGGTCTCTAGGAGGGCATGCCCACCATGTTGGCCCCTCCACTGCCACCAGTAGGACTCCAGGCATTGTTTCTCATCTGGGTTACTGCAATCATACCCTAACTCATTACTCTGCTTCTGCTTTGGCCTCCCCTCATGTCTTCAGTCTATTTTTGACAGAGTGGTCAGTGACTCCTTTTAAAATAGGTCATTTTATATTCTTCCTTTCCATTGTCTTCTTTGATGGCTCTCCACTTCCCTCAGAGTAAAAGCTGAAGTCTTTAAAAGTTTTGTTAGAGCTGTATGTGATCCGATCTTATGCCATCTGGCCCTGCCTCTCTGACCCCATCTTCTGCCTCTCGGTACCCCTCAAACTCTGCTCCAGCTACTCCAGCCCTCTTCAGTGCCTTGAAAATGCCAGGCATTCTGATACCACAGGACTCTTGCACGGACTGTCTCCGCTGCCTAGAGCTCTCTTTCCCTAGATATGTATCTTTACTCATACAGCACCTGCTCAACCACCTTATTTAAAATTGCAAACTGCCCCCTTCAGCATTCTTTTTCTTCTGTCCTCTTTTTTCCCCCATAGCACTGCCCCCTTTCTAATATACTATATTTTTCATGTATTTGTTATGTCTGTTGTTGATTGTCCATTTCCCTCTGCTGGAATGAAAGTTTGGCTAGGACAGGGATTACTGTCTCTTCTGTTCACTGATTTATCCCATGTGCCATGAACAAAGACTGGCTCAGGGCAGGCACTCAACAAATATTTGTCCAAGGAATGAATCATTAACTATGAGGCAGTGATCGATTCAGACGATTAATAATGTTCTCGACTCTTAAAAAGAAAACACTGGTAGCAAGAGATAGACTCGGGAGAGCGTCAGGAAGAGGCAGCCCCAGAACAACCCAGGATGTTTTGGCTTGTGTGCTCCTGACCAGCGGTCAGAGGTTCACAGGGCATGTGGCTGAGTGGGGCTCCCTGCCTGTCCCAGATAAGGGGTATCATGTGCGGTGGTGCTGGCTGTAATGAGTGCAAGGACTATTTTTACCGAACAGAGGGGAAGATAATCCTACAGACGTGATGTAAAGGTCTGAAACATGTTGTACCATCTCAGGGAGGCTGGCAAGTAAAGTTGTTTATCCCAGGGACCGCTCATTCCCAGACAATGTTTGAAAGCCTTAGGAAGGAATTTGTAAGTTGTTTCTGACCAGGGAAGATTTCCTGTACTCACATGGTGTTCCATGACCTATGTGAGGGTTTGGGAGCTCCCCCAGAGTGGAGGAAGCATGGATTTGGAGTCAGGAGAAAGGATTTGGGGTTATATCTCTATCATTGTAAAGTCTATACCGTGGGCAAGTTATTTAACCCCTCAGCACCTTGATGTCCTTATCTGTTTAGTGGGAATAAATGTGTCTATTCTTTCAAGACTGAGCTTAGGAGCAAATGAAACCACACACATACATGCTTTTATTAATCAACGAACCAGTATAAAGTAGTTCCTATGAGCATGCACAAAAAACAAGGAATGAATGAAAAACTCATGCCAATCTCCGAAATATCATTTAATTAGCAAACTCCAAAACAGCTAGACACTATTTACTATCCACTTTTAGGTTAAAGCCAACATGTGTTCAACACTGTGAAGGTTAGAAGGTCTGGAGCAATGTCATTACCCTCGATGAGCCACCAGCCGTGTTGTACAAAGGTGCAGGCATCAAGCGAGCCCAGATAGCAGGTACTAAGATTCCCAAGTGCCTCCAAATCATGTCCTGCTCCTTTTCAGTTCAGTTGGTATCTATTGACTCATTATTATGTTCCAGGCCTTCTCAGATAAATTACTTCAATCGCTACATCAACCAAGGAAGTGTTTAGAGATCTAGTTTATAGACGGGGAACTGTAGTCTCTGATAGGTAGAGTGATTTTTCCAGTATTATATAACTAGCAAGAGGCAGAACCAAGAAATAGACCATAAAAAAAAAAAAATGTATAGCCTGTAAAAAAAAAAAATGCTGGTACTGACAAGGTCAAGTAGGATGTCAGAGAGGATGGAGTCTCAGGCCCTCTGATTCTGTGAATACGATCTGTCCGCAAGGCTGATGAATGACACGCTTCTTCCCACGACTCACAGTGTATACCGTCGGACATGCAAAATTAAGTGGGTTACCTTTCACTGAGCTCAAATGTGTCTTCCTTTAACTTCCATCCTTTGGAACTAGTTTTTTGTTTTTGTTTTTGTTTTTCTGTGACCAGTGATTGATAGAATCTTGATTCTCTTCCTCTTGGACCACAGCTGGACCCCATTTCCCAGTGCCCTCGGAGGTTAGATGGGGACTCGTACCTGAGTTACAGCTGGGGAAATAGGGACAAATATGGATGTGTGTCACTCCTGGTCTGGCTGACATGTCACAGCTGACATGAGTGCCTTCATACGTATTTCCCCTCTCCAGCTGAATGTGATGATGAGGAGGCCCTGGGACAGTAGAGTCACAGTTTGGAAGGAGTTGGGAGTCCCAGGAAGACCAAGTGAATTGAGAGAAACCCCATGGACATATTGAGTTTCCCAAGACTGCCAACACGAGCTAGAAACAGCCTCTGACTTTGTTGAGGCACTACTTGTTAGTGCTTAATTCCATAGCTATGTTGAGCTAACCTGTGTTTGTGTGTAATTCCATAGCAGAGAGTCTAGTTACTATAACTAATATACCCTGGGACAGAACCATGTATCTCCCAGACACGCCTGTGGCTTTCAACACCTCTGTACCAAGCTGCATAGACTGTATTTACAAACAGGTCCTAATACCTACAATTATTTATATAAAACCTTTAGGGTCCCAAAAGACAAAATGAAGAAAAACACAAACACATAAACAATCTTTTCTAAATCTTTATTTACAACTTAGAGTCCATACGCTGACACAGAGTAGGTAGTCAATTATACTCTGATGGGCTTTATTGACCAAATGGGTAGAGAGTGGTGTTCTTTGGTAGGTTTCTCACTTTTGAATGCATTATGGGACTGTGGATGGCTGCACTCACCACAGAGAGACCTCGAATGTTATATAATGCCACAGGAACACACCATCTTATTTCTGGCTAAACAAAGACAGGAGAAGAGAAAGTAAAAATGGTTTCCCTCACCTGTTTTATTTTCATGGATATTTTCATTATAAAATTGGAATTCTGTAGCCTCAGAAAAGGATTTTGTAGATAAAACTGCCAAAGCTCTTCTGGACCTAGAGTCCTAACACGGCCCTTCATTCAACTTGAGGTCTGATGTGGAGAGCACTCTTTTGCCTTCAAAATTTAAGTCTTTACTCCTGTGTGGCAGACACAGGGCTCTGCTTTTTACAAACACACACATACCAAGCAAACAAACTGCCGTCTTCTATCTCTGAGCTGGTCATCTAGAAGTGGTGAGCATCATGCCACTGGGGGTGTATAGGCAGAACTGGACAGCCATGAGTCTGTGTGCTTTTGGATGTTCTCTCTCCTTTTTATAAGTTGTTTCTGGGCATTGACTAAGTTCCAGTTATAGTTGAGGTTATAATGTGGAGCTCTCCAAATGTAATGATTTTTAACTTATTATGATTTATATTTAGCCCTTTCCCAAAAGAGCAATGGTAGTTTACAAAGATGAAATAATGGAACAAGTTTAAAAAAGAAGACACCATTAAAGGCGCAAGATTGTTAACACAATAAACCTCACAAAATTAGAAGAGTAACATTAATCTCCAGTTGCATGTTCTAATGTCCTACATGGTGACTTAAGTTGACCTGCAGTTTAAAGTCTGAAATGCCTAGTAGCAAGTGGAGGGAAAAGTTCCATCAATTCCATCGCACCTGATGAACATACATCAGTTGCTCAGGAAAAGTGTTAGAAATGAGACAAGGATAACGTTTTCCTGGAGGGCACCATAAGACAATTCACTGTTGTTCCAAACGAAGTTCACCATGAAGTTTTTGCAATAAATATAATGGAAAGAGTGTAAAATCCCTTGGGGTTGGGCACTGTTATAATGCCAAAGCATTCTTTGTAGGGCTGATAAGGATGAGAGCCAGCATGGTATTATCTAGGAACATAGCTTTATAATGGTCAGATGTAGGAAGAATTTTAATGGAATAGACATTCTACCTCATGACCAAGTTTGTATATTTACTTTCCATAAATGAGCTACTGGTAAGTCTCGGAGAAGAGAAAGTTTGAGGTTATATTCTAGTCCCTGATTGGAAGAATCCCAGAGCCCAAGGTGCCTGGGTGGCTCAGTCAGTTAAGCCGCCAACTCTTGATTTTGGCTCAGGTCATGATCTCAGGATTGTGAGCTCAAGCTCTGCGTTGGGGTCCATGATCATTGCAGAGTCTGCTTAAGATTCTTTCCCTTTCCCTCTGCCCTTCTGTGTCCTGCTCCCCTGACCACACACATGCTCTCTCTATAAAAAAAGAAGAAAGAAGGAAAAGAAGAAAGGAAGAAAGAAAGAAAGGAAGAAGAAAGAAAGAAAGAAGAAAGAAAGAAAGAAAGAAAAAAGAAAGAAAGAAAGAAAGAAAGAAAGAAAGAAAGAAAGAAAGAAAGAAAGAAGGAAGAAAGAAAAGAAGAAAGAAAAGAAAGAAGGAAAGAAAGAAAGAAAAGAATCCCGAAGCTTAATGTTTGTTTAGGATGCCAGTCTTCTCCTTTTCATTTCTTCCCAGGCTCAAGCCCCAGGTTTCTAGAGATTTCATTCTTTCTCTTTTTCCCTCATCAATGCCTGCTCTTTGGAGAGCATCTATTGGTGATTTGAGAGCCAATCTCTGTGTTCCTCTCCTTCCACCACCCACTTAAGGGAGCCAGTCATGGTTCTAGAAATCATTTTAAAACTTCTGCTTCAAAATGCCACCTAACAGCACCGCAAGTAGCCTCTCAGAATCTCACATTAAAAAGGCTAAAGAACTCCCATGAGACTCTGGGAAGAAATTCCACCAGCTACAACACTAGCAGATACACTGAGGATCCTGATTTGTAATTGGCAGATGTTGCCCCTGAAAGAGATCAATGCAACCGTCCTGGAGAGGGGGGGAACAGCCATGCTTCTCCCCACAGGTTGTGCCATGAGGGTCTGAACCCTCAATAGCTGCATCCCACAATTCTACACAACTGTTTTTCTGATGCTCTGTTTTGAGTTAACCCACTTCAAAAAAAGCAACTCTTTTTTTTTCTTTTCTTTTCTTTTCTTTTTTCTTTTCTTTTCTTTTCTTTTCTTTTCTTTTCTTTTCTTTCTTCTTTCTTTCTTTCTTTCTTTCTTTCTTTCTTTCTTTCTTTCTTTC